>NW_024354460.1:0-104696 GCF_902729225.1 Pteropus medius
TCTATGTAAGATTGACATGACACTATTCAGAATTCCCAGAAAGTAGCTACATACAGGAACCATACGTAATCATAGAACTGAGGCACCAGTCTAAAAGGTACAGGATCCCGCTTTCTCTGGATCTCTTATTCAAATTTGTGCAAAAGCAGAAATATAGACATTATTTCTACCCAATTCACATATGTCAAAACCACTCAAGTCAACAATTAGAATCATTCTTTATATTATACTAATTAACAAACCATTGTATTTATCAGAGAGAAAGTAGTGGAAGGGCACCAGCAGAGTCTGAATTTCTGACTATAAGCTCTAAAATGCTAAATAAATTAGGCCCAGTAGTGTATACCAAGGTGTAGATTAACGCCACCCCCCCCAAACACACACTACACAAACCATATTTTAAAATAAATTGAAGAGAATATTAGAAATTTTCTTATAAACACTCAAGTCCAACTTGCTAAAATAGAACCAATCTGTACATTAAGGAGTTAGCCCAGGGAGGCTGGTCTTCTTGGCATACTGACAGATTGAGGAGTGCCCACAGTCATTCATTTGGCTGACTCCATCTTAGCTTCTCAGCCCAGAGCCATCTCTGAATTTTGTCTTTAAAGAATCAAAAAGTGAGAGACAGAGCAAATTGTTATCTGTTAGTGTCACATATTGCTGACCTAGAGCTCCTGGCATTTAACTCCGAAAATAATGGGAATATCTTCTGTATTCATTAGATATTGCCACAACGCTCAGTAGCTTTAACAGAAATCTGTATTTCACTGGATCTTCAATTGGATGGTAAGGCTCATGTAACCTGGAGTTGGACAAAGTACAGTGGGCTTGGCTGACCCAGCTCTGTCTCATTTGGGTTCCAGGCTAGGGAAAGCTCTTCTCACAGTGATATCTGAAGTGCAAGAGGGCAAAAAGAAACACATGAGACCTTGTACAGTCTAGATTTGGGACTGGCTCTTGGTCACTTCCACTCACATGCCATAAGCCAAAGCAAGTGGGCAGGTCAAGTCAAGAGTCAAGCCAAGGGCAGGGAGGCAACTTCTGCCCATGATGAGACCACCGTAAGGCAATGGATGGAGGGAGGGCCACAGCACTTGCAGTCTTTCACATTCTCCCCACAAACCAAAACATAATCTTACATTTCCTTGAATTAACTATTTCTATTTTTATTGTACATATTAAAAAATTATTGACAAAGAAGGAAAGAGATTTAAAAATTTTTTATATAGTTTTTTCCCCTTTTGTATAGAAGCCTTCTGCAGATAACAAGACCCAATGCATATCTGTTTTATGTATCTATTCATTTGACAATCAAATATTGAGCACCTGCTATATACAGATCAAGTGAAGCAATGTGATAAATATAAAGAAGGATGAGATGTATTCTTTCTCAATGATCTTGTGGGCTTGGGGGTTCAGGGGGGAAACTTGAGGTAGAAGTAGCATCAAGTACAGAAATAGAGTAGGGTAGTTAAAACCATCATCTTGTGGCTTAAGCATTCCTAGATTTGAGTCTCAGCCCCACCATTTCAGGCAAGCTATTTAGCTTCTTTGTTTTATCCATTGACAAAAAGACAAAACAAGATCACATAACTTATAGATGGAGAATTAAAAATATGTAACTTATGCCTGGCACCTATAATTGTATAATTAATAGCACAAGATATCAGGTTACTTTGACCAGATTGGACACCAACTCCCTACCAGGGAGTTTTAAAGGCATTTCTTCCTTCATTCTGTTGTCTCTATACTCCTGTGCTAATTTCTGTCCAACAGACGGCTTTTGTGACTGTGACAACCTTTGAAATAACAGGCTATAAAACCCAAACCGTAGGAATTGAAATTGTTTTGGGGGATCGATTCTGTCATGAAACCGATTATAAACAACTCTCAATCACTTTCCCTAAAGAAATGATGAGGTAAATAAATCCCGGCTGGAACAGAATCGGAAAACCTGGGTAGAACACGTATGTCACCAACCTGACCCTGTGCCATGTGATTCAGAACACGGTCCAGTTGGAAGTAAGACCACAGAACAATGTGGTCCACTGCTGACTGCAAAAGCTGATTTTCTGACACGCAGTTGATTTTCTAGAATCTCTCTGGTTAAGAAAACACGTTCACAGTATCAACGAACTAGGAGACACTACAGCTCCGAAATGAAACAAAATAACTAAGTAAACACCTCATGTAACTTTTGGCTGAGTTTACATAAGCATTGCTCCCTCTCTACACTGGAGTTTGGTCCCTAGTGACCTCTTTTGTCACAGCTTGCCCCACCCTGTAAAGGAAGTAGAAGGCTGGATCGCTGGAGGAAGGAGACATTACTTATATGGGTGTTTACATCATCAAGGATGATGGAGAAGTTGGGATGGAAAATAAACAGAAGAGCCAGGTGGAAAAGTCTCGGTGGTTGGGCAGGACGAGGAGGAGAATGGATGGTGGGAGTCCTGGATAACATCAGACATGACTGGTATGAGGTGCAAAGGAGCAGAGGTTTTGTGGTTGTTGTTCATTTAAATCTAAGATTTTTTTTCCCCAAGGATAGATGTCAAATCATTAAAAAATATTTGTGATTGAGAAATAGTTTGACAACTTGATTTGTTCTGAAGATATAATGCACAGCAATGGTGGCGATATTTAACAGTACTGTTTTGTATACATGTATTTTGCTAAGAGAATAGCTCTTAAATTTTAACACACACACACACACAAATGGTTACTTTGTCAAGGTAATGGATATGTTAACTAGTTTGATTGAATATGTATATATACATGTCATAATGTATATGTTTATCAAAACGTCTTGTACACCTTAAATATATACGACTTTGACATGTCAATGATATCTCAATAAAACTGTTAAAAAAGTAAATACAGCCTGTAGGAAAATGACTTTCAGAGGAGCCATCAAACAATAAATCTGAAAAGGAGGGGTGGACTGCAACTGGAGGGCTTTGTGTGATGTGCTCAATGACGTGTATGACCACAAATAACATACATGTGGCCAAGACCAAAAAAAGAAGAAGGGTGGTTCCCAAATGACAATGCCATGTAAAAACTCCTACTCTAGAAAGGAGTGAAGTCTGCTTCTGACTCTGAGGGCATTTGACCCAAGGGAGGTTATTCTCCAAATCTTTGTGCACATATCTGCAAGAAATTAAAAATTTTATATTAAGGGCTTTACAGTTTTTCTTGGACATATAAAATGAAAACATCTATATTACCAGATAAAATCTACTTATGGAAGTGACCCCATTCAGCACTGGAGACTCAAAAGGTCTAGTAAACAACATATCTTTCTTCTGTCTAAGATTCAGGAATAGGGCTGCTTCCTGGCATCATGAAAATTCCATGGAGGTTGGTCTCCTGCTTGGCCCAAATGTGGACCAAAGTGAACAGGAAATAGGCTTTCATGACTATGTAGGAACATGGCATTTCTCTTTTATTTTTTTTAAATGGACAAAGAAAAGCATCCTTGTAATTTCTACCCAGTAAAGCTTTTGATTGTTACTGTTAAATTCTGTAGCAAATACTCATGAAACAAGCTGAGGACTGGAAAACATCCATGAAGAGGGTTCACTTGGTGCAAGTTGGGCTTTCTGAGGAGCAATCAACTCTTGCCATTACTTTATATTCCATTATTAGTCCCTCCAAACCCACAGAGCCTCCCGGAGGGCTACATCTGTAGGCTTCTTAGGAGCTGGTCCGGACACATTCCATCGGACAGATACCTCCTGCTTTGGCATCGCCCAGGCCCTCTCCAGAGTTAAAGTAGGAATGTCTCTCCCATTCTCCGGTAAAGATGATTCCTACTGAGAGAATCACTCACTATGTTTCCTTTGGTTTTTAAACTCAGTAGATCATATCAATTGATTACTTGAATCAATGCGCTGGAATTATCGATTTAAAACAACAATGGCATTTCAGGAAAAGTAACTGACTGTGATAGATGAGTCTTACACAACTGGAAAAGTGTACACGTAGAAAATGTAAGTTCAGTCTTTTCTTCATTTCCTTTCTTGTTTTCTCAACTCTGAAGTCCCAAGATCTGAGGCTCCCAACAGCCTTCCAGAATTATTCTATGCTCTCAACCAATGATTTTTCCCTTCACCCACCTCACTCATTCAAACTCTCGCTGCCTTTGTGCCTGATTCTCACTGACGGTTACAGAGAAAACCTTCCGGACACAAGAAATGATAAGGAAGTGTTTATTATGTATTGGAAAATGCTTTAAAACTATGCCTAAATTGTGGAATAAAAGGATGGGACAGGAACTTGGTGAGATTGTATCTTTAAATCAGAGTTTCTCAAACAGTATCAGGCATCAGAATCACCTGCAGTACTGGTTTGCTAGACAAATTTCTGGGCTCCTCCCCAGAGTTTCTGATTCAGGAGGTCCGGGTTGGGGCCTGAGAGTTTAACAAGTTCCCAAGTGATGCTGATGCCATTGCTGGTCCAAGGACCACACTTTGAGAACGACTGTTAGAAATCAAACAGTCGTGACTGCCTGATCAATCAGTAAGTGACTGCCTGATTTGTCTAGGCATCCAAATACCAGCATGAGCAAGACTTGGGCACCTTCTACACAAACCTCTTGCTCTAAATTTGGGTTTTATTCTTCATTCATTGTGAGAGTCATAAGCTGCTATTGGGAGAAAAGTATAGGACTTGGTGTAAGATTTGTATTTGTTGTTTGTGTTGCCACTCATAGGAAATTTCTTTATAATCCCTGAACTTAGTCTACGGCCATGCTACCCTGAACAAGCCTGATCCCGTCTGCTCTCGGAAGCTAAGCAGGGTCGGGCCTGGTTAGTACTTGGATGGGAAACCATCTAGGAAGACCAGATGCTGTAGGTGTAAAAAATAAAAAAATAAAGGATTGTAAGCTGACAAGGTCCTTGTAATCTGTGAGGTCAACCAAGGGTTGCCTCGTCCTAAAAATAAAAAAAAATAAAAAATCTCTGAGCTTCACTTTTTTATTATAAAATGTAAAATAAATCCAGTCTTTCAAGTTCATTGTGAGGCTCAAAACACATGTGAAGATGCCTGGTAAACCATCAAGTTTACAAATGGTATAATTGTTCTACAATAAATGGTTTCTCCAAGGTAGCTATTAAAAATGAAATGATAGAAGGCCAAATCCTGTTTTTGGAAAATTAAAGCTACCTGTGTTCCCTGGATCACCAACAAAGGGAGTTTCCTCAAAACTGTTCTGTCATCAGTAAAAAAAGAAATTCCGTACTAAACTTTGACATAAGGCTTTTAATGCCCTGGAGAGCCTCACACACAGTGTGAATCTGTGTAGAACAAAGAGAAATGTTCTAGCATCCTACATATTCCCAGAGCAATCTTAGTCTCTGCCATGGAAAATCCATAAGTACAACACCTGAGTAATTTTTCTTAGTGTCAATGCATTCAGAAAGCATCAGAATAGAGCTACATGAACGTGATTCACTGACTATATCCCATTCCATATTTTACCCCTCATCTTTTACATGGCACTTATTGGGGGAAAATGTATCTCCTGTAAGTATAACACAGTGCTATGCATTCCATTTATTAGACCCTAATCTCATTGGTAAAACCTCAATATTCTCAGCCCCAGAAAATACACAGCTCTCGAAGAATACAGTCCCAGATTTAGGAACAGCTGGAAGAAATTATTATAGTGTCCCCATGACAATTCTCACACCTAGAGCTAAGGCAGGAACAGAACTTGTCTCTGCAGGGGACAAGTCCAAGCCCATGGAGCTATTTGGCAGCAGTCCTTGCAGAAGGCATAAGAGCTGCATGCCACAGGCTGGCCTTTTCCTTTTTCTCAGTTGGTGAGTCACTAACACTCAGAGTCTCTCCCTAATGTACGAGCAAGTGAACACTCAGGTGCCGAATAAAGGGACACAGAATTCCATACAAGGCTGAAAAGAAGCAAGGTGGAGTAGTGAGCTCAACTTATCTGATGCCATGGCCCCACCCACCTGTTGATGCCAAATGAAATTATATGTCCCAACATGCATAGGGAAAACTGAGAAAATGAGGGAGGAAGGGGAGGAAACAGCTGCAATTTCACTCCATGTGTACTTCCTACAGCGCTTCACCTCACCCTCTGTGATCCCCATGGTGCAGCTCTATATAGTGTCATCTCTCATCAGAGGGGTGACCCAAACCTCTAAGGCCAAACAGTGGGTGTTTAAGACTACAGTCATCCTAGAAAGCTCTGTGAGGTCAGTTGAGTTGCAGGATTGGGTAGCTCCATCCCTTCTGGCTTTTCTTTATTAACTCTTTCTTCTCCCCCGAGAAATTCTCACGCATCTTAGAGTTTCCCTCTCTATTCCCGTCACCACCACCCTACTCTCTGCAAATTCATTTGTGGATTTCTTCTGCTTATGACAAGTTTTTGGAAGATATGGGAGGAATGCAAGAGTAAGAGACATGATGTCTTTACATCTTGAGTTAATTCATTAAGTTGATAATAGAAAAAAGAAAATGGAATAAGTATCACTAAGAGAGTCACTTAAAATGGAGTCGGGAGGCCACTGAAGAAGTGGGGCTAATGCACGTCTCGTGTCTCAACTCTTGGAACTATTGTTATGTTGCTGACCTATTGCTAAACTCAGCTCAAGGCTTAACAACAAATATCCTGGATCAACAATTGCTACATGGACATACATGGACCTTATTCCTACTCATCATGGTGACTAGGCCATCTGCATTGTTCACCTTGAAAGGAACCAATCCATTACTACAACCAGCACCCCCTACTTACATGATGCATTTAACCAATGCCAACTGACCGAGCCCACATTCTTCATTTACATGGAGGACTGAAATGAGAACAGCTCTTCTGGTTTTGCCTTTATAAACTCTGCCATTCTTTGTTCCCTCTGGAGCGCAATTTAGGTTGCTACCCGAATTTGTACTCCAGATTGCAATCCCTCCTTCGCTCAATGATACATCTAATCAGGGGTTAATATCCAAAATATATAAAGAACTTATACAACTCAACAAAAAAACAAACAATCCAATTAAAAATGGGCAGAAGACCTGAACAGATATTTCTTCAAAGAGGAAATACAGATGGCCAATAAACATATGAAAAGATGCTCAAGGTCACTAATCATCAGAGAAATGCAATTTTAAACCACAATGAGATATCACCTCACACCTGTCAGAATGGCTATCATCAATAAATCAAAGAACAAGTGTTGGTGAGAATGCGGAGAAAAGGGAACCCTCATACATTGTTGGGATTGCAAATTGGTATAGCCGCTATGGAAAACAGTATGAAGGTTTCTCAAAAAATTAAAAATAGATATACCTTTTGACCCAGCAATTGCACTTCTGGGTATTTATCCAAAGAAAACCAAAACAATAATCCATAAAGATCTATGCACTCCAATATTCATGGCAGCACAAATTACAATAGCCAAGATCTGAAAGCAACCTAAATGCCCATCAGCAGACAATTGAATAAAAAAATTATGGTTCATATATACAATGGAATATGACTCAGCCATTAAAAAATATGAAATCCTACCATTTGCAATGACATGGATGGACCTAAAAGTTATTATGCTGAGTGAAATAAGTCAGACAGAGAAAGATAAATACCACGTGATTTCACTTATATGCAGAATCTAAGGAACAAAAAGAACAAACTAATCAAAAACAGAGTCACAAATATAGAAGATAATTTGGTGACAGACAGAGGGAGGGGGTTGGGGGGGCTGGAAGAATGGGGTGAGGGGTTAAAGAAATACAAATTAGTATTGATAGTTGGTCACAGGGATAGGGAGCATGGCATAGAGAATGCAGTTAGCATTAATATGATGGCTAAGTGGAGGCCAGGGGAGGGAGGGAGCAATTGGGGGGATTGTTTTATGAACTATATAAATGTGTAACCAATATACTGTATACTTGAAACTAATTTAAATATGTAATTTTTTTAATTTTTAAAAAATGAATTTTTTTAAAAAAATTAGAAAAAAATAAACTCTCAGAGTTTATAATCTAATGGATTTATAATCTGTAATTAAATCCAATTTTCAAATCCTTCTTTTACACCAAAGTAGAAGAGCAAGGAGTGTTTGTTTTCAGTTAAGTCCTAATTAAACCAATATTTCTCAAAGCGTCTTCAAAGGCTCACCTTCATCTCTTAACATACTAGTCAAAACAAAGATCAAGGGTCCCCACAGCAGGTCCACTCAATTAAACTCTGTGAAGACGAGCGCAGGAACCTTAATGTTCTTAGCATGATGATTCTCCAGTCTTTGAGAAGATCGGGCAAACTGAAGAGATTAAGCTCAAATAGTAGAGATTCAGGTTCTTTCATGCAAACTAAAGTTTGAGATCTTCTGCTTAACCAAAAAGATAAACTCATATGGTGAAGTTTTGGGCAGCAGCTATAGTCATGTTTCTTAAACTTCCCAATAAAATCACTCAGGGGTACCTGCTAATATTGGAGCTTCCTAGGTCCATTTCACACAGATTCTGAACCTTATGGGTCTAGTGTGGGCCACAGATGATTCTTGGGTTAGCAGCAAAGTTTAGGAAATACAGAGCTTTAGGATAAAAGTGCAAATAAGGAACATTAGAAATATTCCATGCTCAGGGAAAACTATCCAGGAATGACATTAGTCATTCTTATTTTTCTCTCAATTTAGTGATTTTTTTTCTAACATAGATTTACTCCTTTTGCCTCTCTATTTTCTTTCTCTGCTAGGTATGTGTTTCAAGCTCAGCTCTGTGAGCTCTGGGTATGAAGGAACAAGCTTTCATCACCAGATTCATCATCGAATCTTCAAAGGTAGGGATTAATCTTATCAATCCAGTATTTATCTAAGGCCTCACCCCAATAGGTACTCAATAAATGTTTACTCAATAATAGCTTGTTTAATAGTATTCTGAAGAATTAGAATGGGTTTGAATCTAATTTAGACCACATCTTGCAATCCTCTTCTATCCCTGCAGTCAATTTTTCACCCTTCAGTAAATGAGGCACCAAGTAGTAGTTCCTTTGCAGAACACTCTGTAACACCTATTGATTCTCTCAAATTTCTCCTCTGCTCCTCCATTTCAACAGATAAGCACAGAGTCCAGCAAGGTGAACTGACAAATGGAGATCAGATACATACATGAAAGATTACACTTTTCAATTTTTCTGGCTGTTGATATCAAGCTGGTTATGTCACCACTGCTGTAGCATTTTAGTATTTTATAAAAGTGCAATTTAAAACAAATGCACTTAAATTTTTTAATATTTAAAAAGTCAATAATCATCTCTTTTCCTTCTTATCAGTAGGGTAAATTGATTTTGGAATTATATATCTGAGATAAAATTGGGGAAAAAAATAGAGGATAAGCTACTGAAACATGTCTAGCAAGTTTAAAGGAAGAAAACACAAAAGCAAGTTGTCTTCAAACTATCTTTTATGAAAACCTCTCATGACTTTTCTGAGCAGAAACCATAACTGGGCATAGTGAGGGAAAAGATAACTCAGATAATAAGATACGAAAGTTTGGCAGTTGGAGACAACAGAGAGAGGACTGGCTTTAGAGGTAGTCAGACCCACAAGAGAATCCAGGTTCTTCACCAGAATGACTATGTGATCTTGGTCAAGTCACCAACCCAACGTTAACAAAATGTCCCCAATTTTTTCTTTTTTCTTTCTCTCTTTTCTTTCTCTTTCTTTTTCTTTCTTTCTTTCTTTTTTTTAGTAAACGCTTGTGAAAATAAATGGCAATCCATTTTCCCTCCCTTTTAAGTGGAGTGATATAAGATGAAAATTTAGAAAAGTAATAATACAGAACAGATATGTTATAAACTTATCTAGTGGCAAAGAAAATACAGCTGTCGGTCATTAGCAATTATTTCAGCTAGCAAAGTAAACAAATCCTTATCCCAGTTGAAACTCTTTCAGCTATTAAAGTTTTCATACATTAAAACAACGAAAAAATAAAAATTAAAAAACAAAACAAAAACAAAAACAGAAGAAATAAGAAAAAAAGAAAAAAAAACTTTAACACAAGTGATTTCTAAATAGGTTCTTTGTCATTGCATTTGGAATTTGAATTTAACTGGCATTCATCTCATGATTATGCCCCCTTGGAAAATAGGTTGACATTTCAATAAATTTTAAGTAGCCTTGAAGTAAGATTTCTTATAGACTGAGAAATTTTATTAATCGCTACCCCCAAAGGACTCTGTGCCCTTGAGTAGAGACTTCTCTACCTTTTTCACACACACACACACACACACACAAAATACGTAATTAATATGTCCAAGTGCACAATGTATTTAGATGTAGGGTTAGCAACAGAACATTGATAAATCTCAGCCTTATGCCCCAAATTCAACTTGATAGTTTGGTTCATCCTGGTAGGTGGGGGCAATTAACAAGAGTTGCTCAGAAACACACAGGAAATGTGCTTCAGTCCAATAATGTATTATTCCTGGATAAATTATCATTTCACAAAAACTGACAACATATCCTACCCAATTTTATTCATTTTTGTTTTATTCAACACATTGATGTTATAAAGTACAAACAAGGGTGAATGCTTACTTGCAAAGATGAATAATTTCAAATGAATTGGGACATAGTCTTCAAAGAATTCACATAAATGCAGAGTTCATAACTTGAACTTGAATGAATGCTTAACTCTCTAGACTCTCTTTGGTAACTGTGATATATATTCAATTTTCACATGTAAAATGGATTACAAACAAAATTAATTGATTTATTATGAAAACATCATCTTTTGCAAAGAGGTCATTGTCATTCTGAAGACTATATGTACAAATATGAAGTCAAATCATGAATCTATCATGGTAAAAGTATTCTGGTCACCGATTCCAGTGTGGGAGTGGGGAATGGGGAGATTCCTCACACCAACAAGCAATTCTTCAGACACCAGCTGGGTGTCCTACAATTCTACTCTATTCTGACACTATCGACCTGGAGATAGCACCACATCCAACAGGTTAAGAGTTTAGTCCTATAAGACTACCCTACCCCTCTCCTCCACTTCGAACACCAGTGGCAAGTCCAGATTTGTCACCTGTACTACTGATCAAATGGCTGTAGATATGAGGTTCTGACAATGCCTACTTTGGGTTCAATTAATTTGCTAGAGCAGCTCATAGAACTCAGAGTGATATTTCCCTCACTAGATCATTGGTTTATGATAAAATGATGTAACTTAAGAATAGCTAGATAGAAGAGATGTACAGGCAAGGTATGGAGAAAGGGCTCAGAGCTTTCATGCCCTTTCCAGGTCTGAAACTATCCCCAAATCTCCACATGTTCACCAACCCCAAAGCACTCCAAATTCTATCCTTTGGGTTTTATGGAGGCTTCATTACATAGGCATAAGTGATTAACCCATTGGCTGATTCAACATCCAGCCCCTCTTCCCTTTCCTGAAACTAAGGGGATGGGACTAAAAGTTCCAAACCTCTAATAGGTTTTTGTTTCTCCAGGCAACCAGCCCCTATCCTTTGGTACTTCTAAAAGTCACCTCATTAACATAACAAAAGACACCTTTGTTGTTCCCATCACTTAAATTCCAAAGGTATTAGGAGCTCTGTGCATAAATAGAGACAAAGATCAAACATATATTTATTATAAATCACAATATCACACACACCTATACTTATTTGTAGATTTATCTAAATATATTTTTATATATTTATACCTATATATACACTCTTGTTTTGTTACCCTCTGTTGCTCTTAGAAATGTGAATGAGTGAGAGAGAGAGAGAGAAAGAGAGAGAGAGAGAGAGTCAGCAGGCTCAAAATGGAGTAACTTGTGCTAAGCCCCACGAAGACTTGATAAGTAACCTAACTGCAGCTTCAGCTTCTCCCAGGAATGTGACCTTTATAAATAATTATTCAAGGTAGAATTTCCTGTTGAGCACTAGGGTGTGATCCACTGATAGACTCCTTCCAGTTCTCTTAGGAGGGCAACCCTGACTTAAACAATGCAATCTTTGGTAATAATTTCTTTTATTCCACTCCCTCTCTGCCTTTAAAAACCTTTTCATTTCTGTAGCTCCATGAGTTCCTTTCTATTGTTAGATGGTATACAACCTGATTCATGAATCATTGAATAAAAACCAATTCTATCTTTAAATTTACTCAGTTAAATTTTTGTTATTTAACAGAAATATCCCATTAGCTGAAGAAAAAACAAGTATTTTCTCTCTCATAATTTCAACTATATTTTCCTTCTACTATCTAAGCAAAGATCAATATACCCTCTTTCTCTTCTAATTAAGTAGAAAAGGAAAATACATAACTTTTTATGATTTTGTTTTCTTGATAAACATTAATTTTAGCATCTTCTACTAGAAAGTATTTTATTTCTGAAATTCCAATTCTTTTTTTATTCTCTTTTTACCCACTCATTATTACATTTGTAGAATTCAAATAGATGAAATAAGAACATAAAACGTAGTTCTCTTATAAATTTATCCTTTTCCCTCTGCTGGATATTTGCCTGTTTGCTTTCTTCAAATATATACAGCATACTGTTTTAGATTTCTATTGAAGCTCAACCAAACACATCCATAAGCATGTGTTTTATCTTTAATTTTTTATGTGAGAAGTACTATTTTTTGTTCAGAGTAAAATCTTAGAAATCAGATTTACTTATTCATTGAGTACTTATTTTCATCTATATTCTCGGAGTTATAATAATGAAAATGGAAAATGAAGGAGAGCAAAATTTGCCCCCTCCCCAAAATATTCTAAAGCAGGATATATATCAGTCTAACAAAAGAAACCAAAGAAGACACAAATCGGAGATCATATTTTACTTTTGTGTTGTGTTTTATGATAACATAATCACAGAACCAGCTCAAAATGGTCCTATCTTGTTTTTAACAACTGTTTTCTTTCAGAGACATCAGACCAAAATTGCAAGTCATGCAGCTGGAGCATAGGAAAGAATTTTGACCTCCAGCTGCACCTGGAACCAAAGTCTTGCCCCCCACCCTTTTTCCACACAGAACCAAAGGACCAAGACATAATTGGAAATTGAACACCAGAACCCTTTCAGAAGCGAAGGGTCCATTGTATAGGAAGATTGGTGCTGAAGCCCCTTACCACAAATGGCCAAGTTCAAAGGTCTTCCAATTAAAACTTGCCCCACCAACACTTCCACATTACCCGTTTCTCCCTAACTCCTTAAAAACCCACCCTGAATGCTCAAAGAGACAGATTTGAGCCATGGTTCCTGTCTTCTGTGGTACGGGCTCAACAATAATTGCTTTTTCTTTTTTCAAAAACTGGTGTCATAGTGAGGCAAGACAAGTAGTGCAGGGACATTCCCTCCCCCTCCAGGTTATGGCTCTGGAAATTTTTCCTTTCTTCAGACCTCCCCCTGTTTTAGCCCTGGCAGGGGAGATAAGCCAAAACCAGATCTTTTCCAGCCTAGAGAGAGAGAGACGAAGTGACATCATTGGCTAAGACATGATCTTTAGCTAATTATAATATTATTATAATCTCATCCGCTTTTGCAAATAGTGTAGATCCCATAATGCACCTGACATCATGACAGTTCTAGAAACACACATGAGGAAGAAAAAGTAAGAAACCAAGCTCCCTGCCTACTAGGAGGAGACAACGAGGCAATGTTAGCACCATATTTTCCCAGGCTCAGCCTCCAGGGAGAAAAAAAAAGTTCATAACCAGTCATTTTGACGTGACTGACTGACTCTCTCTCTCTCTCTCTCTCTCTCTCTCTCTCTCTCTCATAAGCCCGTACCTCACCCTTGAGTATATACTTTCTCTTTAATAAACTTTACATTTTCATACTTGCTGTTCGTCTTGCCTTTGAATTTTTTCTTGTGAAATAAGACAAGAATCTGGTCACCAGACCCCCAAGCTCTCCAATTGTTGGTCTTACCTGTTGCAGGAAGTAATATCCGATGGAGGAAATTGGATGCTCAGACAACTTTGTTAGAGGAAGGATAATTTATTAGCCAGTGGAGCACATGGGGCTTAACAGCACCAGAGCAGGAGCTCCCCCTGGTTAGATTTCTTCCAGTTTATATACCTTTGCAGTGTCCATGCAAGGGGCATGTAATTCCTTTGTCTGAGTTTTTACGTGCACTTCCTGACTTTAGATTGGGGTTGCAAGAGAGAAGGAATTCCCAGACCACTAGTCCTATCTATTTACAGATCTTTTGTCTTGTAGGTGTTGTAAGAGTTTCCAGAAGGCCATTTAGAGATCTATAGGATGTGGTTAATCTATAACTGGCTGAGTCGGTCATTTCTGCAAGCCCTTCCCTTTGCATTTTTCAGATGTCTCCTCTCCTTTCTTAACCCTTGAATTTTTTCTCACAGAATAAGACAAGAGCTTGGTAACAGGAGCACCTAGCTTTCTGGCAACAATAGTTTTGTTTTCTATGCATATCGGGCAGCAAACTGTTATTCAGTGACAATAATTCTCGAGTCAAAGCATTCAAGCAGATTCCTAGAAAGATATTTAACATATAACTCACCTTCACATTTCTCTTAATTTTGTTCACATCTATGTCAATAGCCCCTTTATTAAGGTTCCTGAGAGTGCTGTGGATGAAAAACGGCACTGTAACTGAAAGTAACCTTACTTGAATGGATTGTCATTTATCCCCACAAGTGTTTACTAAAATAAAAAAAGAAAGAAGGAAAAAATACGGGACTTTTTTTTTTAACGTTTGAGGTGTTGGTGACTTGCCTAAGATCACATGGTCATTCTAACTGGGCAGGTTATGGTGGGTAGTCACTAGTCATGCCCCATACATATAACTTCTTTCTTAAAAGATTTGTCTTGCCTTAACTAAGCCTTGTCTGTTGTTTTTGTGCATCTAGGTTAACACTTTTGAAATGCCTCTTTTCCAGACCCCTCAGAAAGCACAACCACCCTCATACCCTCATTGAGCACATAATCTTAACTATCCTGTGATACAATCCTTGCCTTGCTTTCTCCCACCTCCATGTAATCTTCCTTACATTCCCTTCTTAATTCCAAATGCATGAAAGTAACCACAAAATGTCATTCTGGGAAGCATTTTTCTCAGTTTGTTGATTGACATCTTGCTTCCAGGTATATCCTCTGTTTGGCTCAAATAAACTCAGAAGGAATGAGAAACCCATAAATGGAGGCTTGATCAGGAACATCTACATGTAGCCTGCCTCCCAATTTTGCCCAACCCTGGCCCTTCCTCTCTATTCTACTAACAAAACAACTTTCTAGTCACTTTTAGTCATCTTAACATCAGGCAAAGTTTGCAGATTTAAACCCGGACAAGATTTAAAAGTTAAGAATAAATTTTTTGAAAAAAATCTCACTGTAAATTAGTTTGGAATTATTCCTTAAGCCACAGTCCATCTTAGTATCACTTGACTATCAGCTACTCAAGCTGAAGAAGCTATTTATTCTTTAAAATTAAATTTTTATATGACCTTAAAAGATGTCCTTTTTCTTTGAAGTGCTTTTAACTTTTTCAATCCAAATTTTTCTTATTTGAAAAAAAGGACAAATAATCCAATAGAAGATATAAAGACATGAACAGGACTTTTAGAGAGGAGGAAGCACATGTTGGGGAAGACTTGTAGAAAAGTGATCAGTCATTTTAGTGAGCAAGGAAATGCAAATCAGTACTAGAATGAGATGCCATTTCACACTCATTTTCTTGGTGAAACTAATAAATCTGATAATACCAAGTGCTGAAGCAGACTTGGATTACTGTGATAACTTTTAGACATTACTGGAAGAAATATAGATTACTACTACTACTTTGGAAAAAAAATATCAATATCTTTCAAAAATGAACATTTATACACCCTATAACCCAGCAATTTCTCTGCTAATTTTATACACCAAAGAAACCTTTATATACTTCTACCACCACTACCACTAATGCCACCATGACATATGTACAAAAATGTTCATAGAAGCTCTTATATGGTCACAAAATCCTGAAAACAACTACCAGCATGAGAATGGATACACAGCAACATATACATGACTGAACAGCAGCTGTATGCAATAATAAGGATGAATGTTAGCAGTACAATTTGGAAAAAAAACTAATCCCATAAGTGCCATTTTGTGGGGTAATATCTGAGTATAATAACTGATATGTCTGTCATTCCTGACAATTATTTTTACTTGAACCACACAATACTTCTCCATTAAAACAAGACAAGAAGGCTGAGGCATTTCGTGCTTCTTGCCCCAGAAGAACTGCAACAAAAAGCAGAACGCTGAGGCAAAGATTAAAACTGCTTTAGTGCCATCAATTTTGTTTTCAATATAAAAAACAAATCTCTAAAAGAATCAAGAAATACATTTTAGGTTTAAAGAATAATTTGGAAAAAGAAGAAAAAAATTATCCAAAACATTATCAACCACAACAAAAGCTTACACTTAATGGTAACTAGGTAAAACCATCCCTTTTAAAGTGAGAAACAGAAAACCATGTCCATTATCACTACTACATTTCAATATTGTATTTGCAGTTCTGGAAATTACAGAGACAAGAAAGAAATATAAGGATGGAAAGACACAAATTGGCTGTTCTGCAGAAGATATCATAGTCCATACATAAGGATGAAGCCTCCTTCAGCCTGGAGTCTTGAGTGATCTCAATGAGACATCATCCGTGCCAGTCTACATAGAATGTTGGGTGTGAATGAGAAATAAACTTTTGTTGTTTTGAGCCACTGAGACTTGGGGGTTGTTTGTTACTAACTTTTTCAAACTGATACAGGTGTCTTCAATTCAATCTATACTGCTTTATATCTAAACTGGATAGAGGTGCATTGCCTATAATGTTATATGCCTGAAATAGTTTGTAATATGTATTTGAAAACAAATAGAATACATGAGAATACAAATTTCCCTAACCTGGAGACTAGACAAAATTATTTCAGCTAAGGTAAGAGAGTCAGAGAAGAGTATAGTAATGTTAGACAGTGTGGATCTGTTAGTGAGAGGTCTGAGATTTCCCCTCTTCTTTCTCAGGGAAGAGACAGTGTAGTTAAAAAAAAAAAAAAAGACTGGTCTAAAACACTTAGATAATAGAGAGTACACAGAGGAGAAATGGCAGCAGAAAAGGTCTGGACTGAGATGGCCTACCGTATGCAGAATCTTTCTCATGGAACAGCATCTATAAGTTTCCCTAGCTTTGTCCTATCTCCCAATAAGGGAGTGCAGAAGGGCTGAGAGATAGTGAAAGTCTGTAAAAGACCTCATGACTCAGACAAAAGGACATAGAGTAGGTGGATAGACTTACAGAGTCTGGAGATCATGGCAGACTGGGAGTCAGGTGCCAGTATAGATAGCTGCCAGTGACCAAAGGTGAGTCAAGTTCTCCTTCAGAAGACATCTGCGCAAAGATCTGCTGATCATCCAGATTCAGTTTTCTAAAATATCATTATTCTACATGAGATTTTCAACATATTTATCACCCAAAGAGAAAGGAGAAATATGCAAAAATCCTTAATCATCTGAGTTTAAACTTGATTTGACTAAGAAAATTCTATAATGATGATGACTGAATTAATTTTTTTTTTGTTTTTTTGTCTTCAAGCTGAATGGGACTCATAATAAAGGCTGAACATTTACAAAGTTTAAAGTAAGTACAACTATTTGCTGACCTACATTTTGTGGTGAATCAAATACTCCTTTAAAGAGCTGGTTGAACATTATTAATAAATTGGCATATTGAGAGGGAGAACTCTTGAGGAATGGATTAGATTTAGCTCAGGAACAATCAGGAGATCAATTTCTCCACACAGTAAATTTGAGATACCTAATAAGCCTCAAAGTAGAGGAAGATGGATATCAGTAGAGTTTAGGGTAGATATGCACATTTGGAAGTTTTCAGATATACGTAGGCATTTAAAGTTAGAAACCTGGGAATTAGAATACATTAGGAAATACACAGAGAGAAAAAAAAACAACAGATCTGAGATGTGAACTCTAAGGCATTCCAACATTTAGAAATTAAGAAAAGGTTATTATTCCAACAAAGGAGACAAAAGCAGCAGCAAATGAATTAGTGAAATAAAACAGAACAGGGTGGTATCCTAGGTGCTAAATAAAGTTTCAAGAAAATGATCACTAATGTCACATACTACAAGAAGAGAGATTGAGACTGAATAATGGCCACTGGATTTGGCGATGTGGACATAATACATGACCTTGCAAGTACAGTTTTGTGAGTGCTGAAGTGAGAAAATTATGCAACCATCCAAATCTGGGGCAGATACTCGTCCTATCCTTATGTGGTTTTTCCAAAAAAGTTTTGTCAATGACTTGGCACATAAGAGGCTCCCTGGTAATGAGGTTACTCATTCAAATATGTCTGGAAACACTACATACCACATTGCACACCTTGGAGAGTCATGAAGAAAATGAGCAAATTAAAAGACCTAACAAATCAAAAAAGAGATCCGTTTATCTTTAATTCACCTTGAAACTCCTACATTTGTGTCCTATAAAATGCATACATACACGCACAAAGTAGATAATGTATGTTTTATTTAACTTCCAATAGGGAATCAAACACAGGAAAACTTTTGCAGTTTATAAAAACATTCACTCTGTAATAAATAAAAACTATGCATAGCCTCACACTCCTTTAAATTTATATGTCAAAGAATTGTGTCCCAAAATTTCTAAGAAAATAATTTCAGTTTCAGAAGTTTCGGGGTTTTAGAGTTGTGGGATTATATTAGATTCAGTGGAAATGTTGTTTTCTAGAACAAAGTTTGTGAGTGCTAATGTATGACCTTGAGGTGAAGGTCAGAAACGAATAGTAACCTTTGCGGTAAAATATATATATGGGCTAAGTACAATTTAACTGCAGCAGAAGATATGTGACCCAAGCAACATATGTATTCATGTCATAAGAAAATAAATATGTACTTTATAATTTCAAAGTGTTATATGAAGGTAAAGATGATATGCAAATTATATCAAACAATGTTTTCTGGGGGTTTTAAAGATGAAAGCAAAATTAATTAAGATAAAAACATTATTAAACAGTTTTGAAAAGGAAGACGAGGAAACTGGCTGGAGAGAAAGAAGTTCCCCCTGAAATGTATATTTCTTTACAAAACTGTATTTATTGTTATGTAAGGTAGCAACACCCCCTCTCAAAGAAAAAAAAAATGCTGTGGCTCCCTTGGAGATTGTAGCTAATGGAATATCCATTATCTTATAAACCAATCAAACTAGAGTTCCACAGTGCCTGTGATTAGAGAAAACCTGTGCCAACATACTTATGTAAGTCATAATGCTTTTAGGCTATTCATGCCATTCGAGTGAGTCACTCATAAAGAAAAGCTAAAATATCCTTTTCTTGTACCTTTAAACTGTTTTTCCAGCTTCTATAATTGATTTTTCCACCCAAAAGTGATGAGTTATCCCTACTCTTCAGTGGGATTCAACAGATGCAGCCAGATGTCTCATTTACCAACCAAGGCCGAAGAGAGGAAAGTTCCACAGGAATTTGTGATAGCTTTGGAAATAGCAGTTAAAATAACAACTTAATTTGCATGTGGCCCCTGGGAATGGTAGTAAGATGAGACTGGAAAGGGAGAAATGAGGGCCTCTAATTCCAAAGGAAAGGGAAAAGAAGGGAAGGAGGAGAGAAGGAGGGGAGGGAAAGGAGGGAGGGTTGGGGAAGGAAAGGAAACGGCATCCTAAACGTATATCAAACATGAGCCAGAGAGGATTTATCACTGAGGCATTAGAAAGTGGGCTGACAGAATGTTATTCCTTCCTCTTTTCCTCGCTCTCACCATGTTTGCTATTATGGTCACAGAACTTTCAGATACTTTCCACACTTAATCCTTCTGCTTGATCTGGAGGCTCCTCATGCACACAGTTTGTAAATAGTTGATTGCAAGTTCCACGGGTAGGGATTAGTTCAGGGAAACTGCAGGAGTCTCCGGGCGAGTCAGGCAGGGGGCGGGGCTGTGAGCAGTTCTGGGAAGGCGCATGTGAAGGAGCTCCTCGTAACATCAGTGCGCTGGTTTAGACGAAATAATGTGACATCGAGACTTTCCTCAAAGGAAAGAGGTATGGGAATACCATGCTAAATATGAAAAAATGCCAAACAGTTTTGAGAAATGTTTTCAACAATATGTCACACAGGACAATGACCTATCTTAATGCTATGAATCGAATTGTGTTTGCAGGTGGGTACTGACTGATGAGAGACAGCCTGAGAAAGGACATCCGTGTGGTTCCTTTGTCACTGTTTTGTATTGTTCTCTCTTATCTCTCAGGGTGCAGTACATTCTAGTCATCCTTCGAAGATGTGGCAGTGTCATGAAAACAATCTATTGAACTGTGTGAATCACATCTTGTCTTTCCTGGAGAATATCAGGAAAGGAATATATCTAAGAAGCATTAAATTTGATAAAGTAACAAGCAGTTGGGGGGAAGAATAGCACATAGGTCAGCCTCCTTGATTCTCCCGATTGGAAATGGCATCCAGAATTGGTGCTGAGCAAGAAGAAGCGGGGAATGGGTGGAGGAAGAAAGACATGGCTACTCTCCCTGAAACCCTCCTGACAGACAAGAGGCCTTTGGCTTGGTAAAATATCCCCCCAATTAATTCTTTTTTTTTTCCATTTGTATTTTCTTTTAGCCTTTAATCTCTTCATAGATGTAATATAGTTATAATTTTTCTTTGACAAAATTTTAATCAGTCTGGTTCTACTTTTCTTAACTAACAAGATGAACATTTTCACCCATGTGATTCGAGAAGACAATTTTTAATGACTTAAATATTTTTCATAATTATGTACAAAAGTTATTTAACTTTTATTATTAAAAGTATAAGTTGTTTACAAATATTTTGCTCTTAGAAATACTGCCACTTCGAAGTCCTGACATGTACATACTGGTGAGAATTTGATTATTTCCTGAGGACAAATTCTCTTGAAGTTTAAGGGTCCAAGATTATAAAACATTTTAAGGCTTTTGATTTAAATAGTAATGTTATCTTTCATAAGGTTGTAATAATTTTTTTTTTTTCATGCTAGCGTTGTACAATAAGATCTCTTTCATCTTACCCTTGGCAATATTATTTTTATTTGATTAAATAAAGGTATAAAGAATATCTTGACTAACGATTTGCATTTCTTTGACTATTAAACAGACTTCATTCTTTTATGTTTACCACAAACTGCATTTCTTTTTTCTGTTGCGGTATAATGATATGTAACATTGTATTAGTTTCAAGTGTACAACATAATGATTCAATATTTATATATTGCAAAATGTCCACCACAATAATTCTAGTTAACATTTGTCACCATACATAGTTGCAGAATTTTTTGCATGTAATGAGAACTTTTAAGATTTACTCTCTTTGCAACTTTCAAATATGCAATACAGTATTATTAACTATACATGCAATGCTGTACATTACACCCTATTACTAATTTACTTATTTATTTTATTAATGAAAGTTTGTACCTGTTGACCCCCTTCACCCTTCCCTTCCCCCACACCTCTGCCGACCACCCCAAATGTTATTCCAAGAGACCACCTTCGACCTTGTATTTTCTTAGGTTACACTACAAATCCCTTATCGTTCACTTTTGAGTTGCTTGAGAGTCAAGAAGTTTAAACAAAGTGGTTAGATCAAAAACTTGTCAGACAACAACTACTGACAGCCTGTTTCCCCATCTAGTTTCTGAGGAGTTGAGCGGTGTTGTGGGAAGAGCATGTTCCTTGGAGCAGGAGACATGTTATGAGAACTTGGTTCACAACACTCTAGACCTGTTAACCAGAACAAACAACTGGCCTTTGCTGAGCCTCAGCTTTCTCATCTATAAAGTGAGAGTATTTCCTATACCTATCTCACAGAATTATTGTGAGAAACACATAAGATAGTGTGAGAGAAAGCCATTTGTACAAGGTAAAGCACCACACAAATACTCATTAAAATTTATTTTAAAATTTTTGATAAAGCAGGACAAAGATTTTACTAGGATACAGATCTAATGCTCTCAGAAAAAAAATGAAGAAATTTAATTTAGACAGCATTTGGGGTTCTTTTGCAATTTTTATATCACAAGCCCAGCATATTATATCGCAACACAGTCAGCAGGCAAAATAGGAGGGGAAAAAAAGAACAGCTTTTTTTGGAGAAAAAATGGAATAAAGTATATTGGGGGGGTCTCAGAAACTGTTCCTTAAATTCAGTATTTTTATTTCATATCTAAAGTAAAGAGCAGCATTTCATCTAAGCCTTTCTTTCAAAAGTATCCATATTCTGAAAGTGGGAATTCATTTCACAGAATCACTCTGATTGTCTAGGACAAAGTCTCTTAAATAACCTCCAAATTTCAAATGAACTATCTTTGCTTTGTTGAAAAGTGGCATTATGGGACTTAGCCTGCACCCTCGGTTAGTTAAAAAACAAAAATACACACTTTCTTATGGTACAAATTGCCTTAATATAAAGCTTGACAGAAATTGGGGTCTGAGTCAGAGAATTTTCTCACATTTCTGCCTCAAAAGGGCAGCAAAATTACATGAAAACCTTTTCCTGGACAAGATCACACAGTACAATAAAAGATTTTGCTATTGTGCAATTTTTCCAAAGGCATTAGTCCTTCTCAAAGCATTTTTCGAGAAGCCAAAAAAAAAAAAAACTAATTGATTTAGTCCTTTCAAATAAATCTATGAATATGGAAAAAAAATAAAACTCAGCAAGCTTGATTAGTTGTAACAATTTATTCAGAGTGTTTTGAACTTGTTCTAATAGGAAAACATACAGATGCAGATATTTTGGATTGGCTACTCAAAAGCTATTACAATCCTTTCTCCTTTGCTGCCTTCTATGAAGAAACTTGAAAGCTAAATTACTCACTATCTCAGCCTCTCAACCAGAGTGGCCTGATGAGAGGTAACTGGTAGTCAGTGAAACATATGTAACATTCTTAAAAGGGGGGGCAGGGAAAAGCTTTGGGAAGAGAAAACTTTTGGCTCTTCTTCCTGTTTCATACCCACAATATGAGCAAAAGATACTGAGGTGAGAAGACAGAAGGAATGAGGGTTCTCTGAAGACATCCTGTTACACAGGGCAGCAAAATTACATGACAGGTTAGCTAATAAAACTACAGCCCAGAGTATATAAACCACTGTTGTCAGGTTTTCTTTTGTTTTAGGACGATTCCATTTTTAGAAATACATACATCCTATGAATTCCTCTGAAATATGATGACAAATGAATTGATTCCACAGGTAATTTGGTGGTTCATAATAATGTTCTTAAGCTTCAGGCTCTGGAGGAGAAAACCCCAATAATTCTAAACTACAGAGAAATGAGGCTGATACTTTTTAGTTCTGTTTTAGTTTCTCCAGTTGGAAGAATAAATAAGTTAATACGTCTAAATGCAAATTATGCAAATAACAATTTCCTTCATATGTATTCCATAAAAGATAATACCGACATTCAAGTATTTAAATGACCAGAAAACTTCTCCCTTCCCCTTTAGTTCTTTCATTTTGGGGATACTTAATTAGATGGATGGGAAATAATTAAATTTACTTGGAAGCAGACATAACTGTAACCTAAAGCCATTGAAAGATGTGAAAACTCCAAAAATTCTCTTTCAAATGTTTCCAAAATTGCTCAGTTGTGTTTTCTCAGTTCATATTTAAAGATTGAAGCTTGGCGGTTTTAAGTGTTTTCACAATATACATCGGTATGTGGGAGGCTTCAATAAGAAATATAAGCTCTAATCATTAACATTCAAGTTTTGATCTATCTTTTATCATCTCAATGCTTTTTTATTTATAACATTTTAATAGTCTATTTGCTTATATACTATTTACCATTTGACCAACTTAAACCGTTTTAAACCAGCAATAAAATAAATACCTGTTTACAATTGCTTGCAGATTTTTGGTTTGAAAAAGCAAAAAATAACTTTAACTCATTTAGGCAGAAAAAGAAGGTAATAGAAAGGCATCATAGACCTAGCAAGAAGACTAAAGAACCAGAAACTGGTTATACACAGCTAAGATCACATCACAGCAATAATAATCTTAAAATGCTGAGACTGGTTATGACTGTGCTAAAACTAAGTACTCATTATTACTACCTCTGGAGTCACCAGGCCCTCATACATGGATTTCATCTGTCTTGCCCCCAACTCTACACATTAGATACAGATTTTTTTTTAAATCTCTAAATAGCAATTTACTTAGTGATTCGATTAGTTTTCAAATTATGCCAACATACAGGATTCAAATTCACATTGCTTAGGGCAGATACTTTTGTACATATTTACTGCATATAAAAACATTTATTGCATGTATTTGAGGAATAAAAGCAATCACAGGAAATAAAGGGTTGATTTAATAAAGTAAGAGGTAGTAACATTTCTTCAAGTAAATGTTTTAGATTCTACACAAAAAAAAACTCGAACACTTTAACAGGAAATTTATTCTGAAATTATACTTACATGCATTCATGGAAAATCATACATGTACAAGATTATTCCCATAGCATAGTTTATTGTAATAGTAATATGAAAACAAATGTTATAAGGAGGAGACTGGCTCTGTAAATTACTGTGCATCTACAAAAGAAATATTATTGAAAAGAATGAATAAAGTCATCATGTACTTATAAAAAGCGATTTCCAACTTGTTTTATGTGAAAAAGGAAAGACACAGAAAAAAATGAGTAATATAAGGATATATTATACATGGGTGTGTAAATATACACATTTGTTATATATGTGTGCATATATGTTATATGTGTGTGTGTGTGTGTGTGTGTGTATGTATTTCTTTATCCCATGATATAAGTATCACCTCAGAAGAAACTTATGATATTTGCTGTCTTTGGTGACTGAGGGTAATATGGCTGGGAACAGTGTATAAGAAAAACTTTGACTATAATCCTATTTCCTAAATTATAAGCAATGTGTAAGCTATAATTAATCTCACATGAGAATTAAAATATATAAATTAGTGAAAATCTCAAATTTTCTTTACAAAAGAATTGAATATCTATAAGCTCATTCTCCTGTTTCTTGTACACAATGAATCACATCATACAGTCAAAAACAATTTGTAAATGTTTAAACAAATATAAAAAGTCCTACAGCTTCATTAACCCGAGATGCTTCATGGTGGATTTATGCTAATTCAATGTTAAAAGTGGTGTGGAAATGTTTTTAATTAATGACAATTTTCATTTTTCGGACTCTTTCACAAAACTGGCAATTTTGTGGGCTTATACAATAGGTACATCGATCAGTTATGAAAACAGAATGTTGATCCAGCTAACTGAGCCACCCCCAAATTTATCTCTCTAAATTCATTTTGATGACCAGCTATGTGCACTATAAACTAATAACTGTATCTGCCTCTGGAGATAGAAGCCAAGGAACTCGGGGTCAGAAGTGGAAAGGTGATTTATTTTTTCCCATATAGTCTTTTGAGCCATTTATGTTCCATAATCATGTCCATGCATTATTTAAAACTAAAGAGAGATCAACAATGAGAAAGGCCCTGGAATATGCTAGATACTTTAAAGATATTTATGGAGGTACAGTGAACCTTCTTCATGAAAGTCTCCATATATCTAAGATGCCTCAAGTATATTTACATTTTTTTCCTCTTTACCACCAAAAAAAGAGGAATGTGGTATGTGGGATTATATTAAATTTTGACAATGTGTGGTGGCCCACGTGGTTAGTTCCTTAGACTGCCTAGACAGGCTAGAGCTCTGTGATTCAGTAAGCACAGACTTAAGCTTCCCTCACCACTCCCATGATCCATGCATTGAACCTGGAATAATGAAATAATCTGGACCATACCTACAGCCCTCTTCTCCCGCTACTCCTCCATCAAACATCTCCAATCTCCCAGTGCCCTCTGCTCAACATTGAAAATACAAAAATAAGCACATTGCAGCCTTTGAGAACAAAGACTACATGTACAAGAGGGGACCAAAACCCATTGTAATAAAACTAAGATCTTAGGTATGCACTTGGTAAAACATTAGCAGCAAAGAGGGGATAATCGACTGGTGAGAGGAACTTCAGTGGATAAGAAAAACAAAGGTGCTATCTAATCAGAGTCTTGAAGGATGAGTCATAGATAATCAGGACAGGGAGTGGGGGTGGCGGGGGTGGGTAGGGCTAGGGCAGAAGGAGGGACTGTCAGTGACCTGAGAGACAAAAGGGAAGTTCCAGAGGAGCCTGGTGGATGCTCAATAAATATTGAATGGCTGAAGCATGTGTGAATGGGTAATAATAAACTATATTTTTATACTACTTTACTGCTTCCAAAAATATGTTTGCATAATTACTTTATTTATTCTTCATGATACTCATGTAAAAAGGCAAAATTTTAGATCATATTTTGCAGATGATGAATTTGAGATCCTAAGAGGCATAAATGATTCAATGTCACAGGAGTGACACAACCTAACTGTTACCCAGGCCCCATAATTGTGCCATTTCTACTTCAATGACCACAGGACGTCAGTAATGACGTCCATTAGAAGCAGCAGTGGGGGCTGAAGTGGTCCCCTGACTCCTGGGTCTCTGTATTAGCACTTTTCCTTCCACTTCAGCTTTTAATACAGGTGCAAAACGATGAAGGCTTTGTCTGGAGGGCTCTTTGCTGTTAAGATGCCTTACATCACACTCAGTCGCCTGAGAGGCCAAAACGATTTTTTTGGACATTTTAACTTTGAAAGAATCCACGTGGCCATCTCTATTCTGACATGCTGCTATGACGCCAACAAGCTATACTTGTAAGCCAAATTCCAATATAGAAATCTGATATGATGAAACAGATCTATCTCCATGTAAAGTGATAATGCACAACACTGTTTATTCTATTGGAAAGTGTTAACATTAATGTTTGCCTTCTGGGTGAGAACAATTCCCTTCATCCTCTAAGAGGTACCACTTTCATTCCACTTGATATTGATACTGCCACCCATTGGTGAAATTAAATCTTGCAAATACAGTAGTCCCCCATTACTTGCAGAGAATACATTCCAAGACTCCCAGTAGATGCCTGAAATTGCAAATAGTACCAAACCCAACATAAACTATGTATTTTCCTATATGTAAATACCTATGATAAAGTTTAATTTGTAAATTAGACAGAGATTAACAACTAATAAAATGTATTGTAATAAAAATTATGTGAACGTGTTCTCTCTCTCTCAAAATATCTTATTCCTGTGATGATATGAGATGATAAAATGCCTACATGATGAGATAGTGAGTTGACTGACGAAGGCATTGTGATGTACGGTTAGACTACTACTGACCTTCTGATGGTATATCAGAAGAAAGACCATCTACTTTGGGTAGTCCTGGATCGTAGAGCCGAGACAATGTTAATGGTTAGATGTCAGGAGCAGACGATGTAGATAGTTGGGGAAATTTAATATTTTTGCACTGCAGTTGACCACGGGTAACTGAAACCGTGGAAAAGTTAAACCACGGATAAAGAGGGACTATCATATCACCACTGATTATGGTATATGTGATTGTCAGCATTAATGTCAGCAACAGTTGGCAACGAAAGCCAACATCTGGGAGTTAGTTTGCAGAAAGGGAGGAGCCCAACTCAGGAAAGTAAGGCAGAATAGTTTGGTGTGCACATCGAAATTCATATCAACGACTGATGCAATATAGTAAGAAATAAATGAAACCTGGGGGGACATCATTAATCAAAGAAGTTACCAGATTTCCTCCCAGAAAAATACACATATCATAAAGGAAACACTGATAAAAATTTGCATGACCCTTGTTCCAGTGTGTCTGGGATATACCATGAAGACAGAAAATGTGAAAGCTAACCCAAAAGTCACTGCAGAAAAAAGACTCCACTCAGACTACTGGCAAAACAATCCATGTGACAATGTGACAGGACTAACTTCATGGGGGAAGACTGATGACAAGATTACTTTGAAATAGCTCTGTCTCTTTTATACAAATTTATATGTAGAGCTTCATAAATTGTTTTACTTGTCCTAAACATATACATTACAAAACTACTTTTCTTTCTTGCTCTTCTGATGTGTTATCATTCATAATTATATTTATCTCATACCAATCCCATGCTCCACTGAATCTATAGAATGATTATTGAACTTTTCTGCAAAGGAGATTTCATCAAAAAGCAATTTGAAATATAAAATTCTGAAATTAATTAATAAAAATAAAGTCTTTTTTTTCCTGTGAATGAGTGACTTAGTTTATTACCTTATCTAAAATCTTGAAATGTGTTTTTAAAGTGTTTACTTAAAAAAAACACACACACATGCACAATAAATAAAACTGAAGAATAGAAAAAAAAATGGAGAACTGGACATCAGAACATCTATGGTAAATTTAGAAATATATTGCCAAAAAGAAAATTAGGACAAAATTTTTAAGGATCATGGATGAAGATTTTACATCTATATTCATGTAAGATAATTTTGTCTTCAGTGAAAATCATTTCTTCACTGCTGCAACTAACTTAACTATATCGGGGTTTGTAAAATGGCGTGTTGCTATACCATAAATTTACATATAAATGACATCAAATACAATAATTAAAAACTGACAATGGGTTCCTGTCTTCCCGCCTTTCTTTTCTCATTTTTTTCCTTTCCTTCCTTTCTTTCTCTCTCCATCCTTTCCTTCTTCCTTCCTTTATTTCTTCTTTTTCTCCTTTCTTTTTAAAATCTCTTCTTTGAAGTACAGGCGGGACTAGTTGGCATACCATAATTTGTGCAAGCATTTTTTGTCAAGCCTAAATTAACTACCAACTCACTCTTGACACCCCCCAAGGATGTGCCTTAATGGACCTCCTTGATCAAATTCTGAGCAGTGAAAAGCATATACATATGCAGCAGGTGAGTACTCTAATAGAGCTATGTGTGACATGCTATTGGATGATAAGAAAGAAAGCAACTGATCGTGCTTCAAGGCATTTGGAAGACTTCCTTCCAATAAGAGATAACACTTAATCTTGCATGGAATGGTAAACAGGAATTTGCTATACAGACAAGATGGTGAGGCAGGCTATTCTATATAGAAGAGAGGTAGGGGAAAATGTGGTCAATCCAGTCAATAATAACAATAAATTAGTTGATTTAGAAAATATTTGGTGAAATATTATTTAAAATATGAATTTCTATAGCTGGAGTCTAATTCTACTTGGTCCTTGCTGAAGTTAATTGAAATGTATAAAAGTTCATGTTGAAAGCACATTCAACTGATGCTATAATTAGCCTGAAATGACAAGAATATGCTATTGACCATCTCATAATGTTGTTCACATGGTGCTGTTAATGTCGTTAATGCCATTGTGGCCTAGACTGCCCTCAAGGTGATCAAGGAGGACCCTGGAAATGTTAGCAGGTCATGATTTCAAGATGTCGAGGAAACATCTTGAAAACTGTCATCCATAAATGTATGTGCTCTAATTTGAGATTTCTCAGAAATCCAAAACTGCTTGCTCTCAGAATATCAAATAGCTTATGCAAGATACTATTTGAGATATTCAAATATTTCTTTCACAACCAATAATAATGATGAAAACTTTTAGCTATTTGTGATAGATTTTCCTTAAGAGCAAGGAAGAGATATTCGTCATATTTCTATTAGATGTTTTCTTTTCCCCAAACTATTGGCAACTTCATGTAAATATGATTCCCAGGTTGCATGTATTTTGAGTTTATTTGTCATATAAATGCATTTTTATATCTTGTTGGTTGCCTAAATTATATTTTTCTATAAATACAGACTGGAATTCTATTCACAGAACAGATGTATAGGTATGTAAATTGTAAAAAAAAAAAACTTATTTCTATATTTTCTTTATATTACTGACGTGAAACATGAAAATTAACTTAAAAGTCATCTGAAATCATCTTAATGTGATAAGATTCAAACACATTAAAGTTGTCGAATTTTATAGCATAAAGTCATCTTAGAAATGACTTATTTTAGTCTCCTTATGTTAAATATAGGAGACAAGTCAAATGAGGTCATGGCTTTCTTCCGATTCCTCGGTTATTACAAAAATTCTAGAATTAGAATATCAATTTCTGGATTCCCAGTACCATGTTTCCTCCTCTGCTCTATTGTAAATACCACTTTATGACAACTTTTCGTTAAATATAATCAGAGAGGGACCCTTAAAGATCATTTAGTGTCCCTGTCCTTTGAGGGGATAGAACTATGTGGTTTACACAGACTTTAAGCTATTAATTTCTGAAGAAACTGACACATAATAAATTAGAGTATTATTCAAATGTCATCCCCCAATTATCATCTTTCTCTTTAAGTAAATGAAAGTGATTTTTGTTCTTAAATGGGGTATTATTATATCTTGGCACAAACATTCTTTTATATTATAGAAAAATTTAATGGAAAACAGGATGTAATTTGTCAGCAACATATCTATTCTAAAATAAAGAAACCTCATTATTATCTTTGAAAGAATAGTATCATTAAAAGATGTTTATGAATTGTCTCAATTCTCTAGGATTCAATTAATCCAAATGAGTCATCATGTGGCAGAAGGTTCTCCCCGCCCCCGCCCCCACCTACCCCATTCCCTGGGGATATTTCCCATGAAAAGTCAGCCTAGATATATTTCTGCAAAAAAGAAGCAGACTACTCAAATATCTGAGACCATCAGATCTCAACAGTTTGGAAATCAACTTACAAAAACACCAGGAACAATTTTGCCTACAAAATCTGTCATTCACCCGGTAACCAACCCCAAAGTCCACTTGAATTCGATTTGGTCAACTGCACATAAGTGGCATTGCTAAATTATTCAACAAATGCCTACTGAGATCAGGCACTGTGCAATCAATGCACTTTTGTAAATTGGGCCTCAGATTGTACCATCATGCTATCTTGGGCCACCGTTCCTTATATCTCTGAGAGAGCACTTTGAAAACAGAGTGGGTTCTAATTTCTGCTCTGGCATATGCCAGCTGAGCAACTCATCTCTAATTCTCAGTTTCTTTATGTGCAAAATTAGAATAAGTCGATGAAGTTTTAAGGAAGGTCAAATAAAATAATACTTGGAAAATACTTAAGGAAATTATCTAGAGTATAATGTGGAATTGGAAACATTTAAGCACCAAATATTGTGATTCACTTTGATTAAAAAAAAAAAACTATAGACCAAATATTTTAATAGTATTTAATAAGAAAACTTTAGGGTAAATAAATGTCTTTGATATAAGTGCTTCTGGGAATGCAAGATACAGGGCTCTTTGTTAATTCTTCTTGAAAACATAATAGAGAAGATTGGAAATATTTACAAATCAATTACCATTAAGACATAAGGTATAAAAGCATTAGCCATGTACTCACTTAGCTTAATCTATACATATTCCTTATCCCGTCATTGTAAAATTGATTTTTGCATGTTTGTTGCAAATGGAAGAAACCTATTGTAACATTATGTTTGCAGAGTTTTATTTTTATCCCTAGTGCAATACAGTCCTTAACCTCAAGACTATAATTAGAAGAGGCTTGTTGAATTGTTTTCTATAGAAAATGTTATCTGTTGGAGTATTTATTGCAAGAAGTTAGATTTACTCACCACAATTGTAAAGCACACTCTAGCCTTCTGATATTTAGCTCAATATCTATGTCCTTGCTAAAAGTGGTAATACATTTACTATATATGTGACATAGATCTGCTTGTCCATGAGAAAGATTTAATTTAAAATTTCTCCTTTTGGACCTGTTTGCAAAAAAATACATTTGTGACTCTAACACATTCATTTCTAAACAAAACAGAGAGATTCTTTCTTCTACAATGGTAAATACAAAAGCAGTGTTGACTCTGGCTAGTTACACTCTCATTATTTACTCTCTCTTTCATCATTTGACAACTGCTCTAATGCTGATAGAACAATGAAAATAGAGCCATTTTGCCTTCTCTTAGGTGAAATAAACTTTAACATACCAGGATTCCCAATTAAGTTAACTGTCTTCCTGGCACCCTGGCTTTTCTCTCAATCTTTGTCCCTACCTTTTCATAATAATTGCCTACAAATATCAGACCCACACCCTGCCTTAGAATTTGGAGCCATATCTACTCTTGCTGCTTCCCTTACTAAATACTGGTATCCTGACCAGAAACACAAGCTTGTGGCTGGTGCCCAGCACCTGCTGAGAGTTCTCCCAAAGTCCCAATGCCTGCTAGTCTGTCTGCATCTCTGAACAAGATCTTCCGTAATATTTCCCGGGCAACGAAACACCAGTTTTTGTGATATTGTGCCTCGATTACATCTCAGAGTGAATAAAAATAAATGTAAAATCCTGTAGTTTGAATCTTAGACCTGGTGTTGCTTTTCCTTTTGAGTGTAAGGATCATCCTAGCTAATGGCATCAAGACAGAGGGCATCAGGTTAGCAATTTGTTAGCCTGGGAACAGAAAGGTAAGGAGAAATTCAATTGATGAACTTGCTATTTCTTCTCTCCTCACTAGTGGAAACAGCTAGGGTTCAACTGTGACATAAATAAACTATAATTAAAGAGCAAACACAGTCTAACAAGTATAACTCAATTCGGACACTATCTCTAAGTAGAGATCTCACAGGTTAAGGATTTATTCCTACAAAACTGCCCACCTCCTTCCACTTCAGAAACCAGTCACAAGTCCAGGTTGTCACCTGTGCTTCTGAATGACCTGCTATAGATTGGAGGTTCCAACGATCCCACCTTGGGTTCAATTAGTTTGCTACAGTGGCTCACAGAACTTGGAGAAACATTTTACTTACTAGATCACTGGTTTACTGTAAAAGGATATAACACAGGAACAGCTAGATGAAGAGGTGTATAGGCTAAGGACTGGAGAAAGGACACAGGGCTTCTATTCTTTCTTGAAGCATGCCATTCTACCAGCACCTTTATGTGTTCACCAAACTAGAAGCTCTCCAAGTCCTATCCTCTTGGGTTTCTATAGAGGCTTCAATACATAGGCATGATTGATTAAATCATTGATCATTAGCGATTAAATCAACCTCCAGCCCTCTCCCATCCCAAGAGTTTGGGGGCAGGGGTGGGACTGAAGGTTCCAACTCTAATCACACTATTGGTTTCCCATATAAAGTTCTTTCCAAAAGTTATTGTATTAACATAACAAAAGATACCTCTAATGCTTATCACTTATGAAATTTCAAGGATTTTAGGAGCTCTGTGCCAGAATCAGGAAGAAGACCAAATATATATTTCTTATTATAAATCACAATATCAGGAATGGTAGGGCATTTCCATGACAGTTAAAGCTCTTATTATACTACAAGCATCATACTGTTTCCTTTAAAATACAAAAGCAAAGCCAAAAAATTATGTAAGAAACTATAACCATTAAAAAATCATGGCCAGTAATACAGAAGGTGAGGCAGAATTAGGAGATCACTGAGGCCAAGAGACTTCAGGAGTAGGGTTACGCAATAACTGAGAGATCATAAGGGTTGTCCTTACCTATGTTTTTTGGGGACAACACAGTTAGTGCCAAAAGACAGACCACAACTCTCCTCTAGACAAGAAAGCATAGACAGAGATTTGTGTTTTGGAATCCGATCATTTTACATGTACTTTCCAAAGAAAGATAACACTCTATTACTGTTTTCTCAAGGTCATTTAGGACTTAGTAGTACTATTACCAGAATTAAAATTTTTTTGTTGAGGTGAGAGGAAGACTGAGAGGATACAGTCTCTCAATGGAAGAAGTTGAGAACATATCCTTCTAATGGAAGGAAACCCAGAATGATGACACTCAGGATTCAGGTTACCTATATGATGACAGGGGGCAAGAGATGTTACACTGTCTATAATATACTTAACATTATACACATACACAGGTGCCCACACACATATTATCTGTGTATTATTTAAACAGTAAGTTCAAACACTAATTCAGGTCCAGATATCACACAAAAAAACAATGCAATCTTAGTGTGGTCAGCTGATACTCAGAAAGTACATCCTCAAGAGGCAGCTACTGAAAGAGCTTCTGTTCATTACTTTCCAATCAACAAACTAGGTTTTGTGAATTAACATAGTAAATGCCAGAAATGAAATTTTTTTGGTGAAAGAGGTATGTTGATGATTTTTGTAAATGGACTCTCATGCAGAAATAAAAAGTAGTTAATCCAGTCAAGATGGCAGGGTAGGTAAATGCTGTGCATGCCTCCTCCCATGACTGCGTTAAAATTGAAACTAAATTATGAAAAGGTCAACCTTATCTGAAGACTAACTGAACAAAACTCTTATAACTGGAGATATAAAGAGGAGACCACATTAGGCAGGTAAGAAGGGTGGAGACGCGTAAAGGGCTGGTCCCACACCCACGTATGGTGGATGAACATTGAGAGGGATATCTTGGCTGTAGAGGACCCTCAGAGGAACAAGGGCCCCACACTGAAGTTTCCCAGCCCATGGTTCCAGTGCTGGGAAGAGGAATCCCCACAAAATCTGGCTGTGAAAATCATTGGGATTCCATCTGTTTGGGTGAGACAGAAGGCTGATAGAAATCCAGATGTCCTCTTAAAGAGCCCACACGTAGATTCACTCACTCACAAGCACTCACCATGGGCTCTGGTGGAGGGAGAGCAGCTCAGGAGGTGCCAGGAGCATACAGAAAAAGACAGAGTTGTATGGCTTAAGGGCAAGGGCTAGAGGGACAGCTGTCATTGATTTTCTTTTGAGCCCTCCTACTGTGCAACCTACAGGCAGGCACCATCTTGCCTGTGTTGAGCCCTCCTTCCACACATCCAAAACTGAATCTGCATTGGCCTGGTGAGAGCTGCTCGCTCCACCCCAGTGCCTCCCTGAGCCTTCATCCCACCTAAATGACAAAAATTGCTCAGTGGCAATTACAGGTGGTTTCTGATCAAGTAGCATAACCCTAGTTCTCAGCAGAACCTTCCTTCCACAATGATCAACCAGCCTCGATAACACACCTCAGGAGATACTGTAGGTGGTAGGAAACTAGGCCAGTTCCTAAATACAGTATTTCTTGAACAAATCTCGAGGGTCTATGGGCTGGAGGCAGGTAGCAACTGGCCTCAGTATGAGTGGAGACTTTTGTGAGTGGCCAGAGGCACAGAACTGGCAACAAATCTGAATCTGCACTAACCTGGGGAATACCAATTGCCCTATCCTGGTGACTCTCTGAGACCCTACCTCATCTAACTCTGGTACGCCCGAGGTTCATTCAGCTGCTGAGCCTTATGGGAAGTTGGCAGACAGCCTCAGGCCTGGGGGTGCCCTAGGACATTTACTGAACTGCCCCAGGCCTTGTGCTGGTGGCAGCTGGTGGCAGTTTACCACATGGCCTCTCCAACGTGCCTCCAGGTCCAGCTCAGGCAGCAACCAAACATGGATAGCTTCGTAGCTCCTATCAGGTAGCCCCAGACCAGGCACAGGCAGCAGCTGACCTTGGCCTGCACTGGAGCTTCCCAATGGGCTCCAGAAGCAACACACCAAAAGGCTGTCATTATACCTCAACAGAGCACCACCTGACTAGCCCCACAAGCAGGACACCCAAAGGGTAGTTTCAACAGGTATATGAGCCTCTGGAGCTAACCCCACTCTGTGGGATCAGCTCATATACTATGGGTATGGACAGTCCTCATGGCCAGTCAGCCTGAGAGTCAATCCCATCCACAGACAAGCAACAGCAATCAAGACTCAACTACAACAGGAGGGCACATGCAATCCACATAAGGGTCACTCCTGGAACACCCAGTGCAGGTGATCAGGGAAACTACACCACTGGGCCCCACGAGATGCCTACTACATAAGGCCAGCCAACTAAGACTGGGAGACATAGCGAATCTATCTAATACACAGAAATTTGCAGAGAGGCAGCCAAAATGAGAAAACAAAAAAGTCTGAAATGAAGAACAGAAAAAAAAAGTTAAATGAAATGAATGACAGCAACCTACCAGATACAGAGTTCAAAACACTGGTTATGATGATGCTCAATGAACTTTGGGGAAGAATAAATGATCTCAGTGAGAACTTCAACAAAGCGATAGTAAGATTTAAAAAACGAATATAAAAACCATAAAAAGAACTAGTCTGAAATGAAGGATACAATAACTGAAATGAAAAATACACTAGAAGGAATCAACAGAATAGATGAAGCAGAGGTTCGAATTGGTGCTTTGGAAGACAAGGTAGCAGAAAACACCCAATCAGAACAGCAAAAGGAAAAAAAAAGAATCAAAAAAGGAGGATAGTTTAAGAGAGTTCTGGGATAACATCAAGTGTACCAACATCTGCATCATAGTGGCACTAGAAGGAGAAGAGAGAGAGCAAGTGATTGAGAACCTATTTTAAGAAATAATGACTGAAAACTTCCCTAACCTGAAGAAGGAAATAGACATGCAAGCCCGGGGAAGCGCAGAGAGTCTCAAACAAGAGGAACCTAAACAGATCCACACCAAGAGACATTATAATTAAAATGTCAAAAGTTAAAGACAAAGAGAGAATCCTAAAAACAGCAAGAGAAAGGCAGCTAGTTACTTACAAGGGTACTCCAATAAGACTGTCAACTTATTTCTCAACAGAAAATTTGCAGATCAGAAGGGAGTGTCATGTAATATTCAAAGTAATGAAAAGCAAGGACCTACAACCAAGATAACTCTACACAGCAAGACAATTAAAATTGAAGGTGAGATAAAGAGCATTCCAGACAGGAGAAAGTTATAGTAATTCAGCACTACCAAACCAGTATTACAAAAAATGTTGAACAGACTTCTTTAAGAAGAAGGGGAAGAAAAAGAATATAAATATGAATAATAAAATGACAATAACTACATATATATTAATAATCATTTTAAATGTAAATGGATTAAATGTTCCAATCAAAAGACATAGGATAGCCAAATGGATAAGAAAACAACATTCATACATAGGCTGTCTACAAGAGACTCATTTCATATAGAAAGATACACACAGACTGAAAATGAAGAGATGTAAGAAGATAATTCATGCAAATGAAAATTTAAAAATAGCAGAGGAGGACAAGCTTATATAAGAAAAAACAGACTTTAAAATAAAGGCTATTATAAGAGACAAAGAAAGTCCTTACATAAAGATAAAGGGATCAATCCAACAGGCAGATAGAACCCTAGCAACAGTTATGTACCCAACATAGAGGCATCTAAATATATAAAGCAAATATGGACAGACATCATAAAAGGGAGAGATTGACAGTAATACAGTCATTGTAGGGAGTTTTAAAACCCCATTGACACCATATCTTCTAGACAGGAAATCAATAAAGAAACACTGGCCTTAAATGATACACTTGACTAGATGGATTTAATTGATATTTTTAGAGCATTTCACTTCAAAGCAACAGAATGTACATTCTTCTCAAGTGCACATGGAACATACTCCAAGACAGACTACATGTTAGACCACAAAACAAGTCTCAGTAATTTAAAAAGTGTAAAATCATAACAAGTGTCTTCCTTGATCATAATGGTATGAAACCAGAAATCAATTCCAAGAAAAAAACTGAAAAACACACTAACACATAGAGGCTAAATAACATGCTACTAAACAATGAATGGGTTAACAGTAATATCAAGGAAGAAATCAAAAGATACCTTGAGACAAATGAAAACGAAAACACAATGACCCAAAATCTATCAGAAACAGCAAAAGCAGTCAGTTGTAAGAAAGAAATTCATAGCAATACAGGCCTACCTCAAGAAACACACAAAAATCTCAAATAAACAATCTAACCTCACACTTAAAAGAACTAGAAAAAGAACAGCAAACAAAGCCCAAAGTGAGAAGAAGGAAAGAAATAATACAAATCAGAGCAAAAATAAACAAAATAGGGTCTAGAAAACAATACGAAAGGTCAATGAAATCAAGAGCTGGTTCTTTGAGAAGATAAACAAAATTGATAAACATCAAGATAAAGAGAGGACCCAAATAAATCAAATCAGAAATGAGAGAGAAGTGACAACTGATTCCACAGAAATACAAAGAATTATAAGAAAATACAATGAGCAATTATATGTCAACAAATTGGACAAGCTGGAAAAAATGGATACATTCCTAGCAACGTAAGTTCTTATAAGACTGAGTCAAGAAGAAACAGAAAATTTGAACTGATCTATTATTACTAATGAAATTGAATCAGTAATCAAAAAACCCAAAAAACAAAAGTCCTGGACAAGATGGCTTCATAAGTAAAGTTTGCCAAATATTCAAAGAAGAATCACACCTACTTTTCTCAAACTATTTTTTAAAAATTCAAGAAAAGAGAAGACTCCTTAACTCTTTTTACAAGGTCACCATTACTCTGACTTTGAAACCTGACAAAGACAGTACAAAGAAAACTAAAGGCCAATATTCCTGATGATCATTGATGTAAAAATCCTCAACGAAATATTAGCAAACCAAATTCAGCAATATATTAAAAATATCATACATCATGATCAAGTTGGATTTATTCTTAGGATGCAAGGTTGATTTAATATCTACAAATTAACTAATGTGATAAACTACAATTACAAATTGAAAAATAAAAAGCATATGATCATATCAATAGTTGCAGAAAAGCATTAGACAAAATCCAGAATCCATTTATGATAAAAACTCTTAGCAAAGTGGGAATAGTGGGAACATACCTCAATATAATAAAGGCCTTATATGACAAACCTACAGCTAATATCATACTCAACAGGGAAAGGCTAAAAGTGTTTTCCTTAAGATCAGGAACAAGACAAGTATGCCCACTTTCACCACTCCTCTTCGGCATTGTATTGGAAGTCCTAGCTATACCAATCAAACAAGAAAGAGAAATAAAAGGCATCCAAATTGGAGAGGAAGAAGTAAAACTGCCATTATTTGCAGATGACATGATACAATATATAGACAACCCTAAAGATCTACACACACACACACACACACACACACACACACACACACACACACACACACACAACTGTTGTAACTGATCAATGAATTCAGTAAAGTAGCAGTATACAAAATTAATATTCTGAAGTCAGTTGCATTTTTATATGCCAATGATGAACTTTCACAAAGGAAAATTAAGAAATCAATCCCATTTATAGTTACATCAAAAATAATAAAATACCTAGGAATCAAATTAGCCGAGGAGGTAAAAGACCTGTTCTCGGAAATTAAAAGCAATTGAAAAAAGAACTTGAAGATACAAAGAAATGGAAGTATATACCATGCTCATGCATAGGAATAATCAGCATCGTTAAAATGGCCATACTACCCAAAGCGATCTATAGACTCAATGCAGTCCCTATCCAAATACCAATGACATTTTTCAGAGAATTAATACAAAAATTTATGTAGAATCATAAAAGATCTCAAATAGCCATGGCATCTTGAGAAGAAAACAAACTTGGAGATATAACACTACCTAATATTAAACTATACTGCAAGGCTATAGTAATCAAAACAGCATGATACTGGCATAAAGACAGCCACAGAGATCAATGGAACAGAATAGAGAGCCCAGAAATAATTCTGTACTTATATGGTCATTTAATATATGACAAAGGAGGCAAGAATATACAATGGGAAAAAGACAGTCTCTTCAGCAAATGGTATTGGGAACACTAGACAGATACATATAAAGAAAAATGAAAATGGACCACCTTCTAATACTATACATAAGAATAAACTCAAAATGGATTAAAGACTTAAATATAAGACCTGAAACCTTAAAACTTCTAGAAGAAAATATAGACAGTAAACTCTTTAACATTGCCCTTGGTAATATATATATATCAAATATATATATATATATATATATATTTTTTTTTTTTGATATATCTCTTTGGGCAAGGGAAACAGAAGAAAAAAAAAGTAAACACTTGAGACTACATCAAACTAAAAAAATTTTGCACAGGAAAGGAAACCATCAACAAAACGAAAAGACAACCTACTGAATGAGAGCAAAGATTTGCCTGTGATACATCTGATAAGGGGTTAATATTCAAAATTTATAAAGAACTCATACAACTCAACATCAAAAAAAAACCCAAACCATCCAAAATTAAAAAGTGAGCAGAGGACCTTAATAGGTATTTCTCCAAAGGGGATATGCAGATGGCCAATAGACATATGAAAAGACACTCAATGTCACTAATTGCCAGAGAAATGCAAACTAAAACCACAAGGAGCTATCACCTCACACCTGTCAGAATGGCTATCCTCAATAAATGAAAAAACAAGTGTTGCTGAGGATGTGAAGGGAACCCTTTGGCATTGTTGCTGGGATTGCAAATTGGTACAACCACTGTGGAAAATACCTCAAAAAGTTAAAAATAGAACTACCAAAAAAAATAATTGCACTTCTGGGCATTTATCCAAAGAAAACTAAAACAGTAGTTTGAAAAGATATATGCACCCCTATGTTCACTGCAGCACTATTTTCAATCGCTAAGATATAAAAGCAACCTAAGTGCCCATCAATAGACGATTGGATAAAGAAGAGGTGATACATATACACAAGGAATATTACTCAGCTATGAAAAAGAATTAAATCTTGCCATTTGTGACAACATGAATGGACCTAGAGAGTATGATGCTAAATGAAATAAGTCAGAAAGAAAAAGACAAATACCATATAATTTCACTTATATGTGGAATCTAAGGAACAAAATAAATGAACAAATGAAACCAAACAGACTCACAGATACAGAGAACTGGTGATTGCCAGAGGAAAGGGGGTTTGAGGGGCTTAGTGAAAAGGTGAATGAGTACAAATTTGTTGTTACAAAATAGTCACAGGGGTATAAGGGCAGCATAGGGAATTTAGTAAATAATATTATAATAACTATGTATAGTGCGTCGTGGGTACTAGAGTAATCGAAGGGATCACTTCATAAATTATTAAGTGTCTAACCACTATACTGTACACCTGAAACTAATATAAAGTAATATTAAATGTCAACTTTAATTGAAAAATAATTTTTTTTAAAGTAGTTAAGGTTTGCAGACTGGCTGTATTTAGTGTAAGAGATACTACCCACCCCTGCACAAAGAAATTTTAAGAATCTAATGAGGTTGGTAGACTTTACCCTTTGGAACAATGATGCCCAAGGGTTGATTGATTCCTAAACAGTCATATGTCCCACTACAGGTTTAGATATATGGTTCTTAATATTGGCTGCACATTAGACGTACTTGGAATGCTTTAAAAAGCTGCAAATGCTCAGGCCACACCTCAGAATAATTAAGTCAAAATCCTTGGGGAGCAGTCCAGGCATTAGTGGTTTTTAAAGCTCCCTAAGTGATTTTAATGTGCAGCCAAGGTTGAGAACCACCATTCTGAGAGGATAATTAGTAACAATTATTATAATGTTTTCAGATTCCAGCTTCTGAATGGTTTTGGATCTGTCTAGAGTAACTCTTTCATGTGAGAAGGTAGCTGAAGCACCACCTAAAGGGACAGAAATCTGAACTTTATGGAGGCCACAGAATAGGTCATAGAAGCTACGACCTATTGTTTTGTGCCTACATGATAATCAATTTTGATTAGTCTATACTTATATATGTGGCAGCATTTGTCCTAAGACTTCATTTATCCTGACAGAAAAGTTTATGGGGAAGCAACTACACTTGCCCACCTCTAACTTTTGGGCAGCATTTTTTTTTTTATCAAAAATAAACTAAGGATTGTGCAAGGCCAAATTAGTCTAAGTCAGATTGCAGTGGTTGCTGGGGATATAATCTATTACCCACCTAACTATCACCTGTTTCATGTAAGATAGTGACTATTTCAGGAAACTAAATTATGGACAGAGACTTAATTACGTACTATACTAATCAAAGGGTAGGGACATCAGATAATAAGTAAATAATCTGTCTCTAATCAAGATAAAAAAATTGTCCTAGGTAGAGACATATTTATTAAATACAGTCACCAACCACAGGAGGGCAAACACATTTCTATCTTTTTGCATCTGTAACTGAACTAAATTTTGATCTTGAGCTTTCATTTCAGCTCAGCGGTAAAAAATTTAATCTTTCAAATTAAAGGTAAACTCAGTAACTTCCGGCGTGAAACTGAATCTCTTTTAGGGTAGCATTCTCTTAGTTTAGTAATTTCTTGTCTTCCTTTCCCTTCTATTTTCCTGGAAGTAATTTATGTTTTAGGGTGACTTATAAATAAACTTGTGTTTGGGATAGATAATAGATAGATAGATAGATGATAGATAGATAGATAGATAGATAGATAGATAGATAGATAGATAGATAGACAGACAGACAGACAGACAATATATAACTTAACATTGGAACCAAGAACTCATGCTGGCTTTGGCTAAGATGTATAATCTTACTTGATTTTATTGGTTGATGTCTATCCATTGCTTCTGTGGCTCAAATTTCCATGTCATTTCTGCTCTGTGATGCTCAGTTTATTGCAGATCAATGTGTCTTCATTTTCCTGTCATTTTGAGGGCTCTTTGAATCTCCAGCCCACTCTTAGCCATTTTATATCCCTCTGAAGGGAAGAGGCCCCTTTTGGATGCTCCCCTACCTACCACATTGAGGGACATGCACTAATGACTTTCTACTTTAGATTTCAGATGCCAAAGTGGCTTTGGGATGTGGCTTTGGGACCTCTCCTTGGGCCTTTTACTAGTCCCTCATTATGTTTGGGCCCCAGTAACCTTGTCTAGATTTCTATCATACATCGAACCCTAGAACATGACCCTGGGATAGTTAATCCACAATTTAACTCCCTTGAGCACCTCTGCCAAATATTTTGCTTACTTAAAGTAAATACATGGGTTCTTTATCTGCCCAGAGACAGGAAACTGTTTTCACACCCTCATACAATCTTTTGAGTTAAACACATATGGCATAAACTTGAGGTCTGCTTCCTTCAAGGCTGAGTTTACTGGAATGCCAAGTTTCCACAACTCTATTGTTCTAAGACTTTATAAAATCTACTCAGAAATTCATTTGACTTCTGTATTTCCAGCTGAGTTAGCCCTCTCCTGACTCAAGGAATACCACTAACCCAGAGAGTGGAGTGCCAACACTCAAAAATGGGAGAGAGAAAAACCACAGTTATTATCAAAATACTGCCTCCTGTCATTCCTGTAACAAAGACTTGTAGCTAATTGTATGACTGGGCTTAGGATAACATTTTTCAAGATAACTGTATTAGCTTATGTTTAAAGTGCATTCTTGTGAGAAAACTAAAATTCTGATGTTAGGTAACATGTCTGAGATTGCACTGCTAATTAATAGCAACTCTGGGAACAGAAAAGTACAGTGTTTTTCTATTGCTGGAACCTCTAAACTTGGATTGAAGAAATGAAAAAGGACTTCTGGCTAGCTGAATATCAGTGATTCACAAACATGGCTGTGCGTTAGAATCAACCATAGAGCTTTTGAAAAATACCTATGACTCTCCCACGGTAAGCATACAGATTTACCAGGCCTGCATCAGGTTCCACACCACTGTATTTAAAAACTATCTCCTTGGATAATTTTTACGCTTTATAAAATAAACGCAACTGAAGAACATGTGTAATGCACAATCAGCCTCAAATATTACGTTCCCTGGGCATCCTTCCAGCAGCTCTTTCCTGGTTCCTTTCAGCTCACAAAAATGATATGGGAGGCAGCTAAGACAGGCATCAGCTCTGACATATGCACAACTTGAGGCAGTGGTTTTCACACTTTTTGCTTCAGAATCATCTGGGACACTTGATTAAAATGCAATTATCTGATGCCACTTCCAAACTGCATAAACTATGGACACTTGACAACGGGTAATTAATAAATGGATATATGCTAGAATTTGATCTGAAGCCTGCATTTATTATAACCTGAAAGTGAGGCTTTGGGGATTCTTCAATTCTTAACCCACATCAAACCTTTGACTGCTTTTGTTGTATATGTACCAAAAATAACTTAATAGATGTGCACTCCAAGTTGATTTAAGTCTTAGGATTTATTTACTCAGGTGTGTGCCTCCAGTAGTTGAACTTCTTTTCTTTGGAGGCTGCAAGTAATCTGTCTCCTAGTCCTGGCTTTGGAACATAGCCTGGCAGTGAATAGGAACTGAACATATTTCTCTGTTGGGGATTTGGCAGGATGGCATATAAAAACATTTCCCAAAGTATTTCTGAGCCCACTCATAGAAATATCTACATTCTTCCAAACCTATAAAATGAGCTGTGATATTTACTGAGTGTTGAGTTTGAAAGCTCTGAATTTGTTGATTGATAAATGCCTGTTTGGAGAACAGAGAATTCCTGCCAAGCACAGTCTGCCACTTGAAAATTTTCAGGGAACACTAATGGCAAGAATATTTGGACCTTAAAAGCTCTGGTGACTCAGAAGATTTGTTTGCAGTTTAATTACTGTGCAGGTAAAACAGGGGACAGATGTATCACACTAGGTCCAGCAGAAGGATGAATCTAGGCATTGGCCCAAACCATCGCTCCTTGGCTCCTTGCATGAATCTCTGGGAATACGGAGACAAAAGTCCACAAATCTGTGTAGTGAGCTCCATATCCTGTACTGCCAGACAAGGCAGGTGAGAACCATTAAGAGAAATGCACCCATCAAGATAATTATTAGGGCAGCCTCTTACTAATAGATTGACATTCAATGGGAGGAAAACCTGAAAGAAGGGGGAGGAAAACAATAAGAGAAATAAAGCAGAAGAACTGAAAGGTGATACTGGAAAGATATTAAGAAAATCCTATTTCAGCCAAGAACAGCCTACCCTCCTAATTTGCTTTGCTGTTTGCCCCAGGTCGAGGGAAGCCTAAAAATAGTGGAGAAATCAGAAAATATAAAAGAAGTAACACTTGAAGAGCACCGAAAGGAACCAAAACACAACCAAAAACAGAAAAAATATCGTAGTCTTTGTGTCTGATTTTATTCACTGAAATGATAGCAGTGTAATTGCCTTTTTACATATTATCCTAACCACACTATGGAAACTTCGAATGGAGGCATGATAGGATGGTTATTGTGGTAGTTCTAGCACAAAGCATAACATTTACAAATGGTAAATATTTATCACATGTTTGTTTAATGAATGCGAATAGTGAAAATGTTTCTGTTTAAATGGAAGTATAAAGTGAGGCTGAAGATGAGATATAAATTCTACAGGCATATGTAGTAACGCTCATATTTCTAAAATTGTGTCCCTCTGTACCCTTATTTATTGTTTCCTTCCTCCGTCCCTCCATTATTTATTTCCTTCCCTTTCCTTAGCTTTTCATATTTCTTTCCACTCCCCCTTCATTTCCTTTCTTCCTTCTTTCCTTCCCTCCCTTCCTCCCTTCCTCCCTTCCTCCTCTCTCCTTTTTGAAATTGAGAGAACTAAGGCTGAAAGGGGCTAGATGACATTTCCAAGTTCCTCCATTAAGGTAATGGCAGAGTGGAGACAAAGACTAAATTTTGGTCACCCAAGCCAGGTCTCTTTTTGCTACATCACACACACTCTCTCTAGTTTAGATTTATATGCAATCTAAGAGAGGCAAGCTGTCACCATGACACCAAATGAAGCTCCTCATTACTCTCTATGCACAGTTCTGAAATTATTACATCTAAAGAAATTAGTGGCACTTCGCACTCTGCTGTATCTCGGGCATAGGAAATGTTTGGCCATGATGGCCATTAAAAAGACAGACATGAGGGATAGGAAACAAATTTTATTAATAAGTATGTGTCCAAAAGTACAATATTCATTGATTATCAACACAGTAAGTATTATCTAAAATTGACAGCTCTGAATTTCAATCACTATTTTGGGCTTTCTCACATTTCAACTGCATCTTCACAACGCTCGAATTCAAATGAAAATATGAAAAATCTGTCAGTTCATATTTGTTTGAATATACAATTCCATAAATGTGCATGTAGCTTTCCCAGCTAAACTCATCTGTTATTTTGGTATCATGTAGACATATCCACAATTGTAATTTTATTTTTTGTATTGCCAAGTGAATATTTCAGGAGACAAGATTTGAATACCCTTAGGGCTTTGAAAGCCTCTCAGTAACCTGGAAATCAGTTACTTAGAGTCCTACCTACTAATATTAAAACGAATGATAAATGCCTTTACACTATTTCCCAGAGGATTATTAACACAAATTAAATGATTTTTATTGCATAAAGGAAGTTTTCCAAGGACCAGTAAAAAGCATTATTCATTATTTTTCAAGTGAAGTGAAATGGTAACATTTGCTGAGGGAATAGGAAGCACTAGGAAGAACTGATCAACTTTACTTTCCCTCATGCATATTCTTACTTTTCCCCAGAACTAACGAGGCCCGACTCTGCTCAGAAATAGTGAATAATCACATCTGAAGTTCTACTCAAGTTTTGCTCTACTGTTGATCTTTTCCCTTTTGCATGTATATTTTTCATTTAAATTCACTTTCTTATAAACACTTTATTTATAAGAAATTGTGCTTTAGGTAACCTGTTTTAATTTATTATTTTACCTTCAGCAATGATTATTACTTGATGCAATTTAATTTAAAGGATTGAAAGGGAAGAACCTCTAGGCAACAAGGGTAATTTGGAAGCCACTAGCTTGTGAATCAAAGTTTTTAGTGAATGATAATCAAGAAAACCATAAACTGTAAACAAGAAACCTACTGCTGTTTTGTTGTTGTTCTGACCTAGAATTATGTTAGTTTGATTGGCATTTCTAAAATATGACAAATGAGATTAATATTTTCTAAGTAGTAGAACTTTAGAACAAAAGTTATATCTAATGAAAATATCTGGCCAATGTCCCTCAGTCTTCTCTCTCACCTGAGAGGAAGTTCTAAAAATGCAAAAATGACCAAAAAAAAAAAAAGAAGAAGAAAGAGAAAGCAAAATGAGCAGTAAAGAAAAAGTAGATAGTTGAAGAAAATTTACTGACATAATCTGCTTTAGAAATTATCGTTATTACTTACAATACAGAGAACATAGCAAAGTTGAATCTTGAGTATTAGAAGAAATAAAATTCTACAAATCATTGTGCACCATGGGAAAGTTGAAAGAGATGTTAGTGAGAGATGGATGGAACCAGTTTGTAGAGGTTTTTTGCTGAGTTTTGGCGGGTCCAACATGAAGTTACCCTGGGGGGAGCTACTATACCATAAATCTCTGTGTCTGACTGGATTTGGAAAATTACCCCTTAGCATACATGAAAGTTTCCTGTGACTAAACAGATCTAAGGCATTTTAATACATTTTAATCAAGCCTTTCCTAACAAGCATCCAGTACTACTTCGAAGGCAAAACTATAATCTCATGCAGAAACTAGTAGAAACCCATTTCTCTTTGAACAGTATACTTATCATATTTAAATCAACTTTAAGTTAAACATTCTTCCTCCCACAAAGTCTAAGAACTTTTGAAAATGTTTTATATGTGCAGTCGTGTTGTGTTATTTAATGCTTTATTACCTATAACTTTTTTGGTTTCCCATGATATTAAACAATAAAATTTATGTTAATTCACTAAACTAAATTACCTTCTGTTTTTTGTTTTGCTTTTATTTGTTTCTTTATGGCTTTTATCTAAATCTACAACTTCAAATACTAAAGGCTTTGAAATAATTTGTTAAACCCATAGGCCATGGACTTAAAGTGCCTTGCTACAAATCCCATTCTTACTATTACATAGAAAGGCACTGTTAGGCTGGCCACCTGGCTAAATTCTCTTTTTCAGTTTTCTTATTTGGTAAATTGGGGAAGAAAAACAGTACTTGGACTCCTTATTGATACAGTTGTGAGAATTTCATTATATACCATGTGTTAAGCACATAGGAAGCATTCAAGAAAGGTTAGCTATTATAATAATTATTCAGTATATAAACTCATTTCTATCCTTCCAGTGACTTTATCCTAATCATAAAACATGAATGGAGATTTTGGGTTGAAGTCAGCAATATAGCAGACTAATAACCCTCAGACCTCAATCCCCCCAGAGACACCATCTTAACAACAATATATGGTCCAGAAAGAGTTTATGAGAACTTCAGAACCTAGTTAAGATGACTTAGTATCCCAGGAAATGGCAAAGCCAAGAATAGCCACATTGAAATGGGTAGGAAAAGTTGTTGTATGTCACCCACGATACCCCTTCCCCCAAGCCAGCACAGCTTGGTGTGATTGGAAAAAAAAAAGAAAAGTTCAACTCAGTGCTTATCCTTTGGTAGGGAGAGAATAAAGTGGAAAATACAAGCATTGTTACAACTTTTCAGAGAGCTGCCTGAGAGACTGGATTCTGCCATACCTGACTCGGAGTACTGGTGGGGAACCAGCCTACTTTTGAAGCCTGGGGCCTGCTGATAACAAAGGAAGGCTTGGTGGCTTATTGCAGCACCAAAGAACCTAGAGAACTGTCATAGACACCAAAGGGAACAAAATACTACAAAATCCTGAAAAAGAAACTGGAAAATTTGTATAGTTAGGAAATCATATGCACAAGCACAGAGAAGACGCATCCTCAGAAAATGTTTAAGAGGCCTCTAGAATCTCTATCCAGGTTCACTGGTGAAGGTCTTCTATATAAAGTCAATTCATAAATACTGGAAGAAATACTGGAAGAAATACTGGAAGAAAGGCATATGAAGACAAAGGAAAATATGGCTCAAAGAAAAAAATAAATCTGTAGAAACTAACCTTGAAGAAACAGACTTCTATGAATTAAATGACAAGGAATTAAAAATATTTGTCTTATAAAAGTGTAATGAGCTTCTATAAAAAAAAACCAGATAAATAACATGTTGATGAGGATGTAGAGAAATAGAACCCTTGTACACTGTTGGTGAGAATGTTAAATGGTGCAGCTGCTATTGAAAACAGTATGGAGGCTCCTCAAAAATATTAAAAACAGAATTATCATATCTTCCACAAATTTCATTTCTAGGTATATATCCCAAAGAATTGAAAACAGGATCTCCAAGAGATATTTGCATATGCATGTTCACTACAGCATTATTTTCAATAACCAAGAGGTGGAAGCAACCTAAATGCCCATCACAGATGAATGAATAAAGAAAAATGTGGCATATACATACAGTGGAATATTATTTGCCCTTACAAATGTGGAAAACCTGTCATAATCTATAATATGGATGAACCTTGATGACATTATGCTGGCTTAAATAAGCCAGTCACAAAAGGACAATTATTGCATGATTCTACTTATCTGGTATCTAAAATCATCAAACTCTTAGAAAGTGGAATGGTAGTTGTCAGGAGCTACAGGAATGGGGGAAAAGAAGTTGCCTTTCAATGGGTATAGAGATTCAATCTTGCAATATGAAAATTCTCTGGAGCTCTGTTGCACAGCAATGTGATTACAGTTAACATTACTGTACTGTACACTTAAAATAGTTAAGATTTTAAATGCTTTTTAACACTATAAAAAAATTTCATGCTACAGTAAGCCTTAAAAATTATTTATACTTCATTTATTCTCCTCTATTTCAATGTTATTATAATTAACACTACTGTACTGTACACTTAAAATAGTTAAGATTTTAAATGTTTTTAACACTATAAAAAGATTTCATGCTACAGTAAGCCTTAAAAATTATTTATACTTCATTTATTCTCCTCTATTTCTATGCTAGCATTTTGACATTTTCTCTCATTGTTTCTTCTTGGACTTACTACTAAGACTATTTCCTTTGTCTTGAATTTCTCATTCAGTGTCAACTGTCTGAGAATAAGTTTTCAAATTCCTTTAATAAATCCTTATAAAAGCACAAAACCCTGGAAATTCAATCAACAGATGTTGATCAAAACTACAATTGTTTCTTCCTGCTACAATAACCTGTAGCTATGATCAGCTCTTTAAGTTATCTATTGTTGGGGAGAAAACATAATTTTTACTCTATCTTTCTACAGTCTTGGATGAGACCCCTCCCTGTAACAAAAGATATATTAACAGAAGGAAAACAAAAGTTTAATAACATGTATACCTTCTGTAATATAAGAGAGACATCCAGGAAAATTGAGTAACCCTGAACTAGTCCAAATATTCACTTTAGATGCCATTTTCAGCTAAAAACAAAAGATGTTAGACTGTGTGGAACTAGTTGTAGGAGGTTTTCAGGAAAAGCACAGTAAACAAGGGTAAGATTGTTATACAGATTTAGTCCTTGCTTTCTCCATCCACAAGAGTTTCTAGAGTTTTAGTTGTCCTCCTCTTACAAATGGAGATTTCCCTTATAAATGTAAACTTATCTCACAAAAGCGTAATTTCTACTTGGTTTTCAGAGCTTTTCCTGTGTCTGCTGTTTCTTAAAAATAACCAGCCCCATAATCCTTATGCCAAAAAAATTAAAAAATAAAAAGCACATTATAGGGTGGCATATCCTGCTCTCCTTCAGTATAAACCAATTCAGAACTAGGGACGGTATAGTAAAATGTACCTCCAAATTAATAAAGGAAAATATACATTACACTGATTAGGATCAGAACAGACCTCCCCAAAATGTGCTACTTTGGCATGAGGATTAGTTTCACCTGATATTGTACCTTGAGGGCCCAGGAGAAACTGTGCCCCTCCCTTAATTTGGGAGCCTCACCCATAATAAGAGTTATTACCAAAGAAAACCTTTTATGGTTTACCTATATGGTTGGGCAAACTTCTAATTACTGAACTTCTGCTCTTCTTATGGTCCTGTAAATTTCCCTCCTCCCCTCTGAAGCTCCAAGGCATCTTAGGCTTTCCTTGGCTCATAATGCCATAATGTTGCTCTACAGATAAGGTGTTTACAACTTACCACTGGTTTCTTTCAAAACTTTTTCTTTGCCTTCGCTTTTGTGCAGTTTAGATGTGATGTGGATAGGTGTGGCTTTTTAGTCGTAGTTTTCTTTTGTTCTTTTGGTGCTTATCCTGATTGGTGCTCTCCAAGCTTCCTGAATCTGTGATTTGATGTCCGCCAATAATTTCGGGAAGTTCTAGACCATGAATACTTCAAATATTTCTTTTGTTCTGTTCTCTCTTCTTCTGCTTCTGATATTCCAATTGCACATAATTTATTCCTTCTGATATTGTACCATATTCTTTATGTCCTGTTCTGTTTGTTTATTCTTTTTTCTCTTTGCTTTTAAGTTTGAGAAGTATCTATTATCTACTGATAAGCCATTGATGGTTTTATTCATTTCTAATAGTTATTTTTTTATTTCTAGCATTTACTTTTGATTCTCCACATTTCTACCACTTTGATTACTCTACCCACCTACATCCATTCTTTCATATTGTCAATTTTTTCCACAAGACTCATTAAAATATATTTTTTAAATATTTAGATATTTAAAATGTCTAGAATAGACATTTTAAATTTTCATTCTAATAATTCCAACATCTGTGCCATATATAAGTCTGGTTCTATGCTTGTTTTGTTTCTTTACACTGCCTTCCCTTGCCTCTTGGCATGCTTTTTAATTTGTGTTGAATGCTGGGTGTGTTGCATCAGGTAATAGGAACTGAGGTAAACAGGCATTTAGTGCATTTATGTTAAACTTGCTAGGAGTTTGCCTGTGTTTAATGTTTGGCATAGTTATAGATGCTAGAGATTTCAAACTTGTCTAGTGTCCTTGTTTTTTTCCTCTTCTTGACTTTATTTCCCTAAATATTCTTCCTCAGAACAATTCTGTCTTTCAGCTCTTTCAACTCTCATCCACTGTTATACTGGAGTCTTGTTGATGAAGTGGTAAGAAATGGGAATGGGAGCATATTCTTACATTCTTTTGATTACAGTTCAGTCTTTTAGTGACCCTGTGTATTGTGGCCTTCACAAGACTTTCTTCTGTGGTACAGCTCCTCCTTCCCCAGCTCCATATTGCCTTCCCTGGCTGCATCATCACATTCTATTTCCTTGAAGCCCTGAATCTTGTTGACTATGTTTTTTCCCACTTCTGTGAGACCAGAAGACTAGAAGAGGCTGGAATAAGATTCCATTTTTCCTATGCCTCCCAGCTGTGATAAGGCTCTGGAAAAGTCATTTTCCCTGTAGAATTTTGTTATGGAGAAGGCTCAGGACATATTTCACAATGGATATTCTTTGCTTTTCCTTGCCAGAGCCATGAGGGGATCTTTCTTGGATTCCATCATGAGAGCCTGGCAAGGTTCCTGGAGATGAAGCCCACAAAAGTGTAGAAGCCTTCCTAAGACTGTGGCTGTGCAAGAAATTTTCACTGTCATGCTAACACCCAGTCTCCAACTGTTCATCAAAGTTGCTATTTACATGTTCATGCCACTTTATGGTTCCATCAATGTCTTCTCCAGGTAATCACAGATCTTAGCTGTGTTTCTCTGTATGTGCTTGTCTCTTCAGATTTAGGAGTAGCAATTTGCCCTGTGACCTTAGTTCTCTGATGGGTCCAAGAAAAGTCATTGATTTTAACTTTTCTATTTTATTCTTGCTATAAGGATGGGAGCAATGACTTCCAAGCTCTTTATGTGTTTAAGCTGAAACTAGAAGTCAAACATTTCTATGTATAGATTAGGCTGTTTATATTCATGAGATTCAAATATAAAATATAAAATTTATTCTAGGTTAATTACAAGTTAATATTCAAAGTTAGAATTTTTGAGGAAGAAAGTTTTATGACTATTGAGAACATATATGGCAAAGCTGAAATAAAACTAAGTTTGCACTAAATTAATGCCAATATAGTTATGTCTGTATGAATTTGGTTCATAGAAAACATTTATATACTCCAGACTGTGTGTGAAACATGACACTGTGCTCCACCAATACAGAGATGTACAAGAGTAAAACCACCAAATTCAGGAAGTTGATCTTCAGTTAGAGATAAACCAGTGAATGAAGAATATGACATATGTTGTAAAGAAATATGAGCATGGTATTATAGGAAAAATGAGATGACCTTCAATATGAAAGTGCGATTTCAGAGTTAGTTTTCCATATTCATTTAGATTTCTATTCTAAGCTTTTTGAAATGCTCTCAGTAATGGTGTTTGTTCCCTGGAGACCATGTGACTTTGGAAGATGCCAGGGACATATGTTAGAAGGAGATCTGCCCATAAATTGCATTAGCATCAGTGTTAATCCCCATTTCCCTAATCGGCTTACTGAAAACCATCTCCAATATTGACATTTCTCTATCTTATTTTCTTTCCAAAGAACTTAAGGGTCGAAGTTTGACAGGAAAACATATATTTAATTCTCAAGAAAAGTACATAGATTTGAGATATCACAACCTTAAGTAGTAAAACAAACAAACAAACAAACAAACAGTATTATTGTATCCTTGCAGAATAAAATGTAATATATAGTCTCAGAAAGCAGAGATAGGTACTCTACAGGGAACAATAGGATCACCTGACTAGCCTAGGGCATGCATCACCTAGCAACCTTCTGTGATTAGCATTGATTAAATCAGCAAGCTTCATGGTACTAAGGCATAAAGAGATCTCGGTACTGTCTTTAAAATATTTATTAATTTTTTGGGGGGAGGTTCCAAAGTTTGTACTCAATTATTTTCTTTCGTTTTTATATTATCCTCTTGATCGCTGAATAAATTGATATGTGAATCTCCTTTGCATTTTGACAAAACATACAGACCACTTGCTTACAAAAAAAAGCTATAACTCTGAGCTATCTTTCAGGCCATTTAATAAAACTCATTTTTCCTATGCCTCCTATTTTATCTTTTAACTAATTTTATTTATTTTTTAATTATGGTTAGCATACAATATTATATTAGTTTCAGGTGTACAGCATAGTGATTAGACATTTATATAACTTATGAAGTGATCACCCTGATAAATCTAGTACCCATCTGACACTATAGTTATTATAATATTATTGAGTATATTCTTTATGCTATACTTTACATCCCCATGCTTACTTTATAACTTTTTAATCCTTTCCATCTCCTTTTTCAGTCCCCCAAGCTCCCTCTATATAGCAACCCTCAATATGTTCTCCGTATCTATGAGCTTGTTTGTATTGTTTATTTTGTTCTTTAGAGTCCACATGTAAGTGAAATTATATGGTATTTGTCTTTCCCTAACTTATTCCGCTCAGCACAATACCTTCTAGGTCCATTTATGTTGCAGATGGCAAGATTTCATACTTTTATTTATTTACTTATTGATTGATTTTTATGGCTGAGTAATATTCCATGGTATATCTGTACCACTTCTCTTTGTCTATCCATTGATGGACACCCAAGTTGCCTCCATATTTTGGCTATTGTGAATAATGCTGCAGCAAATATATGGATTCACATGTCCCTTCAAAGTATATTTTGGGTTTCTTCAGACAAATACCTTAAATGGGATTCCTAGGTCTTTCTTTGTCTTTTGTTATAGCCTTTGTTTTAAAGTATATTTTGTCTGGTATAAGTATCGATCCCCAGATTTTTTTTTTTCATTCCCATTTTCATAAAATTTCTTTTTCCATCTCTTTACTTTCAGTCTGTGTATGTCTTTTGATCTGCAGTGAGTCTTTTGTAGGCAGCATGTATAAGAGTCTTGTTTTCTTATCCATTCAACCACCCTTTGTCTTTTGATTGGAGCATTTAAGTATTTTTCACTTGAAGTAGTTGTTGATAGATATGTAGTTATTGCCATTTTATTATTGATATTTTTGATACATATTTTTTTCTTCTTAAATAAGTCCATCCAACATGTCCTGTAGTGGCTTGGTGGTGATGCACCACTTTAGCTTTTTCTTGTCTGGGGAACTCTTTACCTGTTCTTCAGTTCTAAATGATAGCTTTGCTGGGTAGAGTAATCTTGGTTGTAGGTCCCTGCTTTTGATCACTTTGAGTATTTCCTTCCAATCCAGTCTGGCCTGAAATGTTTCTGTTGAGAAGTTAGCTGACAGCCTTATGGGAGCTTCCTTGTAGGTAACTACAAGATTTTCTCTTAACGTTTTTAAGATTCTCTCTTTGTCTTTAACCTATGGCATTTTAATGATGATGTCTTGGTGTGAGCCTCTTTGGATATATCTTGTTTGGGGCTCTCTGAGTTTCCCGGGGTTGTATATATATTTCTTTCACTAGGTTAGGAAACCTTTTCACCATTATTGCTTCAAATAGGTTTTCAATTCTTTGCTCTCTCTCTTCTCCTTCTGATACCCCTATGATGAGAATGTTGGTATGCTTTATGTTGTCCCAGAGGCACCTTAAACTATCCTCATTTTGGGGGGATTCTTTTCTCTTGTTGCTGTTTTAATTGGGTGTTTTCTGCTACTTTATCTTCTAAATCGCTGATTCAAACCTCTGCTTCATCTAATCTGTTGATTCCCTCTAATGTATTTTTCATTTCAATTACTCTTCATTTCTGACTGATCTTTTTTATGATTTCTATCTCCACTTTTATATTTTTAATCTCTTTATTCAAGTTTTCACTGTATTCATCTACTCTTCCCCTAAGTTTATTGAGCATCCTTATAACCAGTGTTTTGAACTCTGCATCTGGTAGATTGTTTTTCTCCATTTTGTTTAGTTCTTTTCTGGAGCTTTGTTCTTTAATTTGGAACATGTTTATTTGTTTATTCATTTTGGCTGCCTTCCTGTGTTTGTTTGTTTGTTTGTTTGTTTGTTTGTTTTCTATGTATTAGGTAGGATTCTTAAGTTAGTCTTAGTAGAGTGGCTTTATGTAGTAGTTGTCCTGTGGTACCCAATGGCACAGTTTTCCCTGGTCACATGAACTAGGTGCTCAAGATATATCCCTTGTGTGGGTTGTATTTGCCCTCCTGTTGTAGCTGAGCCTCGGTTGCTATTTGCACGTCAATGGGAGGGACTGACCCTTGGGCTGATTGCCTATAAGGATTTGCTGGTGAGGGGCTGACACTACAAAACAGGATTCACTTTAGCAGGGCTCTGGAGCCTGCCCAGCCTGCCCTTCAGGTATGTCTTCCTTAGATGTTGCTCTGGGTGGTACTCCAACTCCAGGGCTAGTTGAAGCAGGCCACTGAATGTGCTAGACCAAAGGCCTCTTGAGAAGGCCCCAGCTGCAGGCCAAGTTCAGTCACATCCTGTGCACTACCCAGAGACACCTAGCAAGAGTCACCAATAGTCACCATCTACAGATGGCTGCTACCCATGCTGGAATTAGAGGTTCATCAAGAGGCCAAGCCAGGAATGGAGGCTGGCTGCTGCTAGTGCCGGGCGTGGGGCTGCTCAGCAAGAGGTGCAGGGCTTTTGGGGGCTAGATACTGCTTCTTTGGGTTTATGAACCTTTGAAATATTTTAGGCAAGTCCACAGCATAAGCCAAGACAGGACATTTGTACAGAAAAATAAAATAAAACACTGGAGAGTGTTTGGGTGGGCCCGTCAGTTTGGTGGCACTGGGTCTCAGGAAATCATCAGGGTGACCTGTGTTAGCCAGGCTGATGGAAACTCAGATATGGCAGCCACTTGTGTCCACACGCTGGGAGAAAGGAGAGTTCAACAAAGGAACAATGGACTCTGCTAGTACTTCTGCCAGCCCTCCAGGCTTCGCCCTGAAACCAAATAACTCAGTTCCTCCCAGTATGCTCTGGCACTCCTGGAGCAGTTGCCTCAGTGCTGGAGCTCAGAGCAAGTGAGTTTATTACTGAGTATGTCCACACACTGGCCCTTTAAGAGGAACATCTGCAACTCCTGCAACCCTTCGTCTTGGTCAGCCACAATCTCCACTGGTTTTCACAACCAGAGATATGAGGACTTCTCTTCCTGTCACTGGAACACTGGGCTCCCATCGCTCCTCCAGGGGGACCTCTGTAGCCAAGATATCCCTCCTGATTCTCAACTGTCACACGTGGTTGTGGGACCAGTAAGTTCCACGTCTCTGTCCCTCCCACCAGTCTCAAGGTGGCCTCTTATGTATGTCCTCAGTTGTAGGACTTCTGTTCAGCTATATCTCAGGTGACTCCTAATGATGATTGTTCTGTAGTTTTGTTTTAATTTTGATATGGTAGTGACAGGAAGCGTAGCTTCTATCTTCTATGCCATCTTGACAAGAAACTTCCTGTGCCCCTATAATTTTAATTTTCCTCTTTTCACACCTTCACCTTACAAATGTGCCTTGCTTACAAATCACACCAGGAATATTAATTTTTCTTGATAAGTTAATAATAGTGCCTCTTGGTTTTCACACTCTCTAAAAGGGTAAGGGAGACTACAGCTTAAAAGAAAATACTGAAGTACTTCCAAATTTAAAGTGGAGTCACAATATCTTATTTTTATTTTTTAAGGGACCATCTTTTGTTCTTTTTTGCTAGACCAAAGAAATAAGACAGAGAGATATATGCCCAAGTGGATGATTTATCAGCATCCTCTTCAGGGATAGCAGTGGTGTTTCTAATCCAGTGTTCATGCCAAAGCCTGCTGTTGAATAAGCCGTGTTTCTTTCCTGCCCTCTCTTCTTACTGCCCTCTCATAAAGACTATAGACAAATTTAAAGGACCAAAAGTTCTTATAATTCTCAGCACAGTGTATTCCTCTACTCATATGTTTGCAATCTTAAACAACCTTTAAAATGTCTCTGGCTTCCCCTTTCTAAATGCTACAACATGAAACCTGAACGAATTACAAGGCAAGCCCTTGGTCTTGCCTTGCATTGCCAACCAGCCAGTGTAGTTACCACAGGAACTGATGCTAGCCTTTGTGATATTCACTGTTCAAAGCTGTCACATCTGAGCTCAGTTTCTGCATGGATAAGCACAATGGACACAATAAAAGATTAGAAAATAAGTCTTTACTTGTCATTTGCAGAGAGACGTATTTCCCTCTTCCTTTATTACATGGACTTGCTTAGCAATCATAAAAATGAAACCCTGTTGTTCTAGTTCTTTATGCTTTGTCATGTATCCCATGCATAAGATGAGCTAAACATATAATCTGTCTTCCACTGAGAAGTGAGTGCAGGTCGCCCAGATAAATTCAAAACAGACTTGCGGAAGCCCTCTACTGTTTCTAGTGGAGTTATGAATGGGCCAGGCTCTACAGTGGACTCATTTCTGTTCTGTAGAGATCAGAGTTGCCAATCTCTGGTCTACATATTCCCCCTAGATTCATCAGGACATATGTAAAGTAGATTTGAAGAATTCTTTGGAACCAACATTAGCCTAAAGCCTTAGAATATGCTGTCTCCACCTGAGTGATTTTGTTATTAACAAGTTTTTGGAAGAGAACACATGAAAAACACAGAAGCTGAATCTACTAAATGTTCACTGCATTGTTCTAGTATTTCCCTGTGAGAATAAGTGAACGAATTTATTAATTATTGGTATATATACTGCCTAAAAATCCCTTTAGTTTTTTGGATGCCACAAAATACAGAGGATCAAATGATCCACTTATTTCTTTCATTTATCACTTGAAATGTGATGTCCAATGCCCTTAATATCAGAAATACAAATATTCAAAACAACTTTTTCTATAACGTATGTGTAAGAAAAATATAGTCAATTGGCAACCAGCATATGTTTGTCATAGCAAGTTGTAGATGCCAGTTTTATAAAGCTAATGCCCTGGGATTATTTGATTTCAAGTACTTTTACTCATATAAAATTACATATTTAACTCTTCCATACCTCATTCCCCATTCTTCAGCTTATGTTATTTAAATCTGAAGAAAAAATAAAAATAAGTAAATATTCTATGTTTAGTAAGCACCATGTAAGAAACATAGGCATCAGGAAAACTTGAGGCTTGATCTGTTCCCACAAATAGAGCATTTGGTGATTCCACACACATCAAACTCAATTTTTTTTTATCTGAAATACCTGACAAATGGAGTCTATCGTATTTTCTTGGCTTGAATTCCTCACATTATTTCCTCCACTTTCCATCTGGCTTTGTATAAACAGACCAACCCCAAATCTCTTTGTCCCAAAGTATATCCTCCATAGTCACTGCTAACACTGTGATTGTTAAAATTCATAAGGGCTAGAATAGCTGATTGGGGACATATTATTGAAGGCAGGTTGGCAAGGGAAGATAACAGTGGCAAGAGAGTCAGTGAGTAGGATGCTGCTCTCCTGTAGGTAGGTTGAACTCACACTTAACTGAGGGCTTCAGAAAGGAGGGGTGATCCCCAGAGAACATTGAAGAGAACTGGCCAGCCTGGCTTTTGGTGAGATGAAAAAGGATGATATTTTTACATGGCACCATACATATGCTTCCAGCCAAGATATGTTAATAAGGGCTGGATCTACCATTTCACGTAAAATGACTAAAAAAAAAAAAACAAAAACTGGCCAAAATATATAAAAAACTAGTTTTCAAGGCATCATGCAATGAGAGACAGTGATCTCTGAGATATGGAAAACAAACTGGTCAACCTAACTATTGAGATGAATGGGGTAAATATGATTCAAAAGTAGCAACAGATTTCAAAAGTTGAGAGATAGGACAGGTCATATGCCATAAAAGTAAGGAAGCTTTTAGACAAGCCAAGACTGTAAAGACAGATGAAGGGCGATGCTTTATTTTGCATTTTTCTTTTATTTTGATTTTTGCTTGTTTTCTTTCTCTCTTAGACAAATGCTCCAAGTATAGAGATGAGATGGAGAAGCCCTAAGCACAATGCAATTTGTGGGCCAAAGATCAATAAATTAGAACCAGGAAATAATTTTTTTAAATCATACAATGGGGAGGGGAAAGGTAGACGGGGTAAAGGGAGCCAAGTATGTGGTGACAGAAAGAAATCTAACTATGAGAGGTGAACACAGCATAAATATATATATATGCTTTACTGTTAAAGTGTACAGCTGATACTTATTGGATTTCGTTAACCAATGTCACCACAAAAAATAAAGAAATAAAAATAAAAATAAAATAAAATAAATAAATGATAAAATAAAATCATACAATGACCAGTGGCAGCTCAAGGGAGCTCAAATCAAAAGAAGTGAAAGTTAAGACTGAGCCATTTTCTCTAGAAAGTTGTTGAGATGTATTTCATGTTATCTTATAGTAGAACTTTATAGCCCAAACTGTTTTAGCAGAGTAGCCAGTGTCCACTGATTTGAGGTAGGAAATAAGTCAATCTTACTTTTACATAGTAAAGTTGAAAAGCAGATGTCTAAGAAAGTTCTCATTTATCTATGTTTGGGACATTTTCTCCTTACCATTGTAGTGACCCAAGTAAAAAGACATTTTACAAGCTATTAACATTATTTAAATATTCACAAAATAAAACAGAAAACACTTCTTGTGTTAGCATAAACACATAAGCAACTCTTTCCCACTAAATACTCTCCCATCTTTATGACATTCGTTTGTTCATTTATAGCTGGGATTTCTGCCAAGCTTCTAGTGAAATAAGACATGTTTATGACTAAGACTTAAATTTATAGTTTCGAAAAACTTTCAACTAGATACTTCGGAAACTTAATATCTTCCTTCCCTAAAAGTCACTATAATTCATGGTGATAGCAATGTCAAGCAATTTGAATTTCTTGTTGTTGCAGAGTTACAACCAGTATTTTATAGTTAGCGGATCTATTAAGAATACCTTTAGTTTTCTCCTGAGTTTGCCTGGACTAACTTGATTTCTTTGATGTGCTTTTATACCTTTCACCTTATGGTGTTATCCCATGGGGTTTTATATTAGTTTTCCAAATGGAAAATATAAAAAACTTTCATAAATCAAGATTTGATATTTAATATGTTCATTGCTTATCAGATATACGGTTTCCAAATAGTTTCTCCTACTCTGTAGATTGCCTTTTCATTTTGTTCATGGTTTCCTTTGCTGTGTAGAAGCTTTTTAGCTTGATATAATCCCACTTGCTGATTTTTACTTTTGCTTCCTTTGCTTTTAGCGTCATATCCAAAAATTCATTGCTAAGGCCAATGTCAAGAAGCTTTTCCCATATGTCTTCTTCTGGAAGTTGTGTGATTTCAAGTCTTAAATTTAAGTCTTTAATCTATTTCAAGTTGATTTTTGTGTATCGTGTAAGATAACACTTTAATTTTATTCTTTTTCATGTGGGTAACCTATTTTCTCAAATCTATTAATTAAAGAGACAATCTTTTCCCCATTACGTATTCCTGGTACACTTGACAAAGCAAATACAATATAATCTCACCAATATGGAGTCTAAAAAAAGTTAAACTCATAGAAGCAGAGAGTAGAACAGTGGGTTGCCAAGGGCTAGGAGGTGGGGAAAATGGAGAGATGTTGGTCAAAGGGTACAAACTTTCAATTATAAGATACAGAAGTTTTGAGGATTTAATGTACAGCATAGTGACTATAGTTAATAATATTATATTGTCTGTTTGAAATTTGCTAAGAGAGTAGATCATAAGTGTTCTCACCACACACAAAAAGTGATAACTATGTAAGGTGATGGATGTGTTAATTAGTTGATTGTAGGAATAATTTCACAATTTATGTGCATATAAAATCATCACATTGTATGCCTTAAATATATAATATTTTTATTTATCAATTATACTTCATGAAAACTGGAAAAAATAAAATAAAAAATGTTCATAGATTCATAGTTTCCATTTGGCAATGAGATCCAAGATTACTCTGTTACCGGCTACACAACATATTTGAATTTTAAAATTTGCCTCAATATGCACTGTCAAAACTTAGATAATTTTGCTTTCTTGCAAACATGTTAACAGCAGAATATTAATTATTGGGTGACTTAGCTCAAAGTTCAATTCTAGAAGAGCTTCAGGCAACACTCACATACTCTTATAACAGATTCTAATAAGAAACAGAAACTTATTAGTCCTATAATCCCAAGCTTTAAGCACTACTTTGGACTTACAGGGAAAGATGATAGTGAAAAAAACACTATTATAATTTCATATGGCTTCTCTCCCAGACCTACAAACTCTCCTCTGGCAGCCCTAATATCAGCCAATATAGTCTATTTCCTGATATTTATCAGGTATTTAAAAAATATTTTTATTGTAAAATTAATAATCAGTATAGAAAATTCAGAAAATCTAGAAAATTGTAAAGAAGAAAATAAAAGAACACATATTCTATACTCTAAAGAGAACTTCAATTGTTTAGGGGTTTCTTATAAATATTTTATATCTTTTTGCATTATTTTTGCTATATTATTATGACCATCTTTTTTACATCCTTAAACATTCTATAAAATCAATTTTAATGATTAATGTTTTACTATATTCACGTAATACATTTAATTTCATTACTATAGTTAGTAATGTTTTTAACATTTTTAAAAATTGTAATGTGGTACATATGCTGGAACATGATCCTCTGATTTACAGTAGATACATGCTTTATTTATGTATTTATCTTTTTAATCGTTTAGTATCTTTGTCTTGGCTCACTAACACTCTTCACAATCACTTGGAAACAGTGAATAGTCACAGAGTGTTTTCATGACCTAAGTAGGTAAATTTAAGATATTTTCTGGTTTAATGGACAGATGCTAGCAAAATAAGAAAATAAATGCTCTTTTACCTCTGGAGTTGCTAAAGCAGAGAAAATGGGAATTTGCAGCTGTTGGGAGCCATATTTTCTTCTTTGAGAGGAAATCTATCTGAAGAATAAAGTCAAGTAAAACTAGCAAAGAGGAATGATAGATGAAGTCCATGAAAGTCTTGACATATACTGGTTCTTACTACCCGACCTTGGGCTCTGAGTATTGCAACTTTTCTTTCAATTTTGTGAACTTTTTTAGGATTCTTTCTAGCTTTGGGAGCAGTCACATTTCCACTTTTTGCATAAATTATTTTGAGTTGAGTAACCATCACTTACAATTGAAAAATAATTTTTGTTTATTTTGGCATCTATGATTTCCTTTTTAGGACTGCTATTAAGAAGCAGAAATTATGGCTAAAAAAATAATTACATTTAAAAGCTCTTGATATGTATTGCAAAACTGAATTCCAAGAAATTACTAATGAATGTAGGCCACAGACAAGTTTCTGAAAAATCTCCAAATGATGCATCTCTTGGTTTAAGGCTGTTTAATTCTGAAACTCTCTTTTATTTATTCCACTGATAATTATGGTACAGCTGCTACAGCATACCAGGAATTGTGGAGGAAGCAGAAGACTTCCCATGCAAATACATCATGATGTGATCAGTGATATAACAATAATATGCTTGGAAAGTGTGCAAAAGAGATGTTTTAAGCACCTAAACTTTGCAGGATTGACAAAAGATATACAACCTTAAGAGTCATCCCACAAGAGGGAATAAAAACTATGGAGCAGTTATATCTATAGAAAAGATCTGAGAAAGCCTCAGGAACCGTAACAGGATTGAAGGAAGGTATTTCTCTCATGAAGTCAGTCAGTAGATACTTCAGGTGACTGCTTCTTCAAATGCAAAGTCAGAAATGCAAGACTTCAAGGAATATGAAAAATTGAGGAAACATGATACTGCCAAAGGAATGTAACAATTTTGAAGCAATGAACTGTAAAGAAATGCAGATCAGTGGTTTGCCCAATAAATAACTCAAAATACATGTTTTAACAAAGTTCAGTGAGCTACAAGAAAACATAGAAAGACAAGTAATTAACAAAATACATGAAAAACAATACATGAACAAAATGAGAAGCTTAACAGAGAAATCATAAAACATACACACAGAAACTGGAGCTGAAGATTACAGTGAAGAAATAAAAAATGCAATAGGGAGTATCATTTCCTGTAATACTGGATGTCAGAGTGAATCAAGCAGAAGAAAAATTCTGTGAAGTAGAATAGAGACCATTTGAAATTAACCAGTCAGAAGAGAAAAAGAAAAAAGAACAAGAGTGAAAAAAAAAAAAGAAAAAACCATGTTGACTATGGGATATTATTAAGAGAAACAATCTAAAAATATTATTAAGAGAAAATATATATGTTATTAGAGTTCCAGAAGAAGAAATGTTTAAAAAGCAACAGAAAGGTTTTCTAATGGCTGAGAAATTTCCACATCTGGGAAGAGATGTGAATATCCGAATTCATGATATTTATAAAACTCTCCAAAATTTCAACATATTCTCTATGAACTTCTCCAAGATATATTATTTTGTAAAACTGTCAAAAAATCAAAGACAAAGAGAGAATTTTAAAAATAGCAAGCGAAAACAAAATCCCCACATACAAGGGGATGTTCATAAGGTTATCTACATTTTCTCAGCAGAAACCTTGTAGGTCAGAAGAGAGTGCTGAAGGAAAAAAACCTGCCAACCAAGAATATTTTACCTGTCAAAATTGTCCTTCAGAAATGAAGAGAAGACTTTCCCACATAAACAAAAGCTGAGGGAGTTCTTCACCACTAGACCTGCTTTACATGAAATGCTGAAAGAAATTATCTCTGTTTTCAAATGATATAATCTTATAGACAGAAATTCCTAAAGACGCCCCAAAATTGTTAGAATAAATGAATTCGGTAAAGTCACAGGATACAAATTCAACATAAAAATCAGTTGAATTTCTATACATTAATAATATAATATCTGAAAGAAAAACATAAAGAAAACAAGCCAAATATAATAGCATCAAAAATAATCAAACACAGGAATAAATTTAACCAAAGACATAAAAAATTCTGCACTATGAAAATTATAAGATGTTGATTAAAGAAACTTAAAAAACACAAATAAATGGAGATATCCCATGTTCATGAACTAGAAGAGTTAATATTGTTAAAATGTCCATACTAGTCCAAATCACCCATAGATTCAATGCAATCACTATCAAAATTCCAAAAGCATTTTTCATAGAAATAGAACAAACCTAATATTCACATGGAACCATAAAAGACATTGAATAGCCAAAGCAATCTCAAGAAAGAAAAGCAAAGTTGTATGCATCACATGTCCTAATTTCAAAATATATTACAAAGTTATAGTAATCAAAACAGTATGGTACTGGCATTAAAAAACAAAACAAAACAAACAAACAAACAAAACGGACCAATGGAACAGAAGCAAAAGCCCAGAAATAAACCTTGACATACATAGTCAACTAATGTTTGACATGGGAGACAAAAATACTCAATAGGGAAGTTCAGTCTTTTCAATTACTGGTGCTAAGAAAACTGACTATTCACATGCAAAAGGATGACATTAGTCTCGGCAATGACTTTTTGGATGTGACACCAAAAATGCAAACAACAAAAGTAAAAAAAAAACAAGTGGAACCATCAAACTATAAAGCTTCTGCACAGCAAAAGAAACGATAAACAAAAGGAAAAGGCAACCTATGTAATAGGAGAAAACATTTGCAAACCAGATATCAGATAAGGAATTAATATCTAAAAATACATAAGGAACACATACAACTAATATAAGAAAAAATATGACTAAAAATGGGCAAAAGACCTGAACAGACATGTCTCCTAAGATAATGTAGAAATGACCAACAGTGAAGGAAAAAAATGGCGTAGATGATAGAGGCTCTGTTCATCCCTCTGGTGACCAAATCAAAGTTGTGACAGAAACAAGGAGCAAACAGCAAAGAAAATTGTTTGGGATCTAGATGAACAAGCCATACAACTAGGGAGAAATCTAAGAAATCACCCTGAAATGGCAGAAGGTAGGATGAGGCGAGGACATGAAGCTGCCAGTCCCGAGCAGCTGAGTGGGACAGGTTGTGGCAGCAGCAGATTCCTCTTAAAGAGGTCATGTCTGTTCGCTCTGAGCACCAGCACCAGTTCGGCTGTGCAGGGGGCACCAGGGACTTATAGGGGGGCACTAAGTTGTCGGAGTGAAGGCCTAGGGGAGGCTCACTCTGTACAGAAGTGCCAGTGATATTCATTGTTCCTCTATTGAGCTCTCCCCTCTCCCAGTGTGCGGATTCAGTGCCACCAAAGCTGAGACATTGTGAAACTGGATAATAGAGGTTGCTCCACCAAGAGGACTCCCTGAAACTCCACCTCCTCTAACTGACAGCCCCACCCAAGCTACATCCAGGTGTGTCCTCACTTAGTCAAATGTCCCTTGCTGAGCAGCACCTAGACTCACCTGGGTGGCAACTGGCTTCAGTTTCTGGTGTGGCCTTTTGAGGCAACTGTAAGCATAGCATCTGTGGATTGCTTGCTGAATCTTAACAGGTGGCCCTGGAGGGGCAGAGGCTTGGCTTAAATTTGGCCTGTAGCTGAACCCCTCTCAGGACTGTGCCACTGGACACCTACTTTACAAATCCACACTAATAAGACTGGGAGACTTAAGAGCTTTGCTTGGTACATAGAAACAGACACAAAAGGCAGCCAAAATGGAAAGACAAAGAAGCAGAAACCATATGAAAGAACAGAACAGAGATCCAAGTATAATGGAGTCAAGCAATCTAACATTTGCAGAGTTCAAAACAGTGGTTATAAAGATGCTCAATGACCTTATGAGAAGTGTAGATGAATTCAGTGAGAACTTTAACAAAGAGATAAAGAAACATAAAACTGGAAATAGAAATTATAAAAGGGAAGCAGTCAGAAATGAAGAGCATATTATCTGAGACGAGAAGTATATTGAATAGAATAAACAAAGTGAATAAATAAGAGCATCAAATGACCTATATAGAGGATGGGAAAGCCAAGGACACTCTATCAGAATGACAAGAAAAAAATAAGCCAAGACTATAATAATAATTTAAGAAGCCTATGGGACAAAATTAAATGTAGAAACATCCATGTCATAGAGGTACTGGAAAAGAAAACAAGACGTTGAAGAGCTATTTGAAGAAACAATGATGGAAAACTTCCCTAACCTGGTGAAAGAAATAGACATAAAACCCCAGGAAGCACAGAGAGTCCCAAAGACCAGGAACCCAAAGAGGCCCACACCAAGGCTCATCATAATTAATATGCCAAAAGTTAAATACAAAGAGAGACTCTGCAAAGCAGCAAGAGAAAAGCAGTTAGTTACCTACAATGGAGTACCCATAAGACTGGCAGCTGATTTCTCAAAAAAAGGGCTTGGCACAAAATATTTAATGTGCAGAACAGAAGGGCTTGACACAAAATATTCAACATAGTGAAAACCCAGGATCTATAACTGAGAATACTTTATCCCACAAAGCTATCATTTAGAGTTAAAGGACAGATAAAGAGCTTCTCAGACAAAAATACGCTAAAGGAATTTATCATCACCAAGCCAGTATTACAGGGAATATTGGAGGGACTCCTTTAAGAAGAAAAAACATGTATCAAAAATAGGAATAAAGAATGGTAATAATTACATTCCTATCAACGAGTACCTCAAATGGAAAAGAATTCAGTGCTCCAACCAAAAGATTGAGTAGCTGAATAGATAAGAAAACAAGACCCCTACACATGCTGCCTACAAGAGACTCACTTCAGATTAAAAGACACACACAGACTAAAAGGAAGGGGATGGAAAAAGATATTGCTTTGATGGACCTAGAGGATATTGTGCTGAATGAAATGGATTGGATAGAGAAAGAGAAATATAGCACTATTTCACATACATGTGGAATCTAAAGAACAAAATCAATAACGACAACAACAAAAGTGGAAATAAACTCATAGATACAAAGAATATTTAGAGAGATACTAGATGTATGAATTTAGAGGTATGAATGGATAGCTGCAGAATAGACATGGAGATGTAGAGTGTAGCATAGGTAAGATGAGTAATAATGTTGTAATAAATATATAAGGGGGAAGAGGGGTACTAGATTTAATGGAGTGATCACTTTGTGACTTATGTGGTTCTCTGACACTATGCTATACAACTGAAACTGATATATTATTGTATGTCTACTATAATTGAAAAAAACTCATTGAATTGTACAGTGTAAATACAAGCAACTAATTGTCTATTATATTTCAATGAAGATGGTTGGCGGGCGAGGAGGGGGAGAAATGGCCAACAGATATGTGAAAAGATGCTCAACATTGTTAGCTATCAGGGAAATGCAAATTAAAACCACAACAAGAAACTACCTCACAGATGTTAGAATGGCTATTATCAATAAACAAGAAATAATAAGTATTGAAAAGGTTGTGGGAAAAAAAGAACCCTCGTATACAGCTGGTGGGAACATAAATTGGTGCAGTCATTATGGAAAACAGTATGGAGGTTCCTCAAAAAATTAAAAATAGAATTACCATAGGACCCAGCAATCTGTCTTCTGGGTACCTACCTGAAAAAATTGAAAACTTCTATTCATAAAGATATATGTACCCCTATGTTCATTGCATCGTTATTCATGGTGGCCAGGATATGGAAACAACCTAAACTTCCTTCAATAGATAATTGAATAAAAAAGATATGGTACATATATACAATGGAATAATATTCAGCCATAAGAAATGATGAAATACTGCCATTTGTTACAACATGGATGTATCTTGAGAATATCATGATAGATGAAATAAGTCAGATGGAAAAAAACGAGAACCATAGAATTCCACTCATATGTAGGATATAAAACAGAAAGCAACAACAACAATAAAATGAAACAAACAAAAAAACCCATAGACACAGACAACAGTATGGTGGTTACCAGAAGGGAAAGAGGACAGAAGGAGATAGAAGAGGGTAAAGGGGGTCAAATATATGGTGACAAGAGACCTGATTTTGGGTGGTGAACACACAATTCAACATACAGGTGATGTATTATAGAACTGTACACTTAAAACTTATGTCATCTTATTAACCAATGTCACCTCAATAAATTAAATAAAATAAAAAAATAGAACTACTTTTTGATCTAATAATCTCACTTCTAGGTATATATCCTAAGGAAATAAAATGACTATCTTGAAGACATATTTGCAGTCTCATATTCATTGCAGCATTATTTACAATAGCCAGTACAATGGAAATAATCTAAATGTCTATGGATGAGTGAATGGATAAAAAAATGTGATGATATATCATTTTATTATATATTAATATATATTATTTACATAATAATATAGATTATATATAGAAACAGTGAAATACTTTTCTGTCAAAAAAAAGAAGGGAATCCTACTATTTGCAACAACGTGGATGGACCTTGAGGGCATTATGCTAAGTGCATAAGGTAGAGAGAATATAGGCCTTTATATTCGTTTCCTAGGACTGCTACAACAAACTACCATCAATTGGATAGCATAAACAACAGAAAAGTCTTATAGTTCTGGAGGTTAGAAGTCAAGATCGAGGTGTCCACAGGACTGGTTTCTTTGAGGTCTGTGAGGGACAATCGTCTCCTAGCTTCTGGTGGTTGTTAGCAATGTGACATTCTCTGGCTTGTAAAAAGCATTGCCATGATCTCTGTTTTCATCTACACATGGCTTTCTCCCTGTATGGGCTTCTAACTCCAAATTCCCTTTTTTTATAAGGATACCAATCCTATTGGATTAGAGGTCATCCTAATGACTTCATCTTAACTAATTATGTCTAAAAAGACCCTATTTCCACATAAGATGACTGAGGGTCGGGACTTCAACATATGATTTTGGGAGGACACAATTCAACATATAATAGCCTCCTTCTTGGCAAATCCAAAGGAGATGGAAAGTCTTCTAGAAGGTCTCTTGAAGAATCATGGAGATATAACACAAAATTAAAATTGCAGTGTGGCATATTCCAGGCATAAGGGACACAACCCTCCTCTTTCCCTTTTAATTATCCCATAGTTCCAAACAAACAACAGAGAACATCCAAAAGCTCAAGTTGCTCAAGTGCAATCCCAAGAGAACATGGACTTTACTTGAAATTACTGGCAGACCCACGGATGTCTTAAAGCTCAAGGGAATGCATAAATGTCTCAAGAGAATGCTACATTTTGTGGCTAGCTTTGGGATTCAGTTGAGTTTGTGAATCTCTTCTGATGGCAGGGCAAGAGGAGACCAACTCAAACACCAGACTGTATGAGTTATATCACTTTAGTTGTTAGCATGGGACCAACATAGAGCAAGATGGAGAAACAAATGCTGCCTCCTCACCAATGACATAGTGGCATTTGAGTAAGCCAGTGGAGTTTATTAATCCCAAAGAAAAAAGGATTAGAGTCAAAATCCTGAGTTTGTCCGAGTTGAAGTTTAAATGACTGAGAAAATCCCTCAAATAACTAGGCTTATCTGGAAGTGATGTGATCTTAATAATAATGTCATTATTATTATTGCATCAGTGAGAAAAAGGGGCTGGTAGAGTATGCTATCATTGAAATTAATTTGCGGAAAGAAACAAAAGTTACACTTTGTCACGTCATGCCTAGGTTTGTCATTTATCATATTTACACCAAGTTTTCTTTAACCAAGGATGAATGACTTTCTTTGTTTTGAGGCACTATTGTGGATACCTATAGAGTATTATATAAAAATTAAAGATTTCATATCTTCTCCAAGCTGGCAAAATGTATATTATGTTTAAAATTAATCACGGTTTGATTTTGGGGGATCAACATGATCAATATTCTCTGCTAAACTTCATTAAATATCAAATAATAAATGGATCACCTGGAAGAATGCAGGAATAGCACTTATTCTTTTTTCTGTAATATAAACTCCCTCTACAATATGCCCTTCCAATCGCTCCTTATGACCAGTTGTTCACTCTCTAAGACAGATCAGGTTACTCCAGGAGACATGAGCACAGCCACCCTTGAATCCCACCATCTGGATTTTGGCCTTTCCCATAGCCAGGAGACTCAGGAGTGTCAATTCTGCCTTCCTTTCTCTCACTGCCCTTCCAGGTTATGCACAGCCATCATGGTCCTTCCTCACGCCCTGGTAATTTTTCCCTTTAGTGAAATGAAAAGGAGGCTTTATCTGGAGAAAATCTTGAAGACTCTGATTTTGTAAGTTTAATGGCATTTACAATAACTTTTCATTTAGAAAAAAAAAATGGTTTCCTACATGTCATGCACTATACACATATTTAGGAGTGTCATTCTCTTTCATTTTCACTTTTTCCATCCCTTCTCTAATAATATCATAGTCTTTTCCTTTGGGAAGCCTTACATGCCATTCCCGAGGATGAGGCACATGAGGGGTGCAAGAGTATCTCGTGTGGCTCCATTTGTGCTTCCTCGTGTCAGTGCACCACAAATCAGGATCCTGATCAGTGAATGTCCCACCTCACCTGACTGCCAAGGTGGATGCATGATCTCAGAGCAACCCAAGTAAAGAGAACACTCTTGGTGACTCGATCCCTCGCTGATGGCCTCTCCCTTCTGAGCCCAGGGCCCCATCACTTGGCTTCTTGGCTTTTCCTAGAATGTAACGACTACACTGGGGAACGTTTCTCTCTCCCCTCATTCTCGCTACATCCTTGTAGGAGTTCATGAGAATCTACATGCTAAATTGCCCCACAAGGATGTGAGACCCTCTCTTTTTATGGTCCTTTGTATACTGTGACATTTAAAACAATAAACATTGGAACTTGTCCTAGTAGTTAGGACAGCTATAAAAGAGCAAATAGCCTGCGATTACTTGAATGATGGGCTCAATGAAGAAGTTTCACACCAATTTGCAAGGGATGAAAGATGCCTTTCTTTTGATTTGCTTTTTTGTTCTTGTTAAGTAAAATGAGGAATGACTCACAAAATATTCATGGTCTTTGCACTCCTCTAAGAAAGGATAGTCTGTTAGTAATATTTCCATGGGTGTATAAATAAGCAAAGACAATTTATAAAAAAAAAATGTGTACTTTCTAATAAAAATTACTCTTTTCATTCATACTGCACTGTCCCATAATTCTCAATTTTAGTGTTTATGTACATTTCCCCAAATTTTTTTCTTTTCTTTTTTAATTTTTAAACTCCTCTAACAAAAAAATAGTCTTCATTCTTTGTTTTATTTTTATCCAAGACACTTAGCAAGAGTGTGTTTATATACACATATATATACTAAATATATCACAGATATATCATATATATACATCTTTGCATATATATCTTATTATATATTTTATAATATATACTTCACATGTATGTATATCTCACATAGCTTTTAAGACATATGCATATATTATACCTCACACATATCTTATAGTTAATATTTTCATACTTGATGTGATTCTCATTTTAACAGACTAAATTAATATTAAATGTGTCAATACTTAATATACTAAATTAATTTTTTTGTACTTGATATAATTTCTGTGTGTATTTGCATACATATAACTAAATACATCACATTACATCTTTACTATATATTTACTCTATATTATGTATACATGATAAATATATGATATATATATACCTTATACTACATACCTTATGTGTATGCATATCATATATAGCTTATAAGATATATATGCATATATTATATCTCACATATGGCTTATAATTAATATTTTCATACTTGGTGTGGTTCTTATTTAAACAGACATTTTCCCTCTAGGAAGTAAAAACCAAATAAAAAGATTTATAATCTTAAAGAGACCCACCTTAGACTTTTAAATATTAATGATGCTATAAATTTTTAAGCTGTGTGGTAACCAAACACATTATTGAAAGTGCTCATATTAAAATGTTGTGAAAAATACTGGGTGAGAACAAAGGAGCGAAGTCTAGTTTACAGAAGAGCAAACTAGAGACTCACTCTTGGGACACAAGGGTGAAATAAGGACACTAGAGCAGGAGCTGATCTGATGTCATTGGAGAATTCTCCCTTTATATATTCTCATGCCGTAAATGGGGCTCATTTCACCATAACTCTAGAATTCCTCATGATTCTTTCCCAGTGTGGCAGACAGCCTCTTAAACAGTTTTTTATGGGGTGCTCTTCAGTCTAGACAGGCATGATTTGCTTGAATATTGAAAGGTGAAGGGACAAACCCGGAAGGCTCCCTCGTGAATTTCTCCAGCAGAGCTCTTTAACTCAGTTGTTTGTTGGACCTGCCAGCTGAATTGGGTGGTGAGAAATAAAATCAGCTTGTCCAGCAAGAGGCTAGAAATGCTGGCTTAATCACAGTCTTTGTCCAGTGTGATTGTTTTAATGCAGTGGAAGCAATTCCAGAGGGAAAGATGGAACTGTGATAACTTGTTTGGATCTAAGATTAGGCTTCAAGACATGCCCTGAAGGCTGAAGTTGGGACAAGTTCCTCCAGTCTCTGTGCCATAGCCAGTGGGGACTATGCCTTGGCCGGTGGGGAAGCCGCCTTGGCCTATGGACAAGATGCCTTGGCATGCTGTCTGTGCATTTGCACATTCCCAGCTGTGGTTGTCAACTTGTCATCCTCAGTTGTAATTACCTCTTTTCTAGCTTATTCTCTAATCAGCATCACGTGCAGTGCAAATCTACTTCCGCTGCACATTCTCATTGACCTCTTGGTGTAATAGCTCCAATCTCCAGGGTGCTATATTAAACACATTCAGAGTTCATTTTCAATGCTTTCAAAGTGGGTTTTCTCCTCATTCCCTTTCCCTTTCCTCCTCCCTTCTCTATCCCATGGCTTCATCTATGCAAATATGGTCGATTTAAGACCTAAAACTGCATTCCACAGTATATATTCTGGACCCTTTAGTATCAAAAGTAAATGATCTTTGCCTTCATTTTTCCCCTTCAGTAAGGGATAGGAGGATTAGTATAGTAGGGAAGCCAGGCAGGAAAATAAACCAAATACTTTCACATTCTACATTTTCCTAAATAGATTATTAAATATATATTGTTAATCACACTACTTTGCTTATGCAAAACAGAGGAAGAGGGGGATAGAGAAGGAGAGAGGAGAAAGAGGTTGAGGGGAAAGGGGAGAGGGAGAGCTAGAGGTAATGAAAGAAACAAGACATTGTTATCCATTGGCAATTATAGATGAGAGAGGATTAAGTTGGAAAGAATCTCACTACAGGAAATTGGCAAAGTAAAAAAAACAAAGAAGCCTAATATTGTTATTATTCAACACAGACGACAAATTTAAAAAAAAAAAAGAATTTAAACTTCTCTTCAAAAGAATTACAAACGCAATTTTATAGATTTTTTAAATCCAATTAGCTTTTCTCTTTTAACAATCAAAAGTTCAAACTGTACCATAGTTAAAGCAAAAGAACCCACAGAACGGCAAAATCTCCCCAGCATAGACAAGAAAAATGGGGTTTCGATAATTTCATAGCAATGGGTTCTTTACCATGAAATCCCTGGTTTCTGTCTCATTTTGCTACCTTCTGTGCAGTATCCTCTATTCCCTCATAACGTCATAAGCTTTACACTCAAGACATCTAAACAGGCACACTTTCCCAATATGATTTCGAAACTTTATTGGTCATGCTAAATTAATCTTAGCCTACAATTTATAATTTCCTGTGCCTCAGAAATATATTTGTTCATTTTTAGGTGTATCAAAGAATAAATTATATTGCTGCAGAATGCAACATAACAATTCCATGTCTCATTGTGCTTTTTATACTGATTGAGCTTGTCTGCTAACAGAGAGGTTTTGAAAATTAACAGCCTCGTATCGCCAAACCCACTGAATTCATACTCTCTATCAAACAAACATGATGTGGCCTACAGAATTGACAAGGGACACTTGGGCCAATTGCTGGAAAAAATAGCAATTCAATTTCTCTAAGTCACCATCCTTAGGGAATAAAATAATTCCTCTTTTAATTTAAACTAATAGTTTTTAAGTGGGATAGTGGAAAATAAAATTTTCTTACACTATTTGAAATTGTATTGTCACACTTTATGATTTACTTGATTTATGTCCTATAAAAGTATAACATAGCTAGACTGTCTAAAACTTTCATGACACGTCAATAAATAAAAATTATAATTATTTATAAATCTTTACAAAAAAGAAAGTATTATTTCTTTTAAAACATATGATGAGCTGAGTTTTTGGAAAAACAAGCAGAACAAGCCAAAAGCTAATGGGATGTTATTTTGTTTGCTAATCCAGATAAATCTGCCCCTAATAAAAGCCAGGGGTTTACTGCAAAGTACAGTTGCAGAGAAAAGTTGATTATGGTGTAAATGATATTATTTTAGGTCATAGGGGAAGCATAGGTAATTGAAATTTTTAGATCATTTCCACACTTTATTTTAGATATTTAACTCTACCTTTCTCCAAAATAAATATTGCATCATATGTATGGCATTATAACTTTTGAATATAAATTTAATGGTAAAAGAGCCACTTGGAATTAATTTATAGAATTGGCAAGTGATTCAATCATTTATTCCAAAAATAATTATTGAACATCTACTACATGCCACATGTGCTATAACGTTAGTACTGTAATAAGACATTCATAACCTGAACGCTAACAGAGGTTACAGCTTAGCAATTAAGAGTTTGCACTTTTTCTCTATTCTTCCAAGGCCAATAGTCATCCCAATCTCCTTTGACTGATAGCTTCCTTCATAGCAGAGCTGTGATCTGTGGCCATGGCACAGAATTTTCTTTTTGAGCAGAGATCTCATCGAGGGTAAACCTACCAACACTGTCAGTAGCTCTATCCCCAGAAACAAATGACAGAGCAGATGAAACTGTGCATCTTGGAATCAAAACAACACGGTTGGACTTCATTTTATCTTTAAGTTGGTTTGAACATCAGGAGGAGGTGCTAATATTCTAAGGAAAACCAAAATGCCTCTGTACTTTCCTTTTCAATTCATCTCTTTTTATTCCAGTTAGGCAATGACTTCCCAGTACTCTGCTGCCTGGCTTGGCAACTAAGAACATACATTTTAGAGATGAGAAGATAGAAGTAATGTTCTCTGTTTATGCTGTCTTGGACATATTATGTAGCATTGTTTGTTTTTTTCCAAGTTTAATGAGACATAATTGACATAAAATAAACTGCTTGTGTTTAAAACATATAGTTTGATAAGTTATGACACATGTATATATCTGTAAAGCCCCTTTTGTACTTAGTATCCTAAGCCCCAGATCTTCATCTGGAAGACCGTTTATGAATATAGTAATCTTATAATGTACCCACAGAAACAGCTCAAAATGGTCCTATTCTGTTTCTAACAAGATATTTGCTTTCCAGAGACAACAGACCAAAACTGAAATCCATGCAGCCAAAGCATGCACAGAGAGAACTTTGACCTCCAGCTGCACCTGGAACCTGTCTCATCACCAACAGGGAATCAAAGGACCCTGACAGAACCAGAACTTGAACACCAAATCCTTTCAGAGGTGAAGGGTATATTGTCCAGTAAGATGCACTGTTAAAGCCCCTTACCATAAATGGCTAAGTTCCAAGGTCCTCCAATTAAAATTTGCACCACCAGTACTTCCACATACCTATTCCCCCAACCTCTTAAAACCTCATCCTGAACCCTGGATCAGGGAGGCGAATTTGGGCTTTCTCCCTTCTTTTCATTGGGCTGCCTCTGTAATAATCGCTTTTCTTGTGTTGTATACTTGATGCTTTAGTGATAGGTTTTTGAATGTCGTGCATATAAACTGGGGTTCAATTATAATAAAGTTGTAGTAAAAATTTACAAAATACAAGTATAGAACATACAATGTAGCAGTAAATGAATCTGTATTCGCACTTTGCATTTAGTGACTATTCATGAACAATCAAGTTCTTACTGATTCTACCATTTTATGTTTCCCATTTCCTCCCTCAAAAGTCAAATCTTCTCCCAAGCTTATAACCAGAAATAAGATTCCTATGTAAGCTCTACACAAGTTTGATGAGCTGGCTGTAGAGGAGAGATAGCTGGACATTTTGAACTATCCAGGGAGTGGATGGTCACTAGAGACAAGCTGGCTGACAGCTGAGCAAAAGTCTGTGCATAGGTGTGGAAAAGAGGGGACAGGCATATTAAGGGCATTGCTGTCACTGCCTGAAAGGACTCTGACTTTTCATCTACAGCAAATACCAGGGGATGAGGATTCACAAAATTCTGTCAGCAAGGAAACCACTATCTAATTGAACAAGATAGTAAAGAGGTAACTTAGCTCCCAGGAGGAAGCTGTGCTTACCTGAATCCACATGGAATCAGTGTTCAGTACTGTAGATGCTCAAAGTAAAATGGCCAAGACGTGACACTTCCTTGAAAATAAATTGTACCTGTGTAGGGAAAAAGGGAAGAAACTGAAGGATTGAAGAATTTGCCACCCCAAAATATGCCTCTTTGACCTAAGGATAATTTTTTATTTTAAGAAACATCAGACATAGGAAAAGCTCTGAAAAGGAGTAGAAGTTACCCTTTAGTAAGAAATATATGGGAAATCTCCATTTGTAAGGATGTTTCTCTTTCTCTGTACTTGGAAAAGAAGGATGACTCTAAATCTCTAGAAATTCTTATCAATGGAGAAAGCAATGACCTAAATCTGTATAACAATCATCTCCTTGTTTACTATGCTTTTCCTGATAATCTCCTGTAACAGGTTCCTCCAACCCCAAGATCTTCTTTTGTCTTTAGTTGGAGATGATATTCAAGGTGGTAGCTAGGACCATTTCTGGAATTACTGTTTTCCTGGGCATCTCTTATGTGTACAGAAGACATACATGTTATTAAACTTCTCTTTGTTTTTCCTGTTAATCTGATTTTTATATTACAGAGGGATCTCAATCAAGAACATACAAGGGTAGAGGAAAAAATTATTTTTCCTTTCCCACAAAACTATCTTAAAGAATCCACTTGCATATGACAAAAGGAATGGATGAAATTCTATTACATTTTATAGAGTTAGAAGGAAATCCATGTCTGACTGTGAACCATTCTCTAATTTAAAAACTGCCATTTAGTTGGTTGAGTTGCTCTGAATTGAATCTTGCTAGTTTTCTAACTGTTAGAATGCACAAGTTTAAATAATATTCAAATACTAGATGATCCAAAGCAGTATAAGACGGTCCATGTGGAATTTGGGAAATTTATTTTAAAAGCACACTATGTTAGTAAATGAGCCATACCTCCAACACACACAAGCCTATAAAATAGTTTAATTCATTGTTTTCCAGCTTTGACTATCACATTTTTAACAAAGCCCATTTTTATTTTACTTTTTAAAACACAGTATATTGAAGACGGTAGAGTTGGAACTATTTTTAACATTTTGACAACATGAAATGGTATTAGATCCAACTATAAGAAATTACCATCTGCCAGATAAAAAATCATTCAAATATAGGTGATTATTGCAATTCGTGCTACTTTGGCATCCCTAAGAGATTCTCAGGACAGTCTACTAGAAAAGCACAGTTTTTACATTTGGAGTTTGTGTGTGTGTGTGTGTGTGTGTGTGTGTGATGTATCTCTGTTGGTCATTAAAAAAAAACAGGACATATGAGCACATGGGAAAGTCCAGTGGTATTTATACTGCTTTACAACTGTGTGACTGCCTTAGGTTAGTTTTTTCAAGCTACTGAAATAATATCTTTTCATTTGGTTTTTCCATAATTTTTTAAAAGATGTTATCACTGTTTTTCGTTTGTATCTTCATTGAGTGACAGACATACCTTAAGACTTTATAAGACTAAAGTTGCCCAGGGAGCTGGTTAAATGCAGATTCCTGGAATATGTCCCAGACATGCTGGGGGATGTGTTTTAGACATCTTGAGTTGTTATAACAAAATACTATAGACTGGTTGGCTTAAATAACAGAAGTTGATTTCTCACACTTTTGGAGGCTGAGAAGTCCAAGATCCAGGTGCTGGCAGATTTGATGGCTACTAAGAGCTTACTTCCTAGCTTGTAGACAGCTGCCTTCTCACTGAGAGCTCACAAGAGTTTTCTTTGGCAAGTGGAGAGAGAGAGAGAGAGAGAGAGAGAGAGAGAATTTTTTCTTATAAGGGGACTATCCTATCCTCATGGCCTAGTCTCAACCTAATTACCTTCCAAAGGCCCCCCCTTTAAACACTACATATGAATTTTGAGGGACATAAACATTCAACCTATACTAGGGTGAGAACAAGGAATTGCAAATTTAAACAAATTTTCTGCATGAAAATTACATGTATAATTTTTGAAACAATGTTATATACTTTTTATGTATCTTTCTAATTTAAAATTTATAGCAATTATATGTGGTGCATTTTACAACTGTTATCTTAAAAAGAACAACTGAAAATTCAGTAAGACTAAAGAATTTGCCAAGGTCTGACATCTACAAAGTTCAGACTGATTCCAAATATGTGATTTCACCACCATGTTTCAAGCCTTTCATATATCTATTAGTTTTTATCCTCCTGGAACCTTTTACACATCAGTCTAAGTCAAATAATAGTAGCTTGACTGTATTAAGGCTAGAAAAACATTGGCTATCTGAAAAGAACAGCTGTGTTCTGGGAAAAAATAGATGTGGTTGGTAATTCTAAGTATGAGTCAAAAGTACTATAGTAAAAAGTCATCCAAAGAACATAAAGAGAGCCATCTGGAGAATTTATTCATCATGATATTTTGTCAAACATTGACTGATGATAGAAAAATCATAATTCTTCTGTTTACGAAGGCTAAAATAACCTGAATATGGGTTTAATGACATAATTTAGTGGACTCCAATTTATAAATAAATTACGAAACATACTTGCTTCTTTAAGTCAGAAGCCCATGATATGTCTTTTGCCATTAAGTCCTTCCCCTCCTCAGATGCCAGGACACTGCTAACCCCATCATGGATGCACCTGAGAAACATCACTCCAGTTTTTCCAGCAATGCCAGCTGCTGCTCTAGGAACAGGAAGCCATCTGCTTCAGCTACTGAGCTAGAATATCCCTGCTGTCCTTCTTCAATCGCACCTCGAATGACAGCTCATTTTTCCCCTTAGGATCTTGAATGTCATCATGCGAGAGAGTTCTTATTTAAGAAGTATGTCCTCATTGATGACACTTGGTGGCTACAGGGGAAAAATTTTAGGATCCAGTATGCTAAGAAATAAGAGCACACCCAACAAAATTGACTCAGCATTAATGAAAATTCTCAAGGAAAATGTATCCTTGCTATGAAATAGTCCCGTGAGATGTCATTAAATCATATAACACAAACCTCAGTTTATCAGTTTGGCAATGGCCAATGTGCTCTAACTTTGAACTAGGTAAAGATGTTTCTTGAATTTTTAATATAGCTCATAAGAATCATGAAATAGGAATTTAATGTACATAAGGGGCAGAGGATGATCTCCAAGAGAAAAAGTTATCAGAGGTAAAATTTTTAATTTTGAAGATTTAAAACATCATTATTGACATATACAGAACACTCCACATAAAGTAGGAAGAAGGCAAAAGAATTAAAATATTAATCAAGCTTGCAATATGGTGATCAGCCCTGCAGCCAGGCCAGAACACCTTCAGAACAAAGGAAGATTTCTGCTGGGATTGCTAACAACCCATTCCCCACACTTGTGGAAAGGCAAATGGGATCAACAGAGTCTTTAAGTGGCTGCCCTATGCAAAATAAAACAATTCATTCTCTATGGATAAAACCATGGGGAACCTATGGATTAAAGGCTGGGAACTGCCAGCAGGCCTTTCAGGCTACATACTCTTCCTATTCCACTTCTTCACTGTATGGCCATATCAAAGGAAATGGGAACTAAAGAATGATATATAAACTGAATTCCCTGAACACTCGGGGTCCCTCTTACTCTCTGCCTCTGAAAGGAGACCACACTCTGTCTGTGGAGTGTTATTCCTTTTCTAATAAACTTTCCTTTTGACTTTAACTCTGGCGCATGTGTTGAGTTTTTTCTCTACTCTCCGCCAAAGGACCTCCTTCTCTCTGGTGCAGGGCTTGGTCCCCCACCACTACCTCTGTGAAATTTGCTCTGTCCTATATCACACCCAATAGCAGAATATTTTTTTTCTCAAATATATCTAGAACTTTCTCCAAGATAGGCAATATTTTAGGCCAAAAAACTAAAATTTTAAAAGATTGAAATCATACAAAAGACCTTTTCTGACACAATTAAGTGAAACAAGAAATCAGGGAAACTGGAAAATTCATAAATATGTGGAAATTAAATAACATACCCTTAAAGTCAAAAAGAAATAACAGGAGAAATTGCAAAATACCTTGAGACAAATGAAAAGGAAATCAAAATATACAAAAACTAATGAAGTGCAATAAAAACAGTTCTAAAAGGGAAATTTAAAGCTGCAAATACATCATAACAGAAGAATAATCTCGAATCAATAAATAATCTTAAATCTTAAGAAACTAAAAAAAAAAGAAGAGAAAACTAAACCAAAAAGTAGCATAAGGAAAGAAATAATGAATAGAGGAAACATAAATAAAAATGGAAACTAGGAAAACTATAGAGAAAATCAATGAAATCAAACATTGGTTCTTTGAAACATAGAAACTAAACTCAGGGATCTTGGACTTAAAGAAGATTTTATGAATTTGACCTCAAAAACAAGGGAATTAAAATCTAAAATAAATGAATGGGACTATATCAAACTAAAAAGCTTTCGCTCAACAAAAGAAATCATCAACAAGGTAAAGAGACAACCATCCGAATGGGAAAATATATTTGCAAGCAATGCCTCCTATAAGGGCCTAATATCCAAAATATACAGAGAACTCATACAACTCCACAACAGCAAATAAACCAAACGATCCAATCAAAAAATGAGCAGTGGACCTGAACAGACACTTCTCCCAAGAAGACATACAAATGGCCAACAAACATACGAAAAGATGCTCAATATCATTAACTATTAGGGAAGTGCAAATCAAAACCACAATGAGATACCAACTCACACCTGTTAGAATAGCTATAATCAACAGGACAAGCAATAACAAATGTTGGTGAGGATGCAGAGAAAAAGGAATCCTCATACACTGATGGTGGGACTGCAAATTGGTACAGCCACTATGGAAAACACTGTGGAGTTTCCTCAAAAAACTAAGAATTGATTTACCATATGATCCAGCAATCCCTCTACTGGATATTTATCCCAAACCCTTGAAAAGCCATGTCCGAAAACATATTTGCACATCAATGTTCATAGCAGCATTATTCACAGTGGCCAGGACATGGAAGCAACTGAAGTGCCCTACGATAGATGATTGGCTAAAGAAACTGTGATACATATGTACAATGGAATATTACTCAGCCATAAGAAGAGATGAAATATTGCCAATAGCGACAACATGGATGGACCTTGAGATAATCATGCAAAGTGAAATAAGCCAGACAGAAAAAGTTGAAAATCACATGATATCACTTATATGTGAGATATAAAGCTAAAAGCAACAAATGAATAAGAAAACAAGCAGAGACTCGTGGGCATGGACAATAGACTAGTGGTTACCAGAGAGTAAGGAAGAGAAGGGAGGAGGGAGGTAGATAGGGTAAAAGGGGTCAAATATGTGGTGCAGAAAGAAATCTAACTATGGGAGGTGAATACACAGTATAAATATATATATGCCTTACTGTTAAAGTGTACAGCTGAAACTTACTGGATTTCGTTAACCAATGTCACTAGTAAAAAATAAATTAAATAATTAATTAATGAAAAAAATTTTTTAAAAATTTGTTCTTTGCCAAGATCGACAAAATTAACAAACCTTTAGCTAGATTGACTTAAAAAGAATACTCAAATTACTAACATAGGAAATGAGAGTGGGGATATTAATTCCTATTTTACAGAAATAAAAAATTATCAAAGAATACTATGAGCAATTTTATGATAAATTAGATAATCTAGATGAAATGGACAAATACTGAGGAACAAAAACAAAAAAACAAGCTCACACCTACCAATATTGAACCATAAAAAATAGAAAAATCTGAATATACCAATAACTAGTAAGGAGAATGAATCAGTAATCAAACCTCACAACAAATAAAAGTCATGGAAAAAAAGGATTTCACTAGCATGAATCCTACTCAACATGTAAAGAAGAATTAACACAAATTCTTTACAAACCTTTCAAAAAATTGAGGAGGAGGGAACACTTCCTAACTCATTCTATAAGGCCAACATTACCCTGATAACAAAGCTAGCCAAAAATACCATAATAAAATAAAATTACAGACCAATACCCTTTAAAGAATATTGATGTAAAAATTAAAAATACTATCAAATAGAATTTAGTACTGTGTTAAAGGATTATACACCATACAAATTAGTATTTATTCCTAGAATGCAAGAATGCTTCAACATACAAAAATTCGATGTAGTGCAGGTTAAAGGGGGCAAAAACTTGCAAATGGTTTCTCAACAAATGCAAAAAAAATTTGACAAAATTCAACACCATGGTGCATTGCTGGTGAGAGGGTAAAATGATGCAATCACTATGGAAAGCAGTTTAGTAGTTCCTCAAGGTAAAACAATAACTTTTAATTTTTTATTGATCTAACAGAAAACAGTTCATTAAAAATAATAATAGCAAAAACATATTCACTTATGTGTATAACATTATATGCATAATGTATACTTATGTATATAAGCATACATAACTCTATATAGTTATATATACTTATATATAAGTGAAATGAATTATTGCAATTAGACAAGCGCCTGGAGGTAGGAATTAAGAATATATTGTTTTTATAAAGTACTTGAACTAAATGTGAAGCAATATAGTGTTATGTGAAAATGTAGCTGGATTAGTTATAAATATATATTACAAACTCTAGGGCAAGCACTAAAACAGTAAAGAAATATAATTTATATTTTAAGAAAGGAGAGAAATGGGAATCATAAAATACTCAGTTAAAACCACAAAAGGTAGAAAAAGAGTGGAAGACTAAAAAAGGGGGAAAAAAGCAACAAATAAAAAACAGTAACAAATATGGTAGATATTAATCTAACTATGCACTAATTAAAAGACAGAGATTGCCAGAAGAGATCAAAACACAAGACTTGGTACGGAGTTTCCTCAAACAACTAAAAATAGAACTACTATATGTTCCAGTAATTCCTCCATGTTCATTGCAGCATTATTTAAAATAGGCAAGAAATGGAAACAATCTGTGTCCATTGATGGATAAATGACTAAAGAAAATGTGGTATAAATATAAAATGGATTATTAGTCAGTCATAAAAAAGAATGAAGTCTTGCCATCTGTGGCAACATGGATAAACCTTGAGGTCATTATGCTAAGTGAAATAAGTCAGATAAAGACAAAAACCTCCAAGAAGAGATTCCAAGGCACTATTTAAAAGTGCCTTTGATGTGGTCCACCACAGTGAAGATGGGTACCTATGTAAGGCCATTCAGAAACCCAGGATACTTCTTTAGCTTTAAGGGAAATTGAATCTAACATTTGCATACAAACATTCCTGGTTTAATGCTCTTATGGAACTAGTTAGACAGAAATTTAATAGAGGTTAAATGGCAAAGAAAAACTCTGAATGTTAAAGAACTTTTTTAGTCTCAGGAGAGCATCTACACAAATCGAAAGCAATACTAATGTATTATAGTCTCACCACACACACACAAAAAAAGAGGTAGCTCTTGAGCATCAATTATAACAGAGCACAATTACTTTAATTTATCCAGGGTGATTCTATCCTATGAACAGTGGAACTTATGGAGTGAACGCTCGATTTATGGAGTGTTTCCTATTATTAGAAAAGCTCTTGGTTCATCAGCTCTTCTGTGAGAATGGAAACTCTGATAGAATCTTTAATGTATGGTTAATTTTAGAACCCCAAAAGGCAGCAGATTCAGTTTAGCTTGCAGTGTTATATGCCACTATTTCCATGTAGGGAAGACATTTTCAAGGTGGATACTTGATTGGTAACAGTATGATTCCTCAAGTTAATCTCAAGCAAGCAGGCTTAATAACCCCACTGGCGATGATGGCCTTTTTTGTACACTAGACAAACATTATGGTTTAAACACATACTACTTGGATATTTTGAGTTTAGAAATGAACATTTCATTTTGTACCTCTGTCACCGATTATACCTATCATGCCTTCCAGCTCAGAAAGACATACGGCATCAAGGGCTGTCAAATTCATGGTGAAATAGAGTAATGTCAATTAAAGAGGCTCAAAAAGCAATTATAAAATGTTTACCCTTCTCTGTCCCCTTCCTTGCACAATCTGAATATCCCTTTTACAAGTCTGCCTTAATTGTTCAACTGATACCCTTTTGGTTAAAGTACTATTTTGTAGACAACCCCATCAGAATAAATGATATATGGTACATAGAGGAGATAATATAGAGACTGGTATAAAGTAAGGGTCTAATAAATGTTTACTGAATGAAATGTTTTTGAAACGGCAGCACTCTTAAGCATGTTAGTTTGAATTAAGTGTTGAGTTCAAGATCATAAAAAATATCCTATGAGGATGGGACCCAACGCAGAGGATTGTCAGTATCTAGGGCAGAATACAGAACAGGAAGTATGTGAGCACTGAAGACTACAAGCACCTAGTGGAATGAAGCTTTAAAAATGGAGGGACCTTGGCTGACCTTCTCCTCAAAGATAACCAGTGCCAGGAACAGCATGTGGCAAGCTACAAGATGTTTAGTAAATATTTTTAGTACAAGGGAGTGAAGGCAAAATTCACTCACATTTTCTTTTCAGACCTGGAACTGTTGACCACCAAGTGCTTCATATATACCCTACTCTGTCCTATGAACAACTTACTAATAATCCCTAGAAAGAAAGCAGCCAATCAATCCCCAGTATACTGATTCTCTAATGTTTCTACAGAAGCCAGCATGAAATCCTAGAAAAAGTTCAGTATTTAATATATTTAATATCCATTATGAAAAACAAAGAGACAAAATATCTCAGTTGAAAAATAAATGTTAAAATGTATAGGCAATTCCTGACAGAATAAATGCAGATGCCCAATCAGCATATGAAGATTGTTTAATCATACTTATAAAGCATGGCAGAGTAATATAACAATAGAATATATTTGTATATAAAATAGCATGTATTTTATTGCTCTCTTTTGGTGGGTGATGAATCAGATGACAATAAAAGTGCTGACATATGCTAAAATGTGAATGAACCTTTAAAACGTTATGTAAAGTGAAAGAAGCCAATCACGAAATATGACATATTTGATTATCCCATTAATATGAAATGTCCAAAATAATCTATAGACATAGAAAGTAGATTTGTGCTTGCCAGTGAGAAGTGAGGAATGGGGCGTGGCTGCTAATGAGTACAGATTTCTCACTGGGGTGGTGAAAATGCTATGAAATTAGATATTGGTGATAATTGCAGGAGTTTTTAGATATATTTTGAATATACTAAAAATTGCTCAATTGTGTACTTTAAAATGATGAATTTTATGGTATATGAATTATATATCAATAACAAAAAAAGAATGAATAACAATGACAAACACATCATAACAAATTACCAGATTTGTTCCCAGCTAAAACTAAGGAGAAGGGGTCATCTCTACACAGGAAATAAGCTTAGGAGCTGCTGCTCTCCATTACTATGGCAACCGGAGGTCCTGTCCTCTCTCAGATGCAGCACCAAATAAAATCTACCAAATGCCCTCAGTCCCTCCTTCTGTAAAAGAATTATGGTCAATAAGCCTGTTCTTCCTCGGAGGCATATCCCTTACTCCTCTGATTAAGCTGAGGATAATGAGAAGAGTAAGGTGAGATGTGCTTTTGCTTTAGTGATCTGGGCAATGGTGGAGTGCAGACCCTTGAATGTTATCTTGGCCCAGTGCTGACCAGCTGTGGGACCTTGGACAATGTACCTGATTTCTCTGAGTCTCAAGTTCCTCGCCTGTTATCTGCAGCTCAGTTGTCACAATTACTCAGGGACACATTAACACTGTGCCAGGCCCCCAATGAGTGCATTATAAATATGGCTGGTCCCATTACATACTTTTATCATTTCTTCCATTCTTTAGAGAAACATGTACTTACTGATTGCCAACTTTGTGCCAGGCACTGTTCTAAACACTGGGAATACAACAGAAAAAAAAACATTAAAATTATGGTGCTTACATGCTTGTGGAGATTTTAAAATTGATATATGTAGCATATTAGGTAGTGATAAGTGCTAAAGAGAAGGAAATAAAAGAGGGAGGTATGAAGTGTCAGTATGGAGAGTTGGCTTTTAGTTCATGTGAACAGGAAAGGCCTTACTGAGATGGGACGTTTGAGTAAAGACATGAAGGAAGTGACAGAGGAGCCAGTCAGGAATCTGGCAGAAGAGCATTTTAGGGAAAGCAAACAACAAAAGCAAAAGTCTTGAGTTGGGAGCTTGCAGGGCATGTTTGAGGGTAACAAGGAAGCTGCCTTGTTGAGATGAGACTGAAGGGCAAGGAAGAAGTGGAGGTCTCTGTCAGGGACAGGAATTCAGACCTGAGATGAACTTAGACTGGGCTGGTGAAGATGGAGACACTGAACAGTGTCAGCTTCTGCAGGTCGAGCTGACAGGGTATGTGATGGAACAATATAATCAAGACATATTTAAAGATGCTAGTTTGCATCTACTACAAAGCTGGAAATAACCTATTCATGGGAGGCACTTCAGAAATATTTGACATTCTCAGAATTGAAAGTTACCTTAAAGCCTATCTAGTTAAGCCATGTTATCAGTCCTTGATTTTTCTTTGTAACCACTATCTGGGTTTAATCAAACTATAATCCAAAAAAATGTGGAAGAACTCACTACTTCTCAGGGCAATTTACTCTATCCTTAATTCTTATCTCGAGTGTAAACTATTTCTCCGTAGCATCAGAAAACAAATAAAAATATGAGTATAAGTAGATTCATTTAACCTTTCTAACTACCAAGAATTTTTTTTTAAATTTCTATTCTGCCATAGTCTATTTCATAAAAGTTATTGCGATGTTACATGGAATTAAGAAATCTTTTAAAATTTCACCCAAAGTACTGACATAAATGAAGAGGATAGGGCTGAAGACAGTGGCCTGTGGCAATGTGCCCATGGTGGATATCTATTGCAGCCATGCCACATCATTTATAAGCAGTGTTTTAGCCATAATAAACCAGACAGCTATAAAATCACCTAAATATATGATAATTTAGCTGTGGTTTCTCTGTTATTTTTTTCCAAGAAGGATAATAGGACATTCCAATACTTTCTTGAAATACAGATGTATTATATATTCTGCATTAGATTAGTCTAGTTGTTCTTTAAAAAAAATAAATTTGACTTTTTGTAATTTATTTTTAAACTATGCAAAATCCTTGTGATTAGTGGTTACTTTTAAAAGTACAGTATTTAAAAATCTTATTTATCCATAATAATGGCTGGATTTCTAATGATAGTACTCTAATAGGACTATAGATGATATCATTGATTTTCTTTTCCAACCTGGAAATATGTGTATACATATTCAACCTTCTGGTAAATTTCCACATTCTTCTGATTCTTCAGAGAACATTAAAACTCTTCTCATAACTTCATTATATATTATTACTCTATAAAGCAAAACATTTTATAAGTAAATTTGATTTTTGAAATAATTCTTACACTTTCAAGTCTTCAGTTATATTTTTAATCTGATAACTTAGTAATAGAACACTGGGAGAGGAAAGAGCAAGTTGTCCACCCAGATTCCACTTCACATCAAAGAAACTATCTCTGGAAAGAACCATCAAGTATGTATTCTAAAACATATTTCTCCTCAAGTAGGAACTGTTCTCCTTGAAACACTTCACCAACTGGTGGCCTGGAATTTCTCTTTAATTCATATGTTTGTTCTTCAATTTTCTTTTTAAAAATCATTCTACTTGATGGACAAAAAACTCTACAGGTAACATGAGATGAGGTGTTTCTTTTCTGTAATCTATTATCATAACATCAGCTCATCTCTTTTCCTATCATACTTACTGCAAATATAATTCAGAAGTGATTTATTCTTATCCTTCATATCTTTTTCTCAAGACTATTATAGATTTTAATTGACCTGATGTTATTCTTATGGTTTCACTCTTTTCTATTTGCTTTCTCAGTTATATTTTCTATGTATAATCTTGAGGATATGAGTCTTCTTTATATATAACGATAATGTTTCTTTAAAAACTATTAACACATACAACTTCCTAAGTGAGGTAATTTAAGCAATATTTTGGAAAATTTCTTTTTTCTTCCAAAATTCATTTATAATTAATATAGGCAACTAAAATTGCTTTAAAACAGATTAAGCTTTTCTTCAGTAATTTTAGGATAGTCATGCAGATGCATATAAGTTTTAGAGTGCCAACATTTTGAGGTTAGACACCCATTAAATATTAATGACTGATAAAGTCCTTTATAGAATCAAGTTTCACAATGAAAAAAAAAAAGAGGGGAGAGTACTACACTGTCTAAAATAGTAGAACACCCAGAAATTGTGTCCTTCATACCCGTAAACATCTTTTTTTTTGACACAATATTCTTTTTTGGAAGCCAGCCACATCACCAACCCTAGGGCCCCACAGTTCCCTCTGTGCAGCCTCAGTAGTCACTCTGGCCCCAGTCATGTTCCCATACTGGGTCTCCCAGCATTAGTCTTCCCCTACACCCTTCTTTTTTCTTTGTTCATTTATTTGTTTGTTTTAGTCTACCTTTTCATTTATATTAAGGTCCTTGAATTTCTATCCTTACATTCAGGAACAATCTCAAATATCATCTAGCTAATAATCCACTTCAAACTTTTCTTCTTTGGAAAACAGAGGGGTTACAAAGGAAAAATGAGAATGATCATGCTTTGATTTGACCTGGCTTCAGGATATCCCCCTGCTGCCTTCATACATCATAAGTGTCTTGAAGTATAAGTGTTGGGCTCTTCTACCATTATAACTTCTCAGTTAAGAAAAAGACCCATATTTACTTCTAGGAAATAGATTTCTGAGAGGTTTCAATAGGAGTATTCATAGCAAGAAACTTGAATGTGTACCACAAGAAGACTAAGAGCATGAACACAGATCACTTTTGCTTGGAGTTCCTTAGATGAAGTGATGGATGCTGTGAAAAAGAGTCCTCCACAGATACTTGTTCAGCCCCAGGTCCCAGGCCCCAGGCAATGCAAGGTGCCTGGAAATTAGAGGTTTGGAAGTGGGTTCCAATGACTCAGTTTCAACAAGGTTACTGTACAATTTAATAATGCCCAAGTATTCCAGCCATTTGCTGTACTATCATTCATTGCTAACCAGATAGCCTGTTCAAGGGTCTACCTGTTCCTCCAAAGCTCTACTGATTTTTCCTTTCTCTTCACTTTCTTTCCATTACTTGTTTTATCCTTCAATCCCTGGGAATTCCCATAAGCCTAACCACCGAGCATCACCATTTCCCAATTCCAATCTCTCAAATATTACTTTCCACTCCCTATGGGCCATTATGAAAATATATTCTCAGCATTTTCCAAGTGCCTCAATAAATTTAGTGAAGTTGTTTTAAGAAAACACAAATTCTTTTTTCTGAGAGTCAAAGATGACCTTACTTTGTAAAATGGGACTCCAAAAACTATTAGAAACAGACTGTATAACACTTTCTGTGAGAAGAATGACCTGTTTTCTTTTTAGACAACTGATTCTCAGTCTGTCTGCTCATAGAAAACACCTGGGGATCCTTAAAAACACTGATGCCTGAGTCTCATCCCCAGATTGATTTAATTGATCTGGAATGCCACTAAGATTTTAGAGTTTTTAAAGGCTCCAATGTGCAGCCAAGATGCATCCCTTTGATCTAGTCCCTTTTTACCTAACTCTCTTGAATCATAGAGGATAAAAAAACCTCTCATAACATATGTAGCCTGTATTTTAAGACAAATTCTACCCTAGGATATAACTGCTATTGCTTTGATTTGATAATTCCATTTTTAAAATTTTTTATTACTATTTTTAAAAATTTATTTTAATTTTTATTATGATGACATTGGTTAATGACATCCAGTAAGTTTCAGGTGTACAATTCAATAGTAAGGCACATCCTACATTGCATTGTATGTTCACCTCCCATATTTAGATTTCTTTCTGTCACCATATTTGACTCCTTTTACCCCATCTACATCCCCCCTCTCCCTCCTCCTTACCCTCTGATAACCACTAGTCTATTGTCCATGTCCATGAGTCTCTGTTTCTTTGTCTTGTTCGTTTGTTGCTTTTAAGTTTATAGCCCACATATAAGTGATATCATGTGATTTTCAACTTTTTCTGTCTGGCTTATTTCACTTCGCATGATTATCTCGAGATCCATCCATGTTGTCGCAAATGGCAATATTTCATCTCTTCTTATGGCTGAGTAATATTCCATTGTACATATGTACCACAGCTTATTTAGCCAATCATCTATCGTAGGGCACTTCAGTTGCTTCCATGTCCTGGCCACTGTGAATAATGCTGCTATGAACATTGACGTGCAAATATGTTTTCAGATATGGCTTTTCAAGGCTTTGGGGTAAATATCCAGTAGAGGGATTGCTGCATCATACGGTAGATCAACTCTCAGTTTTTTGAGGAGCTTCCATACTGTTTCTCATAGTGGCTGTACCAATTTGTAGTCCCACCATCAGTGTATGAGGGTTCCTTTTTCTCTGCATCCTCTCCAGCATTTGTTATTGCTTGTCCTGTTGATTATAGCTATTCTAATATGTGTGAGATGGTATTTCATTGTGGTTTTGATTTGCATTTCCCTAATAGCTAGCGATGTTGAGCATCTTTTCATGTTTGTTGGCCATTTGTATGTCTTCTTGGGAGAAGTGTCTGTTCAAGTCCTCTGTCCATTTTTTAATTGGATAGTTTGTCTTTTTGTTGTTATTGAGTTGTATGAGTTCTTTGTATATTTTAGGTATTAGGCCCTTATAGGAGGTGCTGCTTGCAAATATATTTTTTCCATTTGAATGGTTGTTCCTTTACCTGGTTGATGGATTCTTTTGCTGAGCAGAAACTTTTTAGTTTGATATAGTACCATTCATTTATTTTAGCTTTTACTTTCCTTGTCGTTGAGGTCAAATTCAAAAAAATCCTCTTTAAGTCCAAGGTCCATGAGTTTAGTTCCTATGTTCCAAAAAGCAATTTTTTAATGCCTCTTTGATATTTTACAACAGATGTTCAGAGAAATGCTCGAGGGCATCAGATTTGTCTTATAAAAAATGAGATTCGCATAGATACATACATGCTTCAGAACTCCTCTCCTCCCCCGCTATGGAAGAGAAGTCAAAAAATGGACATGTCTATTACTTTGTGGTGATGATTTCATGGATGTTCAGTAAGTCCTCTCTTAATGCCATTGATAGGTTCTTGGAAACTGCAACTTTAAGCAAAACACATAGTAAACCAATTTTACCATAGGCTAATTGACATAAACAAGAATTAAGTTTCTATAGCATATTCCTGGTCACAAAACATCATCAAATTTATAAGTAAAGACCCAAAACACTTCTAATAATAAATATTGAAATAAATGTGAGCTATACATACATTTAAGAAAGATGAATAAAAATAAGTAAGATCATTGTTTTCCAATCCGCTTATTCCAGTTCACGGCTGCAGGTGGCTAGAGTATACTCCAGCAGCTCAGGAGGAAACCCACGTTGGACAGGACTTTTCCCATTGTAGGGACCATCACCCACACCCACACTCACTCAGACCAGAACAATGTAGACATGCCAATCACCTCATGTGTACATCTTTGTGAGGTGGGAGGAAACTGGAGTGCCAGGAGAAAACCCACACAGACATGGGGAGAACATGCAAACTCCACACAGACAGTGGCTCCGCAGAGAATTGATTTTTTTCACATCAGCGTTATAGTAAAACAACATTGTCCCTATCTTCAAACTCATCAAATTGTATACATTAAATATCTGCGGTTCTATATTTCAGTTATACCCAATAAAACTGTTTTTTTTCCCAAAAATTTATCTCAGCTCAGCCACCCAGATAGTCCTCCAAAAAGATTTACTTTATGCCTACATAGCAGAAAAAAATTGCTGTAAGATGAACCTTTTGTATACAGAATTATAATACAACTGCTAGCTATTTATGAAATCCTATTTAAAGAATCCAATTTTCAAATGTTCAAAGAAACTAAGTGGGAAATGATTTTTAGCACTCCAATGTCGACCTCTCTAGGACACTCGTGATTCTAAGCTTCATGTTTGTACTTTTGACAGTCTCCCAGGAATTTTCAGTGAGAGAATTCCTTACTTTTTTCCTTGCAATCATAGATCTTAAAATGATGTCTTAGACTCGGATATAATTTTTCTGATGTCTGGTCCCCAGTTCGGCAACATCAGTGTCTTCTAAAAATTTTTTAGAATTTCTAATTCTCAGCACCACCTCAGAGCTATTGAATTAGAAACTCTGGATGTGGGACCCAGCAATCTGTGTTTGAATAAACCCATGATTGGACAATATACTAAAGTTTGAGAATCACTGTTATAGAAGATATAGACATTTCTGTTTGCACTCTGGCACCAGAGAAATTTCCAACTTGATTTGACCCTAAAGAAAACTTTGAAAATTAGTTTATCTATTGTTATCCCTAAACCAAGATCCTGACAGATTTGTAAAAAACAAAAACAAAAACAAAACAAACAAACAAAACCTAAAGAAGCTAGGACCACAAGACCACTGTATGATATTTTTAATATTCTTTAACTTCCTTTATATTTTTTGTTTTTTGTTAACTTTATAAGTAAATAGCCAAAACTATACCCATGTTTTTGTTTTATCTCTATATATAAGTGTAGATCTTAATATAAATATCTGCATGGAATTCTTTTTAAAAATCTACAAAATCAAGAAGGAAGACAGATTCTTGACAGCCTGTTCTCTTCTGAGAGTTCATCTTTGTTCTTTTTCTGTCAACAAGAATCTTCATTTCATATTCCAAATTCATTACCCTTCCTTGTCCCTAAGAAAAATCTCAAGGGAAGCTTAATGTTTAAATCTGGTGAGTAATATCCCTCCTTCATGATGTTCGTATATGTTTTCCTATTCTATTTCATGCAATTCACATCACCTCATTTCTCTTTTTGATTTTCCTTACTATTAACCTATTTTTGTATATGACAGGAAGTCTCTCTCATCTTCCCAAGGATTCCTTCTTATGTGTGACCCACTGCATACATGCACAGAATTATTAAACATCCTTATTTTAGTCAAAGTTCCTTAGAGAAGAGCTTGCAACAAACTTAAATTCTAATGTTTCATTGAGAATGGGTGGGAAGTGTGTGAAATCCCAGAGAAGGAAGTGATGTGACGAGGAGGAACTGAGGCAAAAAAAAAATTTAAAACAAAAAAAAAAAGAGAAAAGTAACAGATTCCTTTCTCAAGCTGGCCACAGCTTCATAAGAAAATGTAGCTGTTAGCTTGATCTCATGGACCATCTCCTGAGAGGCTATATGAAGCCACTGTACCTCAGAAGAATATCAGACAAAAAAAAATGAGTGGAAATTACCTAACAAAATCTTCTTATTTACTGTATCGCACTGGTTCAAGCTTACGACACAGAATAGTAATTCCTCAAGCCTTCAAATTATATTACTGAGCTCCTCCAGGCAACCACTAGGAAAATCAGATTCCCTCAGCCAAATTGCAGGACATCATGTAAACCAAAAAGGGCTGAGAGGAGCAATAGCTTCTCTGGTTCAAAGCCTTAGAATGTCTGAACTATGGTGGTGTTTGCTCTGAGAACATGTGGAAGCCTAGTATCACCCTGAGAGGCTGAGACAGCTGGCAATGTGAGGAGATGTGTCCATTAAAGTGATGGATGAGACCCTCCACTAAGCGGGTGGGAAAACCTTTAAGTGGTAGTTGTGGGGTCACATTGGTCTGAGAGAATCTGGGGAAGTACAAAAACCAGGTTAACCAATTGTACTCCTCCAATCTACTTGTATTGAGCGAAAGTGAAAGCCAATCCTTGCCAGCTGTAATCTTCTAAAAATAGAAATACTTTTATGACTGCTGCTGTACCTGGTCTTGAGGCTGTAATAAATATTCGTCATCTTCTTTCATCAGAACTCCAGATTTCCATCATCTTAAACTCATCTGGGTTACTTACCTGCTAGGGTGAACCAGAACCTCATTTCCAAGGGGTCTATACCTTTATTAGCCTCTCCCCTATAGAGTTGGTGTTGCTAAAATAACCCATTTGAACTAATCTCTTTGGATGGAAGCATCAGTGAAACCTCTGGGTGTGAAATACACTTTCCTTTGCCCCTATTGTGCAGTAGCATCTTTGCTCTTCATAGTAATCAAGGAATATTCTATCACCCGGTCCAGTAACTCTTTGCTTGCTTTCCCACTGATATAAGGAGTCCCAAATTGACAATTGTGCCTTTTAATTCTATGGAATTCTTCATGTCCCTATTAGTTTATTCCCCCACTGGGAACTCTGACCTCTAATCTGGCAGAGCTAAAGATCCCACTAGTGGATCCATGACAGTGATGGTGAAGTGGGCCAATCCTACATTCTGTGCATTCTAGCCATTAATGACAAAGCACCATATATTGTTTGTTGCTTTAGTAAAAATACTACATTTGAAGATATTGCTGCTATCCGTATATCTGATGACTCATATCAATTTTGAGTGGGGTCCATTTTGAGTGAGGGCTTTCCAGCAAGTCTAGTGTGAGGTACAAGGCTGCATTAACGTGAGTCATATGACTTAGATCTGACGATACTACAGAGATCATGTGAATAATGATACTGTGTGAAGTCTGGCAAGCAACTGAACTGCAAAGCAGATTCTTAGAGTTTTGAAAGTAAGCTATGTTCTACACAACAAAGAACTATTTGTCTAGAAAAAGATCCCCAAATCAGATCCTGGTGTGCTACTGGACCTTTGTAAAGACTGAGAACCTGGACACCTAGTAGCTAAGAGACTAAGCTGCTTATAAACTGGGTGTTATCAAATCTATTGAGTTGTAAATTGAAGCTGAATAAGAAAAAGGGGGAGATTTATAAGCTGAGTTTAGAATAAATCATCTGAGACATTTATAGACTAGAAGTTTATGTCCCTCCAAAATCCATATGTTGAATCTCTAACCCACAATGTAATAGTATTTGGAGATGGAGTCTTTGGGAGGTAATCAAGATTGGTGATGGGGCCCTCATGACCTGATTAGTTTTCTTATAAGAAGAGACAGCAGCTTGCTCCCTCTCTCAGTATGTGCACAAAGAATAGTCATGTGAGCACACAATAACATGGTGGCTGCCTACAAGCCAATATAGGTCTCAAATTAAAGACTACTTTGCAGGCACCCTGACCTTGGACTTTCCAGACTCTAGAACTGTGAGCAATAAATGTTGTTTAAGCCACTTAGTCTATGGTATCTTGTAATGGAAGTCTGAGTTGAGTAATATTATTACCAAAACAAAAGGCAGAAACTTAAAGGCACAAAAACACAGAATATTAGGGATAGCGGGATCTCTGTGAATTTATCAGTTTTTATAGGTAACTTGCAGTGTTCCTCAAAGTCTACAGAAAATGAGAGAGAGAGAATTTTTCATGTCTCAAAGCCAGCTAAGAATTGAATGGGACTAACCCAAGGTCATCTTTTAGTATTCTTTCCATTCGTATTTAAAGATAGCCAATGTAAATCAGAATCTGGAAAGCTCCATTTCACAAAATCAGCTACTGGGCTAAGGCAGTATTCATAATTCAATTTAACAGACCATCCAATACCTCAAGACTGGTATCAAGGAAAGTTCTAATGATAAAACATACAACTTATGTAAAAATTAATGTCCTTTAACTTATACAACATCTTTGTAGAAAAATTCATAGCTCCTTTTTGTATCTAATATGAATAGAAAGTAAAAAAAATAAGTAAGAAAGAAAAAGGAAGCTGATTTAGTTAGATATTGATTTAAAAAACAATTATATAGATCTTACTCTATCAGTGCTTTATAAATATTACCCATTTAAATTCATAACTTATAAAATAAATTTATTATCCTCTTTTTACAGATAAGAAAACTTTGTGACCTTGAACAATTTATTTAATTTTTTGTGTCTAATTCTTCTTATCTGATTTCGATAACTGCATTATAGTTATAAGTACAATGTCCTTATTCTTATGAAAATTCCAGTAGGAAGTGAACAATGGGAGATTTTATTTCCATAAGTCATTTGAATGTCACAATTCAAAAGTTTCAGAATTACCATAAATCAGTAAAAAACAAACTTTAGATTTTCATAAATTCGCAAATAACAAAGGAGACTAGTACTTCCATCATGACAGAATTCACTGTTCCCCCTTCATAAAACAATGCTGGAATAAAATTCATGTTTTTAACAACTGAAAGAATCCTCAAACTGCAGAGAAAACAAGCTTATAGTTATTGAAAATGGCTCATATTTTCAGCAATAATGAAATATTTTTATCTGAATCAAATGTGTTAATATCACCACTGAGATTAATTTCTTGGGAAAAAGCTAGAACCTATTTCCTCCAAAGTTCTAACTCTGATGGAAGATCAGTTTCCAGAGACAATAACATATTGTTGAGAAAGTTTCTTATCTGAGGGACTCAATAGGGGAGAAAACCACCCTTCTGGCTGTTGACAGATTGCATTAAGCAGTGGACCATGATACAGAATAATAACCTTCTACTGTGCATTAAGCCTGCCACTCAGGAATTGCCATGTACTGGAAATTCCCAGCAAGCCCACGAGATGACAGTGGGATACTTAATGAAGAGCAAATTTCCTAAATGGATGTGTGTCTGTCATAGTGTAGAAATGCTGATATACTTTGTACAAGATTGTATCTGGCCTTCATCTCCATTCTATGTGCTCTTTGTCACAGGGGAACACAATTTACATGCTGAATGGCCCTGAAGAAGAAGAGAGGTTTTCAAGATTTCTGTCATGGCAGTCTAGATTGTTTTGGGTGGGAAATGGAAGTTGTGTTCTCAACTGATTTGGGCCCCTTGACTGATGCTGTTAGTGTCCTATTCCTCTACCCTTGGCACTCACCTCTATATGCTAAAGGCTGCTTATTGCAAACATTTGCTACTCTCCGTCTGAGGGTTTTGTTTGGAATTAACTCTATCTCTGAAGCTGGCAGACCCAAAAGAGTTAGTACTCCCAGAAGGAGCTCTCAACCAGAGATGGGCAAGCCAGAGGTCCCTAATGGGACTGAGTTCCAATTGTTCACAGTAGTTACTATCTTATTAACAAACCATTAATGGCTTCCTCCCTTCCTCGTCTCACTTCACTATCCTTGAAAGAGTTTCCAAGGAATAACTTCCGAATAAGATGCTTGTCTCAGGTTCTGCCTTTTATGGGACCCCACGAACATAGAACTCCATTGAGGAATTTTTAAAGCTCCTAAGATGAGAAATAACATATCCCTAGGCTATCAAGCCAGAGCAAATCATATATATGTTATTACAGATGAAATTATTTTTTCATAAACATGAGGTGGTCTTTAAGAATGAAAGATCTCACAAAATAGCTATGTAGCTTAAAAGATATTTGACAGGAAGAAGTTCTGCCTGCTTTGGCCTGCTGGCAGTATGGAGCTCACATCTTATTAGATGCAATATATACTTATAGAGTTGAATCTGGATATTTTAAGTATGACTTGGAGGAGCAAATTTTTTTAATTTTCCCGGACTTTGCTACTGTATTTCCTAAGTCATTTTTTCAGTTTATTCATCAATATAGACTCAGATAAAAGCAAGATCTTTACCAACAAACAATTCTTAAACCTTAGGATAACCCTTGAATGGCTTGGGAAATTGGGAGTAGCATATTAAGGAAAAAGTATGAGCCAAGAGCAGAGGAAATGATATGAACACTTATGCAATATCCCTTAATTCTCTGATTTGGGGGAATTACGGGATATTGCAAAAGTGTTCAATTCTCTGATTTGTATCAGAGAATTAGGGTGGGCAGTATTCCCAATGTTTAGTTTCCTCAGGCTTTGCTGACATACCTCTTCCTCTCCACCCAATGTCATTGCCACTGATGAATCCCATCTTCTAGATTTGTATTGGTGCTTTGAGGAGAAAAATCCCACGGCAGCTTTTCTCATGGTTATGCCTTTATCACCCCAAGAAATATGTCTCTAGCGCTTCTTGGTGGGCAGGCAGTCTCAGGCAAAATTGTAAAACAGAAAAAAATATGTGCTGGAGTCCATGACCTCTCTTCCTTTGACAATTCATGATCCTCTCATTCAAGTAAAGTTTTTCCTTCCTATTTTACCTTTATTTAGACCCACCTACTATCATAAAATATCTTGACCTCAATTATTTATAAATTAGTTGCATTAGCTCTCCTAAGAGTGTTCGAATTCTCCTTCATTATGTAATGGAAAGTTTTGTATCTCATTAACAATATTTTAGACACAAACAGGTAGGTGAGTAATGGCTATAGAAGTAGGGAATCTTCTTCTTAGAAAGGATTAACTCACAATTGCCTCTGTAGCAACTATCCCTAGAATTTCCAAAAGCCATTTCTCCATAAAATTTATATTTTCCATGAAACTTAGGTGAAAACATTCCATCTGTAATTTTGATTCAAAGAATTGCTATTATCTGACTACATGACAGACAGTATATATTCACTGAACCACTGGGAATGAAAAGTGTGGCAAAGATAGTCATTTCTTTAAAATCTGTCATCTGATTCTTCATAGTCTTATAAAATCATTTTATTTGAAGGTTCAAATATTGCTTTCCTAAACAATAAAAAGCATCATAAGTGTGAAGTCATCCTGGCCTTTTAGGGGAAAGGACTAAATGGGGTCAGGAGGTATTCAGGAAAAGCATACAAGAAAACCCAGTAACACATGCCTACCTCGCACCATTTCATTGAAATCATAGAGCTGCATTGACCCCACTTCTACCCTACGAGGCTTGATGTTAACTTAATCTCGACTCAATTTAAGATAAAAATTTAGAGGATGAGGTAGAAGGTAGCAATAGGAAATGTTTGTTCTCTTTCTTGTAATTCTGTAGTATGTGTGGCTGTTACTTAATATTCTTTCTTGCATATTAGGTTATGAGAGCACATTATTCTTTATAAACAATGCTAGTCAAACTCATATTAATCAGTGTACCTAGGTGCTTTATTAATAATTAATGTAAAGATAAGCGCTTAAAAATAAGAAATGTCCAGGATTCATTTCTTTTGAAAAAAAATACTTTTTAAAGAATTTTTTCTATTTCTAGAATTTTGATAGAGATTACACTGAATTTGTAGATCACTTTAGGTAATACGGTCATTTTAACAATATTAATCCCTCCAATCTAAGAACACAGAATATTTTTCCATTTATTTTCATCTTCTTCAATTTTTTTTATTAATATCATAGTTTTCAAGGTACAGGTCTTTCATCAACTTAGTTAAATTTATTCCTAAGTGGTTTATTGTACTTGATATTATAAATGGGATTGCTTTCTAATTTCTCTTTCAGATAGTTTGTTGTTAGTGTATAGGAATGGAACTGATTTCTGTATGTTGATTTTATATCCTGCAAATTTACTTAATTCTTTTATAAGTTAAATTTTTTTTGGTGGAATCTTTAGGGTTTTTTATATATAAAAAATCATATCAGCTGCAAACAGATGCAATTTTACTTCTTCGTTTTTGATTTGGATGTTTTTTTTTTTCTTTTCTTACCTAATTGCTCTGGCTAGGAATGCCAGTACTATGTTGAATAGAAGTAGTGAGAGTGGGCACCCTTATCTAGTTTCTGATCTTAGATGAAAAGCTTATATCTTTTCATTCTTGAATATGATGCTATCTGTGGGTTTGTCACATATGGCCTTTATCTTGTTGAGGTAAATCCTGCTATATCTAATTTGTTGAGAGTTTTAATCATGAAAGGATGTTGTATTTTGTCAAATCCTTTTTCTGTATCTACTGTGATGATATGATTTTTATGCTGCTTTCTGTTAATTAGGTATATCACATTTGTGATATACCTATCACCACTATCCTTGTATCTAAAGGATAAATCCCACTTGATCATGGTGTATAATTGTTTTAACATGCTGTTGAATTAGGTTTGCTAGTATATTTTGTTGAGATTTTTTGCATCTATGCTCATGAGGAATACTGACCTGTAATTTTCTTGTATTGTCCTTGCCTGGTTTTGGTAACAGGGTATTGCTGGCCTTGTAAAATGAGGTTAGAAGTATTTCCTCCTCTTCAAATTTTTGGAAGAGTTTGATTAATATTGATGTTAATTCTTCTTTAAATGTTTGGTAGAATTCACCAATGAAGTCATTTGGTCCTGGACTTTTCTTTGTTGGAAGACTTTTGATTACTAATTTAATCTCATTAGTTATAGGACTATACAAATTTTCTTCTATTTCTTCGAAATTTAGTCTTGGTAGGTTATATGTTTCTAAAAATTTATCCATTTCTTCTAGGTTATGCAACTTGTTAGTGTATGATTGTTTTTAGTAGTTTCTTATGATCCTTTGTACTTATATAGTATCAGTTATAATGTCTCCTCTTTTATTTCTGATTGTATTTGAGCTTTCTCTTTTTTTCTTAGCTTATCATACTAAAGGTTCATCAATTTTGTTTCTTTTCAAAAAATATACATTTAGTTGTACGATCTTTTCTATTGCTTTTCTAGTTTCTATTTTATTGTCTGCTCTGATCTTTTTTCCTTCTTTGTACTAACTTTGGGATTTTTTTCTACTTCTTTGAGGTGTAGATTTAAGCTGTTATTTGAAAGCTATATTTTTTTTCTTGATGTAGGTATTTTTCATTATAAATTTCTCTCTAGAACACTTTTGCAATATCCCATAAATTTTGGTATATTGTATTTTCATTTTCGTTTGTCTCAAAATATTTTTTTATTTCCTTTTTGATTTCTTCTTTGACTTATTGGTTGTTCAGGAGTATGTTATTTAATTTCCACATATTTGTAAATTTTCCAGTTATCATCCTGCTATTGACTTCTACGTTCATATTATTGTGTTCAGAAAAGATTACTGGTATGCTTTCTATCTTCTTAAATTTGTTAGGACTTGTTTTGTGACCTAATATATGATGTATCCTGGAGAATATTCCACATGTGTTTGAAAAGAATGGGTATGCTGCTGCTGTTGGATGGAATGTTCTAAATATTTATTCTGTAATATTTGGCCCCTGGAGATTGGTTATACTACCCTGTACAACATACCGTCATTTTTAAAGAGAATCTACTTTGAGTTAATGACCATTTCTCCTTAATGCAATCAAAAATGTTTTCTGATCCTTGTGAGATAATGTAGGCAGAACCATGAATTTGTGTTTGCTGCCCCAAAAGGAAAAAAGCAATCCTAATATTTATATTTCATGTAATTTTGGGCTAGTAATATAATATTTATTCTGAAAATAGCTCACTGCTCTCTAAAAATATTATCCATTATGGAAAAGTCTGACTTTTGCCATTCCCATTGGACAACATTTCAACTTGTATTTTCCAAAGTTTGAGAATCAAGTTTGTTTTAAAAAGAAATTATCTATAAAAAGAAGGTTAAATAATATAGTAAATAGATTTACTCTTGCTTTTCATTAAGCCCAGTATACATCTGCATCCCTTCTAATTGTAGAGATAACTTTAACAAGTGCCCCAGACCTGGGAAGGCTTTCCAAACTGCATGTGCATAGAAAGCCTCTGGGTATCTTGTTAACATGCATATTCTGATTCAGTAGTTCCTTGGCAGGGCCCAAGATTCTGCAATTCTAACAAGTTCCCAGGTGATTCTGGACCTTGTATGATACTTTGAGAAGCAAGCAGCTAGACATACTGAAGGGACAAATTTATTCTGTCCAAAGCCCTGGTAGGAACAAGCTATCTTAACCTTTATCACTTTAGATTTCGTGTTTTAGTTTGGCATCAGCAAAAGTGACCAACTTTGGGATAAAATTATGGAATTCAATTATAGTTTTAGGTTCTCTGAGACAGAACCAAATATAAGCATATTTTGTAAATTTTGCACAAAATTTGGGCTGTCTCTTCCTACAGCCTAAATTGCCACATTTAGCTTTTAGCATTTAGCTTGCTTTGAATTGTTCCAAACCAATGCACTCTCTGTCTCCTCCCTTTCTTGCTCCCAGATCCTCAAAGAACTCAAATATCTGTATCCAGCATGGCAGCCATACATTCGTTTGAAAATCCTACAGTGCACACTCAAAAGGAGAAGCTAAGTGCAAAATGTATTGCGGCCACTTATCTGCCTTCCTCTCATCTCTGTTTAATCTCTTTGGACACTTGCACAGGGGAGCCCAGCCTTTTTTGATCACTGTAATCCTCAAAGATATTCTACTGGAGAAGTTGGCAATTGCCTCTACAAATAGTCCTTCACTCTGACCGGGGTCCTTATATTGCTTACTGCCATTTGCTATACTCTGGAATGGTGAGTATGACAATATTTTAATTAGTTGTAGCAAACAAAACAAAACAAAAACAAAAATGATGGAGCAGTTTCTACCAGCAGGAAAGTTGCTAAAAATTTTTCCCCACTACCACAAGAAGACAAGCCATTTCATAAAAACTGAATCGTTTGGCCTTATAAAGCTTTCTCATTAGAAACCAAGTTGGTAGCTAACAGATTCTGTTCCTCTAACTTACTGTGTCTCCTTAAGGGACTAGTAGCACATGTGGTTTTAGGAAGAGATGAAGAGGAAGAAGAGAAGGCTATTGTTTACAAAGGCTTATACTAGAAAGTCCCTAATTAATTAAGCACGGATATTTTACAGGTTTCTGTGTACTCTGCAAGGGATGCCATGAGGAATGGTACTTTGAGGTGACAGAATCTGTAGGATATACACAGCCCACAGCAATAGATCGATATTAGGAAATGGCATTCTTAATAAAGTTAAAGGAAAATGGCAGAGCTTTTCATTTCCTGGGCATTATTAGTGTGAGCCTGACAATTACTGACAGCTAGTCAGAACATTGTTTGTATTTTTTTGCTCTCTGGGCATTTCCTAATTATGAATAATTATTCCATTAATGATGCACTTGAAACAAGTAAATTATCTAGCAGAATATCATAATCAGTTGCATCAAAAAGCCTTCCAGGAAGCCTCCCTGTGGCTTTGTGTTAGCCTCCCCATTTGCAGCTCTCCCCAGGTATTTTCAAGAAGTCAGGAGCCAATGGCTGTCTCCCAGCATTGAAAGACATCCATCAGCGAACATCTTCACAGATGAAGCCACAGCCTTTGAAACAACTGATTTTTATTCACTTATTTAGGTGAATAAATTGCCAGACTTATCTTGTGAGTAACCACCAAGGGATGCTATAGATTGACAGTGATTATTTGCAAAGGCTTGGTCCTTCCTTGACAGCTACTAAGGGTTCCTGAGATTTCCTGTTTCATCCCAGCTACCAGCTGGATCTCCCTATTGTATTTAGATGTCCTGATCCTGGAAGCAAGCCTCCAACAGTCATAAAATTATCCTCAGTCCACTGAAAAAATTGAAAATTGCTATTAAATTTACTGATAAGAGCCTCTCAACTTCAAATTTTGGTGAAGAATTACTTTCCTCCTTTCTTCTTTTCCTCCTTCCCTCCCACTTACCTTCCTCCCTTCCTAAATTTGTGTTGAGATATAAATTGTTTGATCTATAACACATCTCGCTCCCAGCCATTGCCGTGCAGTGCTGAAAAGATTAGCTTTCTGGAGATGTCACCAGAGTAGTAGATCTCAGAAAATAGTGGTTCAACTTTCTTTTTAATATTGCATTTCTTCTTTTCAGTATTTCTCTTATTAGCCCTTACTACTGAGTATTTTAATACTTCTTTTATAAGGAAGAAAAGACAAAATGAATTGGATTAAAAACCAAAGTCAGAATCACCATCAATAGCAAGTGACATAAAGACAGTTTGTATTGACAATGAAGAAGAGGGATGAAGGTAAAACATTCTGTAATAAATCGTTCTATTAAACATATTTACTGGTACCTTGCTGGGGAGCAGGTACCTTGCCAGGACCTAGTGTGAGTGTGTGTGTGTGTGTGTGTGTG
>NW_024354461.1:0-923 GCF_902729225.1 Pteropus medius
CGCGGGCCTGGAACGGGAGGGAGCTTCTTGTCGTTGACACCCCAGGGCTCTTTGACACCAAGGAGACCCTGCAGACCACCTATCAGGAGATCAGCCGCTGTGTCCTGGCCTCCAGCCCGGGGCCTCACGCCATCGTCCTGGTTCTGGAGCTGCACCATTACACGGAGGAAGACCAGAAAACCGTTGCGTCGATCAAGGCCATCTTTGGGGAGTCGGCCATGAAGCACATGATTGTCTTGTTCACTCGCAAAGATGCTCTGGAGGGTCAGAGGCTGAGTGACTTCATAGACGGTGCAGACGTGCACCGGAAAAAAATCCTGGCAGAGTGCGGGGACCGCTACTGTGCCTTCTCTAACTGTGGGGAGCCAGGCACGGCTGAGAAGGATGCTCAAGTGCACGAGCTGGTGGGGCTGATAGACAAGATGGTGCAGGGAAATGGAGGGACTCACTTTTCTGACGCCGTCTACGAGGACACCGAGGAAAAGCTGAAACGTCAGGCAGAGCAATTGAGGAAAATCTATGCTGATCAATTAGAAAAGGAAATTAAACTCGTAGAAAAGCAGTGGGCTCATAAAACACAGCAAGAAATAGAACGCATAAAAAAGAAATATGAAGAATTAATAAAAAATGTAAGGGAGGAAGCTGAAAAGAATGTATTTGAAACTATTTTCCAATGTAGATGGAGCAAGTTTTTCAAAATATGGCTTTTTTTTCAGTAGTTATGTAAATCTTATTTTTTCTTCTTAATTTGCTATCATTTGTTAATGCGGTAGATTTTGCATTTTCCAAAAACGGCTTAATTTGCTATCATTTGTTAATGAGGTAGATTTTGCATTTTCCAAAAACGGCTCTCGTGGTATCTTCTGCACCACTTATTCTGCTTAGATCTCAGCTTGTTACTCCTTCTGTTGAGTTATGGTGTG
>NW_024354462.1:0-9592 GCF_902729225.1 Pteropus medius
CTCATTCGTCTCTGTATCCTCTTGCAGGGTTCACGGCCACCCACAGACAGCGTAGCCAGGATGCTTTGGCCCCTCCGTCCATGGGGGCCGTCACCCGCTGGAAAGAGGTCAGCTGGGAGACACTGCAGACAGCTGTGGGTCTGAATTCGGCCTCCGTGCCTTAGGAGCTTTGCGATCAGCTCTCTGAGCCTTTCATTTCTTCATTTTGAATGCATCCACGGGGACCATCACGACCATCCCAAGCAGAAAGGTGAGGGCGAGGGAGGTGTCTGCTTCCGTCCTGAAGTCTGATTTCCACTGCGGAAAGCGGGAAGGAGCCGAGGCCTTAGGAAGGAGCCCAGGGGCCTCTGGGATGAAAAGAGATCATGCTGAATTGTGGCTCTGGAGCGCCCGGTGTCCACACTGCGGGGAGGTGGAGGTGCGAGGAGCGGCCTGTCTTCTGTGGTAGAGCAGGGGTCCACGCAGGTTTCCTTCGAAAATCCACCATATACATATATATGCATATAGATGAACATATATATGCATATATATGTATATGGTAGCTTTGGCAAAAAGCTCTCTGGTGATGTCCATTTCGAGCCAGAATCGCAGACTTCCGAGAAAAGGCTCACTGCGGCAAATGCACAGCCCTCCCGGGGCCTTGGGGCTCTGTGGGCGATGCTCGGTCATCTGCCGGGACTGGGGTACCGAAGTTGGAGGAGCACTCACTGACACTGAGCTCCTAGAGGTACAAACTACGTCCCATTCGTCTCTGTATGCTCTTGCAGGGTTCAGGGCCACCCACAGACAGCGTACCCAGGGATGCTTTGGCCCCTGCGTCCATGGCGGCCGTCACCCGCTGGAAAGAGTTCAGTTGGGAGACACTGCAGACAGCTGTGGGTCTGAATTCGGCCTCCGCCTTAGGAGCTTTGCGATCAGCTCTTTGAGCCTTTCATTTCTTCATTTTGAATGCGTCCACGGGGACCATTACGACCATCCCAGGCAGAAAGGTGAGGGAGAGGGAGGTGTCTGCTTCCGTCCTGAAGTCTGATTTCCACTGCGGAAAGCGGGAAGGAGCCGAGGCCTTAGGAAGGAGCCCCGGGGCCTCTGGGATGAAAAGAGATCATGCTGAATTGTGGCTCTGGAACGCCCAGTGTGGCCACACTGCGAGGAAGGTGGAGGTGCTAGGAAGGCGGCCTGTCTGATCTCAAATGTCTGGAAAACACAGCCTTTTGTTATAAAATCACCATATATATATAAATATATATATAGAAAGAGAGAGAGAAATCCATAGATACATAGATAGATAGATAGATAGATAGATAGATAGATAGATAGATAGTTAGATAGATAGATGAATAGATAGATAGATATAGAGATATCTATAGATACAGATAAAGATATAGATATAGATATATCTAGGGGAGCTCTGGCAAAAAGCACTCTACAGACGTGCATTTTGAGCCAGAATCGCAGATTTCCGAGAAATGGCTCACTTGCAGCCAATGCACAGAGCTCCCGGGGCCTTGGGCTCTGTGGGCGATGCTCGGTCATCTGCTTGTACTGGGCTACCGAAGTTGGAGGAGCACTCACTGACACTTTTAGCTCCTAGAGGTACAAACTACGTCTCATTCGTCTCTGTATCCTCTTGCAGGGTTCACGGCCACCCACAGACAGCGTAGCCAGGGATGCTTTGGCCCCTCCGTCCATGGGGGCCGTCACCAGCTGGAAAGAGGTCAGCTGGGAGACACCGCAGACAGCTGTGGGTCTGAATTCGGCCTCCGTGCCTTAGGAGCTTTGCGATCAGCTCTCTGAGCCTTTCATTTCTTCATTTTGAATGCGTCACGGGGACCATCGCGACCATCCCAGGCAGAAAGGTGAGGGCGAGGGAGGTGTCTGCTTCCGTCCTGAAGTCTGATTTCCACTGCGGAAAGCGGGAAGGAGCCGGGCCTTAGGAAGGAGCCCCGGGGCCTCTGGGATGAAAAGAGATCATGCTGAATTGTGGCTCTGGAACGCCCGGTGTCCCCACTGCGGGGAGGTGGAGGTGCTAGGAGCGGCCTGTCTTCTGCAATGGTAAAGAAACGGGGTCCCACATGAGTTTCTTAAATCCACCATATACATATATATGCATATAGATGAACATATATATGCATATATATATATAAACCAACACAACAGAAAAGCTCTCTGGTGACGTCCATTTTGAGCCAGAATCGCAGACTTCGAGAAAAGGCTCACTTGCGGCAAATGCACAGCCCTCCCGGGGCCTTGGGGCTCTGTGGGCGATGCTCGGTCATCTGCGGGTACTGGGGTACCGAAGTTGGAGGAGCACTCACTGACGCTTTGAGCTCCTAGAGGTACAAACTACGTCTCATTCGTCTCTGTATGCTCTTGCAGGGTTCAGGGCCACCCACAGACAGCGTACCCAGGGATGCTTTGGCCCCTGCGGTCCATGGGGCCGTCACCCGCTGGAAAGAGGTCAGCTGGGAGACACTGCAGACAGCTGTGGGTCTGAATTCGGCCTCCGTGCCTTAGGAGCTTTGCGATCAGCTCTCTGAGCCTTTCATTTCTTCATTTTGAATGCGTCCACAGGGACCATCACGACCATCCCAGGCAGAAAGGTGAGGGCGAGGGAGGTGTCTGCTTCCGTCCTGAAGTCTGATTTCCACTGCGGAAAGCGGGAAGGAGCCGAGGCCTTAGGAAGGAGCCCCGGGGCCTCTGGGATGAAAGAGATCATGCTGAATTGTGGCTCTGGAACGCCCGGTGTCCACACTCCGGGGAGGTGGAGGTGCTTGGAGCGGCGTGTCTTCTCTGGTAGACCAGGGTCCACACAGGTTTCCTTCGAAAATCCACCATATACATATATATGCATATAGATGAACATATATATGCATATATATGTATATGGTAGCTTTGGCAAAAAGCTCTCTGGTGACGTCCATTTCGAGGCAGAATCGCAGACTTCCGAGAAAAGGCTCACCTGCGGCAAATGCACAGCCCTCCCGGGGCCTTGGGGCTCTGTGGGCGATGCTCGGTCATCTGCGGGTACTGGGGTAGCGAAGTTGGAGGAGCACTCACTGACACTTTGAGCTCCTAGAGGTACAAAGTACGTCTCATTCGTCTCTGTATCCTCTTGCAGGGTTCACGGCCACCCACAGACAGCGTAGCCAAGGGATGCTTTGGCCCCTCCGTCCATGGGGGCCGTCACCCGCTGGAAAGAGGTCAGCTGGGAGACACTGCAGACAGCTGTGGGTCTGAATTCGGCCTCCGTGCCTTAGGAGCTTTGCGATCAGCTCTCTGAGCCTTTCATTTCTTCATTTTTGAATGCGTCCACGGGGACCATCACGACCATCCCAGGCAGAAAGGTGAGGGCGAGGAGGTGTCTGCTTCCGTCCTGAAGTCTGATTTCCACTGCGGAAAGCGGGAAGGAGCCGAGGCCTTAGGAAGGAGCCCCGGGGCCTCTGGGATGAAAAGAGATCATGCTGAATTGTGGCTCTGGAACGCCCGGTGTCACACTGCGGGGAGGTGGAGGTGCGAGGAGCGGCCTGTCTTCTGTGGTAGAGCAGGGGTCCAGGCAGGTTTCCTTCGAAAATCCACCATGTACATATATATGCATATAGATGAACATATATATGCATATATATGTATATGGTAGCTTTGGCAAAAAGCTCTCTGGTGACGTCCATTTCGAGCCAGAATCGCAGACTTCCGAGAAAAGGCTCACTTGCGGCAAATGCACAGCCCTCCCGGGGCCTTGGGGCTCTGTGGGCGATGCTCGGTCCTCTGCGGGTACTGGGGTAGCGAAGTTGGAGGAGAACTCACTGACACTTTGAGCTCCTAGAGGTATAAACTACGTCTCATTCGTCTCTGTATCCTCTTGCAGGGTTCACGGCCACCCACAGACAGCGTAGCCAGGGATGCTTTGGGCCCTCCGTCCATGGGGGCCATCACCCGCTGGAAAGAAGTCAGCTGGGAGACACCGCAGACAGCTGTGGGTCTGAATTCGGCCTCCGTGCCTTAGGAGCTTTGCGATCAGCTCTCTGAGCCTTTCATTTCTTCATTTTGAATGCGTCCACGGGGACCATCACGACCATCCCAGGCAGAAAGGTGAGGGCGAGGGAGGTGTCTGCTTCCGTCCTGAAGTCTGATTCCACTGCGGAAAGCGGGAAGGAGCCGAGGCCTTAGGAAGGAGCCCCGGGGCCTCTGGGATGAAAAAGAGATCATGCTGAATTGTGGCTCTGGAACGCCCGGTGTCCACACTGCGGGGAGGTGGAGGTGCGAGGAGCGGCCTGTCTTCTGTGGTAGAGCAGGGGTCCAGGCAGGTTTCCTTCGAAAATCACCATATACATATATATGCATATAGATGAACATATATATGCATATATATGTATATGGTAGCTTTGGCAAAAAGCTCTCTGGTGACGTCCATTTTGAGCCAGAATCGCAGACTTCCGAGAAAAGGCTCACTTGCGGCAATGCACAGCCCTCCCGGGGCCTTGGGGCTCTGTGGGCCATGCCCGGTCATCTGCTGGTACTGGGATGGCGAAGTTGGAGGAGCAATCACTGACACTTTGAGCTCCTAGAGGTACAAACAACGTGTCATTCGTCTCTGCATCCTCTTGCATGGGTCAGGGCCGCCCACAGACAGCGTACCCAGGGATGCTTTGGGCCCTCCGTCCATAGGGGAGCCATCACCCAGCTGGAAAGAGTCAGCTGGGGAGACACGCCCAGACAGCTGTGGGTCTGAATTCGGCCTCACGCCTTAGGAGCTTTGCGATCAGCTCTCTGAGCCTTTCATTTCTTCATTTTGAATCGTCCCACGAGTCCATCAAAACCATCCAGGCAGAAAAGGTGAGAGGCTGAGGGAGAGGGAGGTGTCTGCTTCCGTCCTGAAGTGTGATTTCCAATGCGGAAAGCAGGAAGGAGCAGAGGCCTTAGGAAGGAGCCCAGGGGCCTCTGGGATGAAAAGAGATCATGCTGAATTGTGGCTCTGGAACGCCCAGTGTCCACACTGCGGGGAGGTGGAGGTGCTAGGAGCGGCCTGTCTGATCTCAAATGTCTAAGGAAAACACAGCCTTTTGTTATAAAAATCACCATATATATATAAATATATATATAGAAAGAGAGAAAGAAATCCATAGATACATAGATAGATAGATAGAAAGATAGATAGTTAGATAGATAGATGGATAGATAGATAGATATAGAGATATCTATAGATACAGATAAAGATATAGATATAGATATATCTAGGGGAGGTCTGGCAAAAAGCACTCTACAGACGTGCATTTTGAGCCAGAATCGCCGATTTCCGAGAAAAGGCTCACTTGCGGCCAATGCACAGAGCTCCCGGGGCCTTGGGCTCTGTGGGCGATGCTGGGTCATCTGCTTGTACTGGGCTACCGAAGTTGGAGGAGCACTCACTGACACTTTGAGCTCCTAGAGGTACAAAGTACGTCTCATTCGTCTCTGTATCCTCTTGCAGGGTTCACGGCCACCCACAGACAGCGTAGCCAGGGATGCTCTGGCCCCTCCGTCCATGGCGGCCGTCACCCGCTGGAAAGAGTTCAGTTGGGAGACACTGCAGACAGCTGTGGGTCTGAATTCGGCCTCCGTGCCTTGGGAGCTTTGCGATCAGCTCTTTGAGCCTTTCATTTCTTCATTTTGAATGCGTCCACGGGGACCATTACGACCATCCCAGGCTGAAAGGTGAGGGAGAGGGAGGTGTCTGCTTCCGTCCTGAAGTCTGATTTCCACTGCGGAAAGCGGGAAGGAGCCGAGGCCTTAGGAAGGAGCCCCGGGGCCTCTGGGATGAAAAGAGATCATGCTGGTGTGGCTCTGGAACGCCCGGTGTCCACACTGCGGGGAGGTGGAGGTGCGAGGAGCGGCCTGTCTTCTGTGGTAGAGCAGGGGTCCAGGCAGGTTTCCTTCGAAAATCCACCATATACATGTATATGCATATAGATGAACATATATATGCATATACATGTATATGGTAGCTTTGGCAAAAAGCTCTCTGGTGACGTCCATTTTGAGCCAGAATCGCAGACTTCCGAGAAAAGGCTCACTTGCGGCAAATGCACAGCCCTCCCGGGGCCTTGGGGCTCTGTGGGCGATGCTCGGTCATCTGCTGGTACTGGGGTACCGAAGTTGGAGGAGCACTCACTGACACTTTGAGCTCCTAGAGGTACAAACTACGTCTCATTCGTCTCTGTATGCTCTTGCAGGGTTCAGGGCCACCCACAGACAGCGTACCCAGGGATGCTTTGGCCCCTCCGTCCATGGCGGCCGTCACCCGCTGGAAAGAGTTCAGTTGGGAAACACTGCAGACAGCTGTGGGTCTGAATTCGGCCTCCGTGCCTTAGGAGCTTTGCGATCAGCTCTCTGAGCCTTTCATTTCTTCATTTTGAATGCGTCCACGGGGACCATCACGACCATCCCAGGCAGAAAGGTGAGGGCGAGGGAGGTGTCTGCTTCGTCCTGAAGTCTGATTTCCACTGCGGAAAGCGGGAAAGAGCCGAGGCCTTAGGAAGGAGCCCCGGGGACTCTGGGATGAAAAGAGATCATGCTGAATTGTGGCTCTGGAACGCCCGGTGTCCACACTGCGGGGAGGTGGAGGTGCTAGGAGCGGCCTGTCTGATCTCAAATGTCTAAGGAAAACACAGCCTTTTGTTATAAAAATCACCATATACATATAAATATATATAGATGAACATGACATATATATGCATATATGTATATGGTAGCTTGCACTCGGTGACGTCCATTTTGAGCCAAGAATCACTGAATTTCCGAGAAAAGGCTCAAACAGTGTTTTAGCCTTCAGGGGCCAACCCAGGGCTGTGGCCAGGCGTCTTTCTGGAGTCTTCTGCCCGGAGGAGACTGGGAATACCCGAGGGATGGAGGAGCACTCACTGACACTTTGAGCTCCTAGAGGTACAAACTCCGTCTCATTCGTCTCTGTATGCTCTTGCAGGGTTCAGGGCCACCCACGGACAGCGTACCCAGGGATGCTTTGGCCCCTGCGTCCATGGCGGCCGTCACCCGCTGGAAGGAGTTCAGTTGGGAGACACTGCAGACAGCTGTGGGTCTGAATTGGGCCTCCGTGCCTTAGGAGCTTTGCGATCAGCTCTTTGAGCCTTTCATTTCTTCATTTTGAATACGTCCACGGGGACCATTACGACCATCCCAGGCAGAAAGGTGAGGGAGAGGGAGGTGTCTGCTTCCGTCCTGAAGTCTGATTTCCACTGCGGAAAGCGGGAAGGAGCCGAGGCCTTAGGAAGGAGCCCCGGGGCCTCTGGGATGAAAAGAGATCATGCTGGTGTGGCTCTGGAACGCCCGGTGTCCACACTGCGGGGAGGTGGAGGTGCGAGGAGCGGCCTGTCTTCTGTGGTAGAGCAGGGGTCCAGGCAGGTTTCCTTCGAAAATCACCATATACATATATATGCATATAGATGAACATATATATGCATATATATGTATATGGTAGCTTTGGCAAAAAGCTCTCTGGTGACGTCCATTTTGAGCCAGAATCGCAGACTTCCGAGAAAAGGCTCACTTGCGGCAAATGCAGCCCTCCCGGGGCCTTGGGGCTCCTCTCTGTGTGGTGCGATGCTGGGTCTTCTCTTGAGGACACAGGGGTACCGAAGAGGCTCGGGAGGGCACTCACTGACACAGAGCTCCTAGAGGTACAAACCTACGTCTCATTCGTCTCTGTAGCATGCTCTTACGCAGGTTCAGGGCCACCCACAGACAGCGTACCCAGGGATGCTTTGGCTCCTGCGTCCATGGCGGCCGTCACCCGCTGGAAAGAGTTCAGTTGGGAGATACTGCAGACAGCTGTGGGTCTCAATTCGGCCTCCGTGCCTTAGGAGCTTTGCGATCAGCTCTTTGAGCCTTTCATTTCTTCATTTTGAATGCGTCCACGGGGACCATTACGACCATCCCAGGCAGAAAGGTGAGGGGAGGGAGGTGTCTGCTTCCGTCCTGAAGTCTGATTTCCACTGCGGAAAGCGGGAAGGAGCCGAGGCCTTAGGAAGGAGCCCGGGGGCCTCTGGGATGAAAAGAGATCATGCTGAATTGTGGCTCTGGAACGCCCGGTGTCCACACTGCGGGGAGGTGGAGGTGCTAGGAGCGGCCTGTCTTCTGTGGTAGACCGGGGGTCCACGCAGGTTTCCTTCGAAAATCCACCATATACATATATATGCATATAGATGAACATATATATGCATATATATGTATATGGTAGCTTTGGCAAAAAGCTCTCTGGTGACGTCATTTTGAGCCAGAATCGCAGACTTCCGAGAAAAGGCTCACTTGCGGCAAATGCACAGCCCTCCCGGGGCCTTGGGGCTCTGTGGGCGATGCTCGGTCATCTGCGGGTACTGGGGTAGCGAAGTTGGAGGAGCACTCACTGACACTTTGAGCTCCTAGAGGTACAAACTACGTCTCATTCATCTCTAATAACTTCTTGCAGGGTTCAGGGCCACCCACAGACAGCGTGCCAAAGTTTTGGCCCTTCCGTCCATGGCGGCCGTCACCCGCTGGAAAGAGTTCAGTTGGGAGACACTGCAGACAGCTGTGGGTCTGAATTCGGCCTCCGTGCCTTAGGAGCTTTGCGATCAGCTCTTTGAGCCTTTCATTTCTTCATTTTGAATGCGTCCACGGGGACCATTACGGCCATCCCAGGCAGAAAGGTGAGGGAGAGGGAGGTGTCTGCTTCCGTCCTGAAGTCTGATTTCCACTGCGGAAAGCGGGAAGGAGCCGAGGCCTGAGGAAGGAGCCCCAGGGCCTCTGGGATGAAAAGAGATCATGCTGAATTGTGGCTCTGGAACGCCCGGTGTCCACACTGCGGGGAGGTGGAGGTGCGAGGAGCGGCCTGTCTTCTGTGGTAGACCAGGGGTCCAGGCAGGTTTCCTTCGAAAATGCACCATATACATATATATGCATATAGATAAATATATATATGCATATATATGTATATGGTAGCTTTGGCAAAAAGCTCTCTGGTGACGTCCATTTGGAGCCAGAATGTAACCAAGAAAAAGGGAAGCTCACTAGCAGCCATCATCCTCCCGGGGAGGTGCTTGGGGAGGGCTCTGTGGTGATGCTTTCCCAGGTCATCGCGAACACTGGGGAATTTTTTAAGTTGGGAGAAGGCACTCACTGACACTTTGAGCTCCCTAGGGCTAAAAGCCACGTCTCATTCATCTCTGTATATCCCTCTTGGGGTTCGGCCACCCACAGACAGCGTAGCCAGGGATGCTCTGGCCCTCTAGTCCATGGCGGCCGTCACCCGCTGGAAAGAGTTCAGGTGGAAGACACTGCAGACAGCTGTGGGTCTGAATTCGGCCTCCGTGCCTTAGGAGCTTTGCGATCAGCTCTTTGAGCCTTTCATTTCTTCATTTTGAATGCGTCCACAGGGACCATTACGACCATCCCAGGCAGAAAGGTGAGGGAGGGGAAGGTGTCTGCTTCCGTCCTGAAGTCTGATTTCCACTGCGGAAAGCGGGAAGGAGCCGAGGCCTTAGGAAGGAGCCCCGGGGCCTCTGGGATGAAAAAAGATCATGCTGAATTGTGGCTCTGGAACGCCCGGTGTCCACACTGCGGGGAG
>NW_024354463.1:0-484 GCF_902729225.1 Pteropus medius
GTGGTTTTGCAGCAGAGGGCGTGGTTCACACCCCGGCTCTGCCACTCACTAAATGAGTAGTTTTAGGCCAGTGTATAACTCCTTGACCCTCAGTTTTTTTGCTTTTCGTTTTTGTTTTTGCCCAGAAAATGGCAATAACAATAGCTCCCTTCTTGTAGAGTTGGGAGAATTAAAGGGATGAATAGACAGAAAGCAGCTAAAACCTTGCCTGGCACCTGGGAAACGCCCGGTGAACGCCAGCTCTCCTCAGCCCTTTCACGCCGTGCCCGCGGGACTCGGATTCTCAGCCATGACCAACATGAAAAGGAACCTGGGGATAGAAACAATTTGCAACCTCCCTCCATTCACCGCTGAGGTGACCCGACAGCCAATCAAACCACCCGACGGCCCAAACCGGAAACCCTCCTCTCTCACCTCACCGTGGTTCGTAAGGGTGCGCTGGAGACAGGACAGGTATGCCCTCCCACGTTTGCATGTGAAAACA
>NW_024354464.1:0-526 GCF_902729225.1 Pteropus medius
GGGGGCTTCATGCCATTTGATGTGCTGTGGCAGTGTCACTTCTTCCTTGGCCCCCAGTAGTTTAGTAAAGACTGTTACATCCACAAAATTTTTGGTGTGAGTGAGCTTTCCTCGAAGCCATGTGAAGGGAGACCATACCAGAGGAGGCCACGAGACAAGTCCCTTCCTCCTTTGCTCCCTGATACCCTTGGATTCACAGAATACTTTGGGAGATTTTAGAATTTACAGGACATGAAACTGGGGTTGGGTGTTTAACCACCTTCATCTTTGAGGGTTAGAAAGATCTCAGATAATATCTGGGTTATAATTACTCTAATCTAAACCATGAGAGTGAGGCCTCTCCTCAAGATGGAATCCCCTACAAAGAATGTCTCAGATATTTCTAATAGGTTTTGGTACCTAATCCGTGCCAGGAACATGTCCCTAAGAGTCTTCCCCTCTGGTCCCCTCTCCTTGTCAAAATGGTTCTCCTTGGCCTAGGGATGACACTCACAATCTCCACTGCAGAGGACACATGGCAGCCCTC
>NW_024354465.1:0-454 GCF_902729225.1 Pteropus medius
TGAAACAGAAAAAGCATATTGGTCTGATAAATGTTGAAACCCAAATAAAATCAGTAAAATAGTGTGAACGAAAATGGGGCTCTGTTATAAATCTGACAGGTCCAGTGACTGAAAGTAACCTCACAGGGTGATCTGATCATAAATTCCTAATTGAGCAGGTCATTGTAGGTAAATATAACTTCTTTAGTAAAAGGCTTATCTTCTCAGATAAGGCAGATCATGGGTCTGCTCAGCTTCCATAATTACATGAGCCAATACCTTATGATAAATCTATATCTATCTGCATTACCATCCCCACTCCTGCCCCTCACCCTTAATACCCCCCAAAACCAGCCCCACCCTTTGGTGGGGTCCAATAGTCATCTCCATTAACATAATAATGCTTAGGAAATTCTGAGGGTTTGGGGAGCAGTGACTGAAGATCAATATCCTATAAAACACAACATTGCATACA
>NW_024354466.1:0-6657 GCF_902729225.1 Pteropus medius
GCTGTGCATTTGCCGCAAGTGAGCCTTTTCTCGGAAGTCTGCGATTCTGGCTCAAAATGGACGTCACCAGAGAGCTTTTCGCCAAAGCTACCATATACATATATAGGCATATATATATTCATCTATATGCCTATATATGTATATGGTGGATTTTCGAAGGAAACCTACGTGGACACCTGGTCTACTACAGAAGACAGGCCGCTGCTAGCACCTCCACCTCCCCGCAGTGTGGACACCGGGCGTTCCAGAGCCACAATTCAGCATGATCTCTTTTCATCCCGGAGGCCCCGGGGCTCCTTCCTCAGGCCTCGGCTCCTTCCCGCCTTCCGCAGTGGAAATCAGACTTCAGGACGGAAGCAGACACCTCCCTCTCCCTCACCTTTCAGCCTGGGATGGACGTAATGGTCCCCGTGGACGCATTCAAAATGAAGAAATGAAAGGCTCAAAGAGCTGATCGCAAAGCTCCTAAGGCACGGAGGCCGAATTCAGACCAACAGCTGTCTGCAGTGTCTCCGAAATGAACTCTTTCCAGCGGGTGACGGCCGCCATGGACGGAGGGGCCAAAGCATCCCCGGGTACGCTGTCTGTGGGCGGCCCTGACCCCTGCAAGAGGATGCAGAGACGAATGACACGTAGTTTGTACCTCTAGGAACTCAAAGTGTCAGTGAGTGCTACTCCAAATTCGCCACCCCAGTACCCGCAGATGACCGGGCATGGCCCACAGAGCCCCAAGGCCCCGGGTGGGCTGTGCATTTGCCGCAAGTGAGCCTTTTCTCGGAAGTCTGCGATTCTGCCTCAAAATGGACGTCACCAGAGAGCTTTTCGCCAAAGCTACCATATACATATATATGCATATATCTATATGCATATATATGTATATGGTGGATTTTCGAAGGAAACCTGCGTGGACCCCTGGTCTAGCACAGAAGACAGGCCGTTGCTTGCACCTCCACCTCCCCACAGTGTGGACACCGGGCGTTCCAGAGCCACAATTCAGCATGATCTCTTTTCATCCCGGAGGCCCCGGGGCTCCTACCTCAGGCCTCGGCTCCTTCCCGCTTTCCGCAGTGGAAATCAGACTTAAGGACGGTAGCAGACACCTCCCTCTCCCTCACCTTTCAGCCTGGGATGGTCGTAATGGTCCCCGTGGACGCATTGAAAATGAAGAAATGAAAGGCTGAAAGAGCTGATCGCAAAGCTCCTAAGGCACGGAGGCCGAATTCAGACCCACAGCTGTCTGCAGTGTCTCCCAACTGAACTCTTTCCAGCGGGTGACGGCCGCCATGGACGGAGGGGCCAAAGCATCCCCGGTACGCTGTCTGTGGGCGGCCCTGACCCCTGCAAGAGGATGCAGAGACGAATGACACGTAGTTTGTACCTCTAGGAGCTCAAAGTGTCAGTGAGTGCTCCTCCAACTGCGCCACCCCAGTACCCGCAGATGACCGGGCATGGCCCACAGAGCCCCAAGGCCCCGGGAGGGCTGTGCATTTGCCGCAAGTGAGCCTTTTCTCAGAAGTCTGCGATTCTGGCTCAAAATGGACGTCACCAGAGAGCTTTTTGCCAAAGCTACCATATACATATATATGCATATATATGTTCATCTATATGCATATATATGTATATGGTGGATTTTCGAAGGAAACCTGCGTGGACCCCTGCTCTACCACAGAAGACAGGCCGCTCCTCGCACCTCCACCTCCCCGCAGTGTGGACACCGGGCTTCCAGAGCCACAATTCAGCATGATCTCTTTTCATCCCAGAGGCCCCGGGGCTCCTTCCTAAGGCCTCGGCTCCTTCCCGCTTTCCGCAGTGGAAATCAGACTTCAGGACTGAAGCAGACACCTCCCTCTCCCTCACCTTTCTGCCTGGGATGGTCGTAATGGTCCCCGTGGACGCATTCAAATGAAGAAATGAAAGGCTCAAAGAGCTGATCGCAAAGCTCCTAAGGCACGGAGGCCGAATTCAGACCCACAGCTGTCTGCAGTGTCTCCCAACTGAACGCTATCCAGCGGGCGACGGCCGCCATGGATGGAGGGGCCAAAGCATCCCTGGGTACGCTGTCTGTGGGTGGCCCTGAACGCTGCGAGAGGATACAGAGACGAATGAGACGTAGTTTGTACCTCTAGGAGCTCAAAGTGTCAGTGAGTGCTCCTCCAACTTCGGTACCCCAGTACCCGCAGATGACCGAGCATCGCCCACAGAGCCCCAAGGCCCGGGAGGGCTGTGCATTTGCCGCAAGTGAGCCTTTTCTCGGAAGTCTGCGATTCTGGCTCCAAATGGACGTCACCAGAGAGCTTTTTGCCAAAGCTACCATATACATATATATGCATATATATGTTCATCTATATGCATATATATGTATATGGTGGATTTTCGAAGGAAACCTGCGTGGACCCTGGTCTACCACAGAAGACAGGCCGCTCCTAGCACCTCCACCTCCCGCAGTGTGGACACCGGGCGTTCCAGAGCCACAATTCAGCATGATCTCTTTTCATCCCAGAGGCCCCGGGGCTCCTTCCTAAGGCCTCGGCTCCTTCCCGCTTTCCGCAGTGGAAATCAGACTTCAGGACGGAAGCAGACACCTCCCTCTCCCTCACCTTTCAGCCTGGGATGGTAGTAATGGTCCCCGGGGAGGCATTCAAAATGAAGAAATGAAAGGCTCAAAGAGCTGATCGCAAAGCTCTAAGGCACGGAGGCCGAATTCAGACCCACAGCTGTCTGCAGTGTCTCCCAACTGAACTCTTTCCAGCGGGTGACGGCCGCCATGGACGGAGGGGCCAAAGCATCCCCGGGTACGCTGTCTGTGGGCGGCCCTGAACCCTGCAAGAGGATGCAGAGACGAATGACACGTAGTTTGTACCTCTAGGAGCTCAAAGTGTCAGTGAGTGCTCCTCCAACTTCGCCACCCCAGTACCCGCAGATGACCGGGCATGGCCCACAGAGCCCCAAGGCCCCGGGAGGGCTGTGCATTTGCCGCAAGTGAGCCTTTTCTCGGAAGTCTGCGATTCTGGCTCAAAATGGACGTCACCAGAGAGCTTTTTGCCAAAGCTACCATATACATATATATGCATATATATGTTCATCTATATGCATATATATGTATATGGTGGATTTTCGAAGGAAACCTGCCTGGACCCCTGCTCTACCACAGAAGACAGGCCGCTCCTCGCACCTCCACCTCCCCGCAGTGTGGACACCGGGCGTTCCAGAGCCACAATTCAGCATGATCTCTTTTCATCCCAGAGGCCCCGGGGCTCCTTCCTAAGGCCTCGGCTCCTTCCCGCTTTCCGCAGTGGAAATCAGACTTCAGGACGGAAGCAGACACCTCCCTCTCCCTCACCTTTCTGCCTGGGATGGTCGTAATGGTCCCCGTGGACGCATTCAAAATGAAGAAATGAAAGGCTCAAAGAGCTGATCGCAAAGCTCCTAAGGCACGGAGGCCGAATTCAGACCCACAGCTGTCTGCAGTGTCTCCCAACTGAACTCTTTCCAGCGGGTGACGGCCGCCATGGACGGAGGGGCCAAAGCATCCCAGGGTACGCTGTCTGTGGGCGGCCCTGACCCCTGCAAGAGGATGCAGAGACGAATGACACGTAGTTTGTACCTCTAGGAGCTCAAAGTGTCAGTGAGTGCTCCTCCAACTTCGCCACCCCAGTACCCGCAGATGACCGGGCATGGCCCACAGAGCCCCAAGGCCCCGGGAGGGCTGTGCATTTGCCGCAAGTGAGCCTTTTCTCGGAAGTCTGCGATTCTGGCTCAAAATGGACGTCACCAGAGAGCTTTTCGCCAAAGCTACCATATACATATATATGCATATATATATTCATCTATATGCATATATATGTATATGGTGGAATTTCGAAGGAAACCTGCGTGGACCCCTGGTCTAGCACAGAAGACAGGCGCTGCTAGCACCTCCACCTCCCCGCAGTGTGGACACCGGGCGTTCCAGAGCCACAATTCAGCATGATCTCTTTTTATCCCTGAGGCCCCGGGGCTCCTTCCTCAGGCCTCGGCTCCTTCCCGCTTTCCGCAGTGGAAATCAGACTTCAGGACGGAAGCAGACACCTCCCTCTCCCTCACCTGTCAGCCTGGGATGGTCGTAATGGTCCCCGGGGACGCATTCAAAATGAAGAAATGAAAGGCTCAAAGAGCTGATCGCAAAGCTCCTAAGGCACGGAGGCCCAATTCAGACCCACAGCTGTCTGCAGTGTCTCCCAACTGAACTCTTTCCAGCGGGTGACGGCCGCCATGGACGGAGGGGCCAAAGCATCCCCGGGTACGCTGTCTGTGGGCGGCCCTGACCCCTGCAAGAGGATGCAGAGACGAATGACACGTAGTTTGTACCTCTAGGAGCTCAAAGTATCAGTGAGTGCTACTCCAAATTCGCCACCCCAGTACCCGCAGATGACCGGGCATGGCCCACAGAGCCCCAAGGCCCCGGGAGGGCTGTGCATTTGCCGCAAGTCAGCCTTTTCTAGGAAGTCTGCGATTCTGGCTCGAAATGGACGTCACCAGAGAGCTTTTTGCCAAAGCTACCATATACATATATATGCATATATATATTCATCTATATGCATATATATGTATATGGGGGAATTTCGAAGGAAACCTGCGTGGACCCCTGGTCTAGCACAGAAGACAAGCCGCTGCTAGCACGTCCACCTCCCCGCAGTGTGGACACCGGGCGTTCCAGAGCCACAATTCAGCATGATCTCTTTTTATCCCTGAGGCCCCGGGGCTCCTTCCTCAGGCCTCGGCTCCTTCCCGCTTTCCGCAGTGGAAATCAGACTTCAGGACGGAAGCAGACACCTCGCTCTCCCTCACCTTTCTGCCTGGGATGGTCGTAATGGTCCCCGTGGACGCATTCAAAATGAAGAAATGAAAGGCTCAAAGAGCTGATTGCAAAGCTCCTAAGGCACGGAGGCCGAATTCAGACCCACAGCTGTCTGCAGTGTCTCCCAACTGAACTCTTTCCAGCGGGTGGCGGCCGCCATGGACGCAGGGTCCAAAGCATCCCTGGGTACGCTGTCTGTGGGTGGCCCTGAACCCTGCAAGAGCATACAGAGACGAATGAGACGTAGTTTGTACCTCTAGGAGCTCAAAGTGTCAGTGAGTGCTCCTCCAACTTCGCTACCCCAGTACCCGCAGATGACCGAGCATCGCCCACAGAGCCCCAAGGCCCCGGGAGGGCTGTGCATTGCCGCAAGTGAGCCTTTTCTCGGAAGTCTGCGATTCTGGCTCAAAATGGACGTCACCAGAGAGCTTTTCGCCAAAGCTACCCTATACATATATATGCATATATCTATATGCATATATATGTATATGGTGGATTTTCGAAGGAAACCTGCGTGGACCCCTGGTCTACCACAGAAGACAGGCCGCTCCTAGCACCTCCACCTCCCCGCAGTGTGGACGCCGGGCGTTCCAGAGCCACAATTCAGCATGATCTCTTTTCATCCCAGAGGCCCCGGGGCTCCTTCCTAAGGCCTCGGCTCCTTCCCGCTTTCCGCAGTGGAAATCAGACTTCAGGACGGAAGCAGACACCTCCCTCTCCCTCACCTTTCAGCCTGGGATAGTAGTAATGAAAGTGCTGAGGGACGCATTCAAAATGAAGAAATGAAAAGGCTCAAGAGCTGATGCAAAAGCTCTAGGCAGGAGGCGAATTCAGACCCACAGCTGTCTGCAGTGTCTCCCAACTGAACTCTTTCAGGGTGTGACATGCATGGGCCGGAGGGGCCAAAAGCATCCCAGAGATGCGGTGTCTGTGGGCGGCTGAACCCTGCAAGAGGATGCAGAGACGAATGACACGTAGTTTGTACCTCTAGAGCTCAAAGTGTCAGTGAGTGCTCCTCCAACTTCGCCACCCCAGTACCCGCAGATGACCGGGCATGGCCCACAGAGCCCCAAGGCCCCGGGAGGGCTGTGCATTTGCCGCAAGTGAGCCTTTTCTCGGAAGTCTGCGATTCTGGCTCAAAATGGACGTCACCAGAGAGCTTTTCGCCAAAGCTACCATATACATATATATGCATATATATTCATCTATATGCATATATATGTATATGGTGGATTTTCGAAGGAAACCTGCGTGGACCCCTGCTCTACCACAGAAGACAGGCCGCTCCTCGCACCTCCACCTCCCCGCAGTGTGGACACCGGGCTTTCCAGAGCCACAATTCAGCATGATCTCTTTTCATCCCAGAGGCCCCGGGGCTCCTTCCTAATGCCTCGGCTCCTTCCCGCTTTCCGCAGTGGAAATCAGACTTCAGGACGGAAGCAGACACCTCCCTCTCCTCACCTTTCTGCCTGGGATGGTCGTAATGGTCCCCGTGGACGCATTCAAAATGAAGAAATGAAAGGCTCAAAGAGCTGATTGCAAAGCTCCTAAGGCACGGAGGCCGAATTCAGACCCACAGCTGTCTGCAGTGTCTCCCAACTGAACTCTTTCCAGCGGGTGACAGCCGCCATGGACGGAGGGGCCAAAGCATCCCAGGGTATGCTGTCTGTGGGCGGCCCTGACACCTGCAAGAGGATGCAGAGACGAATGACACGTAGTTTGTACCTCTAGGAGCTCAAAGTGTCAGTGAGTGCTCCTCCAACCTCGCCACCCCAGTACCCGCAGATGACCGGGCATGGCCCACAGAGCCCCAAGGCCCC
>NW_024354467.1:0-16034 GCF_902729225.1 Pteropus medius
CTCCGGGCCTTATGAGCTTTGCGATCACCTCTTTGAGCCTTTCATTTCTTCATTTTGAATGCGTACACGGGGACCATTACGACCATCCCAGGCAGAAAGGTGAGGGAGCAGGAGGTGTCTGCTTCCGTCCTGAAGTCTGATTTCCAATGAGGAAAGCAGGAAGGAGCAGAGGCCTTAGGAAGGAGCCCCGGGGCCTCTGGGATGAAAAGAGATCCTGCTGAATTGTGGCTCTGGAACGCCCGGTGTCACACTCCGGGAAGGTGGAGGTGCTGGGAGCGGCCTGCCTTCTCTGGTAGACCAGGGGTCCACACAGGTTTCCTTCGAAAATCCACCATATACATATATATGCATATAGATGAACATATATGCATATATATGTATATGGTAGATCTGGCAAAAAGCTCTCTAGTGAAGTCCATTTTCAGCCGGAACTGCAGACTTTCGAGATTCGGCTCACTTGCGGCAAATTCACGGCCCTCCCGGCGCCTCGGGGCTCTGAGGGCGGTGCTCGGTCGTCTGCGTGTATATATATCTATATATATATATATAGAGAGAGAGAGAGAGAAGAGAGAGAGAGAGAGAGAAAGAGTGAGAGAAATACACAGATACATAGATAGATAGATAGGTAGATAGAGAGAGAGAGAGAGAGAAACAGAGAAAGAGAGAGAGATAGAGATATAGAGATATCTATAGATTCAGATACAGATATAGATATAACTATATCTAGGAAAGCTCTGGCAAAAAGCACTCTACTGACGTCCATTTTGAGGCGGAACTGCAGACTTCCGAGATACGGCTCACTTGCGGCAAATTCGCGGCCCTCCCGGCGCCTCGGGGCTCTGAGGGCGATGCTCGGTCGTCTGCGGGTACTGGGGTACAGAAGTTGCAGAAGCACTCACTGACACTTTGAGCCCCTAGAGGTACAAACGGCGTCTCAGTCCTCTCTGTATCCTCGTGCAGAGCTCCAGGCCGCCCACAGACAGGGGACCCAGGGAGGCTTTGGCCCCTCCGTCCCTGGAGGCCGTCACCCGCTGGAAAGAGGTCAGTTGGGGGACACTGCAGACAGCTGGGGGTCTGATTTCGGCCTCCGGGCCTTATGAGCTTTGCGATCACCTCTTCGAGCCTTTCATTTCTTCATTTTTAATGCGTCCACGGGGACCATTACGACCATCCCAGGCAGAAAGGTGACGGAGAGGGAGGTGTCTGCTTCCGTCCTGAAGTCTGATTTGCAATGCGGAAAGCAGGAAGGAGCAGAGGCCTTAGAAGGAGCCCCGGGGCCTCAGGGATGAAAAGAGATCATGCTGAATTGTGGCTCTGGAACGCCCGGTGTCCACACTCCGGGGAGGTGGAGGTGCTGGGAGCGGCCTGTCTTCTCTGGTGGACCAGGGATCAACACAGGTTTCCTTCGAAAATCCACCATATACATATATATGCATATAGATGAACATATATATGCATATATATGTATATGGTAGATCTGGCAAAAAGCTCTCTAGTGAAGTCCATTTTCAGCCGGAACTGCAGACTTTAGAGATACGGCTCACTTGCGGCAAATTCACGGCCCTCCCGGCGCCTCGGGGCTCTGAGGGCGGTGCTCGGTCGTCTGCGTGTATATATATCTATATATATATATATATATATATAGAGAGAGAGAGAGAGAGAGAGAGAGAAAGAGTGAGAGAAATACACAGATACATAGATAGATAGATAGGTAGATAGAGAGAGAGAGAGAGAGAAACAGAGAAAGAGAGAGAGATAGAGATATAGAGATATCTATAGATTCAGATACAGATATAGATATAGCTATATCTAGGAAAGCTCTGGCAAAAAGCACTCTACTGACGTCCATTTTGAGGCGGAACTGCAGACTTCCTAGATACGGCTCACTTGCGGCAAATTCACGGCCCTCCCGGCGCCTCGGGGCTCTGAGGGCGATGCTCGGTCGTCTGCGGGTACTGGGGTACAGAAGTTGCAGAAACACTCACTGACACTTTGAGCCCCTAGAGGTACAAACGGCGTCTCATTCCTCTCTGTATCCTCGTGCAGAGCTCCAGGCCGCCCACAGACAGCGGACCCAGGGAGGCTTTGGCCCCTCCGTCCCTGGAGGCCGTCACCCGCTGGAAAGAGGTCAGTTGGGGACACTGCAGACAGCTGTGGGTCTGATTTCGGCCTCCGGGCCTTATGAGCTTTGCGATCACCTCTTCGAGCCTTTCATTTCTTCATTTTGAATGCGTCCACGGGGACCATTACGACCATCCCTGGCAGAAAGGTGAGGAGAGGGAGGTGTCTGCTTCCGCCCTGAAGTCTGATTTCCAATGCGGAAAGCAGGAAGGAGCAGAGGCCTTAGGAAGGAGCCCCGGGGCCTCTGGGATGAAAAGAGATCCTGCTGAATTGTGGCTCTGGAACGCCCGGTGTCCACACTCCGGGGAGGTGGAGGTGCTGGGAGCGGCCTGCCTTCTCTGGTAGACCAGGGGTCCAGCCAGGTTTCCTTCGAAAATCCACCATATACATATATATGCATATAGATGAACATATATATGCATATATATGTATATGGTAGATCTGGCAAAAAGCTCTCTAGTGACGTCCATTTTGAGCCGGAACTGCAGACTTTCGAGATACGGCTCACTTGCGGCAAATTCACGGCCCTCGGCGCCTCGGGGCTCTGAGGGCGGTGCTCGGTCGTCTGCGGGTACTGGGGTACAGAAGTTGCAGAAGCACTCACTGACACTTTGAGCCCCTAGAGGTACAAACGGCGTCTCATTCCTCTCTGTATCCTCGTGCAGAGCTCAGGCCACCCACAGACAGCGGACCCAGGGAGGCTTTGGCCCCTCCGTCCCTGGAGGCCGTCACCCGCTGGAAAGAGGTCAGTTGGGGGACACTGCAGACAGCTGTGGGTCTGATTTCGGCCTCCGGGCCTTATGAGCTTTGCGATCACCTCTTCGAGCCTTTCATTTCTTCATTTTGAATGCGTCCACGGGGACCATTACGACCATCCCAGGCAGAAAGGTGACGGAGAGGGAGGTGTCTGCTTCCGTCCTGAAGTCTGATTTCCAATGCGGAAAGCAGGAAGGAGCAGAGGCCTTAGGAAGGAGCCCCGGGGCCTCTGGGATGAAAAGAGATCATGCTGAATTGTGGCCCTGGAACGCCGGTGTCCACACTCCGGGGAGGTGGAGGTGCTGGGAGCGGCCTGTCTTCTCTGGTAGACCAGGGTCCACACAGGTTTCCTTAGAAAATCCACCATATACATATATATGCATATAGATGAACATATATATGCATATATATGTATATGGTAGATCTGGCAAAAAGCTCTCTAGTGAAGTCCATTTTCAGCCGGAACTGCAGACTTTCGAGATACGGCTCACTTGCGGCAAATTCACGGCCCTCCCGGCGCCTCGGGCTCTGAGGGCGGTGCTCGGTCGTCTGCGTGTATATATATCTATATATCTAGAGAGAGAGAGAGACACAGAGAGAGAGAGAGAGAAGAGAGAGAGAGAGAGAAAGAGTGAGAGAAATACACAGATACATAGATAGATAGATAGGTAGATAGAGAGAGAGAGAGAGAGAAACAGAGAAAGAGAGAGAGATAGAGATATAGAGATATATATAGATTCAGATACAGATATAGATATAGCTATATCTAGGAAAGCTCTGGCAAAAAGCACTCTACTGACGTCCATTTTGAGGCTGAACTGCAGACTTCCGAGATACGGCTCACTTGCGGCAAATTCACGGCCCTCCCGGCGCCTCGGGGCTCTGAGGGCGATGCTCGGTCGTCTGCGGGTACTGGGGTACAGAAGTTGCAGAAGCACTCACTGACACTTTGAGCCCCTAGAGGTACAAACGGCGTCTCATTCCTCTCTGTATCCTCGTGCAGAACTCCAGGCCACCCACAGACAGCGGACCCAGGGAGGCTTTGGCCCCTCCGTCCCTGGAGGCCGTCACCCGCTGGAAAGAGGTAGTGGTGGACACTGCAGACAGCTGTGGGTCTGATTTCCGCCTCCGTGCCTTATGAGCTTTTCGATCACCTCTTCGAGCCTTTCATTTCTTCATTTTGAATGCGTCCACGGGGACCATTACGACCATCCCAGGCAGAAAGGTGACGGAGACGGAGGTGTCTGCTTCCGTCCTGAAGTCTGATTTCCAATGGGGAAAGCAGGAAGGAGCAGAGGTCTTAGGAAGGAGCCCCGGGGCCTCTGGGATGAAAAGAGATCATGCTGAATTGTGGCTCTGTATCGCCCAGTGTCCACACTCCGGGGAGGTGGAGGTGCTGGGAGCAGCCTGTCTTCTCTGGTAGACCAGGGTCCACACAGGTTTCCTTCGAAAATCCACCATATACATATATATGCATATAGATGAACATATATATGCATATATATGTATATGGTAGATCTGGCAAAAAGCTCTCTAGTGGCGTCCATTTTGAGCCGGAACTGCAGACTTTCGAGATACGGCTCACGCCTGCATTTGACAATTCCACAGGCCCTCCCGAGCAGCCTCCCGAGGCTCTGAGAGATGCTTTCCGATGATTAGATCTCAAGTGCTGGGGTACAGGGGTGCAGAAGCACTCACTGACACTTTGAGCCCATAGAGGTACAAACGGCGTCTCATTCCTCTCTGTATCCTCGTGCAGAGCTCCAGGCCGCCCACAGACAGGGGACCCAGGGAGGCTTTGGCCCCTCCGTCCCTGGAGGCCGTCACCCGCTGGAAAGAGGTCAGTAGGGGGACACTGCAGACAGCTGTGGGTCTGATTTCGGCCTCCGGGCCTTATGAGCTTTGCGATCACCTCTTCGAGCCTTTCATTTCTTCATTTGAATGCGTCCACAGGGACCATTACGACCATCCCAGGCAGAAAGGTGACGGAGAGGGAGGTGTCTGCTTCCGTCCTGAAGTCTGATTTGCAATGCGGAAAGCAGGAAGGAGCAGAGGCCTTAGAAGGAGCCCCGGGGCCTCTGGGATGAAAAGAGATCATGCTGAATTGTGGCTCTGGAACGCCCGGTGTCCACACTCCCGGGAGGTGGAGGTGCTGGGAGCGGCCTGTCTTCTCTGGTGGACCAGGGATCCACACAGGTTTCCTTCGAAAATCCACCATATACATATATATGCATATAGATGAACATATATATGCATAAATATGTATATGGTAGATCTGGCAAAAAGCTCTCTAGTGAAGTCCATTTTCAGCCGGAACTGCAGACTTTCGAGATACGGCTCACTTGCGGCAAATTCACGGCCCTCCCGGCGCCTCGGGGCTCTGAGGGCGGTGCTCTGTCGTCTGCGTGTATATATATCTATATATATATATATATATATATATATAGAGAGAGAGAGAGAGAGAGAGAGAGAAGAGAGAGAGAGAGAGAGAAAGAGTGAGAGAAATACACAGATACATAGATAGATAGGTAGATAGAGAGAGAGAGAGAGAGAAACAGAGAAAGAGAGAGAGATAGAGATATAGAGATATCTATAGATTCAGATACAGATATAGATATAGCTATATCTAGGAAAGCTCTGGCAAAAGCACTCTACTGACGTCCATTTTGAGGCGGAACTGCAGACTTCCGAGATACGGCTCACTTGCGGCAAATTCACGGCCCTCCCGGCGCCTCGGGGCTCTGAGGGCGATGCTCGTTCGTCTGCGGGTACTGGGGTACAGAAGTTGCAGAAGCACTCACTGACACTTTGAGCCCCTAGGGGTACAAACGGCGTCTCATTCCTCTGTGTATCCTCGTGCAGAGCTCCAGGCCGCCCACAGACAGCGGACCCAGGGAGGCTTTGGCCCCTCCATCCCTGGAGGCCGTCACCCGCTGGAAAGAGGTCAGTTGGGGGACACTGCAGACAGCTGTGGGTCTGATTTCGGCCTCCGGGCCTTATGAGCTTTGCGATCACCTCTTCGAGCCTTTCATTTCTTCATTTGAATGCGTCCACGGGGACCATTACGACCATCCCAGGCAGAAAGGTGAGGGAGAGGGAGGTGTCTGCTTCCGTCCTGAAGTCTGATTTCCAATGCGGAAAGCAGGAAGGAGCAGAGGCATTAGAAGGAGCCCCAGGGCCTCTGGGATGAAAAGAGATCATGCTGAATTGTGGCTCTGGAACGCCCAGTGTCCACACTCCGGGGAGGTGGAGGTGCTGGGAGCGGCCTGTCTCCTCTGGTGGACCAGGGGTCCACACAGGTTTCCTTCGAAAATCCACCATATACATATATATGCATATAGATGAACATATATATGCATATATATGTATATGGTAGATCTGGCAAAAAGCTCTCTAGTGACGTCCATTTTGAGCCGGAACTGCAGACTTTCGAGATACGGCTCACTTGCGGCAAATTCACGGCCCTCCCGGCGCCTCGGGGCTCTGAGGGCGGTGCTCGGTCGTCTGCGTGTATATATATCTATATATATATATATAGAGAGAGAGAGAGAGAGAGAGAGACAGAGAAGAGAGAGAAAGAGAGAGAAAGAGTGAGAGAAATACACAGATACATAGATAGATAGATAGGTAGATAGAGAGAGAGAGAGAGAGAAACAGAGAAAGAGAGAGAGATAGAGATATAGAGATATCTATAGATTCAGATACAGATATAGATATAGCTATATCTAGGAAAGCTCTGGCAAAAAGCACTCTACTGACGTCCATTTTGAGGCGGAACTGCAGACTTCCGAGATACGGCTCACTTGCGGCAAATTCACGGCCCTCCCGGCGCCTCGGGGCTCTGAGGGCGATGCTCGGTCGTCTGCGGGTACTGGGGTACAGAAGTTGCAGAAGCACTCACTGACACTTTGAGCCCCTAGAGGTACAAACGGCGTCTCATTCCTCTCTGTATCCTCGTGCAGAGCTCCAGGCCACCCACAGACAGCGGACCCAGGGAGGCTTTGGCCCCTCCGTCCCTGGAGGCCGTCACCCGCTGGAAAGAGGTCAGTTGGGGGACACTGCAGACAGCTGTGGGTCTGATTTCGGCCTCCGGGCCTTATGAGCTTTGCGATCACCTCTTCGAGCCTTTCATTTCTTCATTTTGAATGCGTCCACGGGGACCATTACGACCATCCCTGGCAGAAAGGTGAGGGAGAGGGAGGTGTCTGCTTCCGCCCTGAAGTCTGATTTCCAATGCGGAAAGCAGGAAGGAGCAGAGGCCTTAGGAAGGAGCCCCGGGGCCTCTGGGATAAAAAGAGATCATGCTGAATTGTGGCTCTGTATCGCCCAGTGTCCACAGTCCGGGGAGGTGGAGGTGCTGGGAGCGGCCTGTCTTCTCTGGTAGACCAGGGTCCACACAGGTTGCCTTCGAAAATCCACCATATACATATATATGCATATAGATGAACATATATATGCATATATATGTATATGGTAGATCTGGCAAAAAGCTCTCTAGTGACGTCCATTTTGAGCCGGAACTGCAGACTTTCGAGATACGGCTCACTTGCGGCAAATTCACGGCCCTCCCGGCGCCTCGGGGCTCTGAGGGCGATGCTCGGTCGTCTGCGGGTACTGGGGTACAGAAGTTGCAGAAGCACTCACTGACACTTTGAGCCCCTAGAGGTACAAACGGCGTCTCATTCCTCTCTGTATCCTCGTGCAGAGCTCCAGGCCGCCCACAGACAGCGGACCCAGGGAGGCTTTGGCCCCTCCGTCCCTGGAGGCCGTCACCCGCTGGAAAGAGGTCAGTGGGGGGACACTGCAGACAGCTGTGGGTCTGATTTCGGCCTCCGGGCCTTATGAGCTTTGCGATCACCTCTTCGAGCCTTTCATTTCTTCATTTTGAATGCGTCCACGGGGACCATTACGACCATCCCAGGCAGAAAGGTGACGGAGAGGGAGGTGTCTGCTTCCGTCCTGAAGTCTGATTTGCAATGCGGAAAGCAGGAAGGAGCAGAGGCCTTAGAAGGAGCCCCGGGGCCTCTGGGATGAAAAGAGATCATGCTGAATTGTGGCTCTGGAACGCCCGGTGTCCACACTCCGGGGAGGTGGAGGTGCTGGGAGCGGCCTGTCTTCTCTGGTGGACCAGGGATCCACACAGGTTTCCTTCGAAAATCCACCATATACATATATATGCATATAGATGAACATATATATGCATATATATGTATATGGTAGATCTGGCAAAAAGCTCTCTAGTGACGTCCATTTTGAGCCGGAACTGCAGACTTTCGAGATACGGCTCACTTGCGGCAAATTCACGGCCCTCCCGGCGCCTAGGGGCTCTGAGGGCGGTGCTCGGTCGTCTGCGTGTATATATATCTATATATATATATATATATATATATAGAGAGAGAGAGAGAGAGAGAGAGAGAAGAGAGAGAGAGAGAGAGAAAGAGTGAGAGAAATACACAGATACATAGATAGATAGATAGGTAGATAGAGAGAGAGAGAGAGAGAAACAGAGAAAGAGAGAGAGATAGAGATATAGAGATATCTATAGAGTCAGATACAGATAGATGAGGCTATATCTAGGGAAAGCTCTGGCAGCACTCTACTGACGCCCATTTTTGAGGCTGAACTGCAGACTGCGACACAGCTCACTTATGCAAATTAATGCCTCCGTGGGCTGGCTCTGAGGGCGGTGCTCGGTCGTCTGCGGGTACTGGGGTACAGAAGTTGCAGAAGCACTCACTGACACTTTGAGCCCCTAGAGGTACAAACGGCGTCTCATTCCTCTCTGTATCCTCGTGCAGAGCTCAGGCCACCCACAGACAGCGGACCCAGGGAGGCTTTGGCCCCTCCGTCCCTGGAGGCCGTCACCCGCTGGAAAGAGGTCAGTTGGGGGAGACTGCAGACAGCTGTGGGTCTGATTTCGGCCTCCGGGCCTTATGAGCTTTGCGATCACCTCTTCGAGCCTTTCATTTCTTCATTTTGAATGTGTCCACGGGGACCATTACGACCATCCCTGGCAGAAAGGTGAGGGAGAGGGAGGTGTCTGCTTCCGCCCTGAAGTCTGATTTCCAATGCGGAAAGCAGGAAGGAGCAGAGGCCTTAGGAAGGAGCCCTGGGGCCTCTGGGATAAAAAGAGATCATGCTGAATTGTGGCTCTGTATCGCCCAGTGTCCACAGTCCGGGGAGGTGGAGGTGCTGGGAGCGGCCTGTCTTCTCTGGTAGACTAGGGTCCACACAGGTTGCCTTCGAAAATCCACCATATACATATATATGCATATAGATGAACATATATATGCATATATATGTATATGGTAGATCTGGCAAAAGCTCTCTAGTGACGTCCATTTTGAGCCGGAACTGCAGACTTCCGAGATACGGCTCACTTGCGGCAAATTCACGGCCCTCCCGGCGCCTCGGGGCTCTGAGGGCGATGCTCGGTCGTCTGCGGGGACGGGGGTACAGAAGTTGCGGAAGCACCTACTGACACTTTGAGCCCCTAGAGGTACAAACGACGTCTCATTGCTCTCTGTATCCTCGTGCAGAGCTCCAGGCCACCCACAGACAGCGTACCCAGGGATGCTTTGGCCCCTCCGTCCCTGGAGGCCGTCACTCGCTGGAAAGAGGTCAGTTGGGGGACACTGCAGACAGCTGTGGGGCTGATTTCGGCCTCCGTGCCTTATGAGCTTTGCGATCACCTCTTCGAGCCTTTCATTTCTTCATTTTGTATGCGTCCACGGGGACCATTACGACCATCCCAGGCAGAAAGGTGACGGAGAGGGAGGTGTCTGCTTCCGTCCTGAAGTCTGATTTGCAATGCGGAAAGCAGGAAGGAGCAGAGGCCTTAGAAGGAGCCCCTGGGCCTCTGGGATGAAAAGAGATCATGCTGAATTGTGGCTCTGGAACGCCCGGTGTCCACACTCCGGGAGGTGGAGGTGCTGGGAGCGGCCTGTCTTCTCTGGTGGACCAGGGATCCACACAGGTTTCCTTCGAAAATCCACCATATACATATATATGCATATAGATGAACATATATATGCATATATATGTATATGGTAGATCTGGCAAAAAGCTCTCTAGTGAAGTCCATTTTGAGCCTGAACTGCAGACTTTCGAGATACGGCTCACTTGCGGCAAATTCACGGCCCTCCCGGCCCCACGGGGCTCTGAGGGCGGTGCTCGGTCGTCTGCGTGTATATATATCTATATATATATATATAGAGAGAGAGAGAGAGAAGAGAGAGAGAGAGAGAGATAGAGTGAGAGAAATACACAGATACATAGATAGATAGATAGGTAGATAGAGAGAGAGAGAGAGAGAAACAGAGAAAGAGAGAGAGATAGAGATATAGAGATATCTATAGATTCAGATACAGATATAGATATAACTATATCTAGGAAAGCTCTGGCAAAAAGCACTCTACTGACGTCCATTTTGAGGCGGAACTGCAGACTTCCGAGATACGGCTCACTTGCGGCAAATTCGCGGCCCTCCCGGCGCCTCGGGGCTCTGAGGGCGATGCTCGGTCGTCTGCGGGTACTGGGGGTACAGAAGTTGCAGAAGCACTCACTGACACTTTGAGCCCCTAGAGGTACAAACAGCGTCTCATTCCTCTCTGTATCCTCGTGCAGAGCTCCAGGCCACCCACAGACAGCGGACCCAGGGAGGCTTTGGCCCCTCCGTCCCTGGAGGCCGTCACCCGCTGGAAAGAGGTCAGTTGGGGACACTGCAGACAGCTGTGGGTCTGATTTCGGCCTCCGGGCCTTATGAGCTTTGCGATCACCTCTTCGAGCCTTTCATTTCTTCATTTTGAATGCGTCCACGGGGACCATTACGACCATCCCTGGCAGAAAGGTGAGGGAGAGGGAGGTGTCTGCTTCCGCACTGAAGTCTGATTTCCAATGCGGAAAGCAGGAAGGAGCAGAGGCCTTAGGAAGGAGCCCCGGGGCCTCTGGGATAAAAAGAGATCATGCTGAATTGTGGCTCTGTATCGCCCAGTGTCCACAGTCCGGGGAGGTGGAGGTGCTGGGAGCGGCCTGTCTTCTCTGGTAGACCAGGGTCCACACAGGTTGCCTTCGAAAATCCACCATATACATATATATGCGTATAGATGAACATATATATGCATATATATGTATATGGTAGATCTGGCAAAAAGCTCTCTAGTGACGTCCATTTTGAGCCGGAACTGCAGACTTCCGAGATACGGCTCACTTGCGGCAAATTCACGGCCCTCCCGGCGCCTGGGGGCTCTGAGGGCGATGCTCGGTCGTCTGCGGGTACTGGGGTACAGAAGTTGCAGAAGCACTCACTGACACTTTGAGCCCCTAGAGGTACAAACGGCGTCTCATTCCTCTCTGTATCCTCGTGCAGAGCTCCAGGCCGCCCACAGACAGCGGACCCAGGGAGGCTTTGGCCCCTCCGTCCCTGGAAGCCCTCACCCGCTGGAAAGAGGTCAGTTGGGGGACACTGCAGACAGCTGTGGGTCTGATTTCGGCCTCCGGGCCTTATGAGCTTTGCGATCACCTCTTCGAGCCTTTCATTTCTTCATTTTGAATGCGTCCACAGGGACCATTACGACCATCCCAGGCAGAAAGGTGGCGGAGAGGGAGGTGTCTGCTTCCGTCCTGAAGTCTGATTTCCAATGCGGAAAGCAGGAAGGAGCAGAGGCCTTAGGAAGGAGCCCCGGGGCCTCTGGGATGAAAAGAGATCATGCTGAATTGCGGCTCTGGAACGCCCGGTGTCCACACTCCGGGGAGGTGGAGGTGCTGGGAGCGGCCTGTCTTCTCTGGTGGACCAGGGATCCACACAGGTTTCCTTCGAAAATCCACCATATACATATATATGCATATATATGAACATATATATGCATATATATGTATATGGTAGATCTGGCAAAAAGCTCTCTAGTGAAGTCCATTTTCAGCCGGAACTGCAGACTTTCGAGATACGGCTCTCTTGCGGCAAATTCACGGCCCTCCCGGCGCCTCGGGGCTCTGAGGGCGGTGCTCGGTCGTCTGCGTGTATATATATCTATATATATATATATATATATATAGGGAGAGAGAGAGAGAGAGAGAGAGAAGAGAGAGAGAGAGAGAGAAAGAGTGAGAGAAATACACAGATACATAGATAGATAGATAGGTAGATAGAGAGAGAGAGAGAGAGAAACAGAGAAAGAGAGAGAGATAGAGATATAGAGATATCTATAGATTCAGTTACAGATATAGATATAGCTATATCTAGGAAAGCTCTGGCAAAAAGCACTCTACTGACGTCCATTTTGAGGCAGAACTGCAGACTTCCGAGATCCGGCTCACTTGCGGCAAATTCACGGCCCTCCCGGCGCCTCGGGGCTCTGAGGGCGATGCTCGGTCGTCTGCGGGTACTGGGGTACAGAAGTTGCAGAAGCACTCACTGACACTTTGAGCCCCTAGAGGTACAAGCGGCGTCTCATTCCTCTCTGTATCCTCGTGCAGAGCTCCAGGCCGCCCACAGACAGGGGACCCAGGGAGGCTTTGGCCCCTCCGTCCCTGGAGGCCGTCACCGGCTGGAAAGAGGTCAGTTGGGGGACACTGCAGACAGCTGTGGGTCTGATTTCGGCCTCCGGGCCTTATGAGCTTTGCGATCACCTCTTCGAGCCTTTCATTTCTTCATTTTGAATGCGTCCACAGGGACCATTACGACCATCCCAGGCAGAAAGGTGACTGAGAGGGAGGTGTCTGCTTCCGTCCTGAAGTCTGATTTGCAATGCGGAAAGCAGGAAGGAGCAGAGGCCTTAGAAGGAGCCCCGGGGCCTCTGGGATGAAAAGAGAGCATGCTGAATTGTGGCTCTGGAACGCCCGGTGTCCACACTCCGGGGAGGTGGAGGTGCTGGGAGCGGCCTGTCTTCTCTGGTGGACCAGGGATCCACACAGGTTTCCTTCGAAAATCCACCATATACATATATATGCATATAGATGAACATATATATGCATATATATGTATATGGTAGATCTGGCAAAAGCTCTCTAGTGACGTCCATTTTGAGCCGGAACTGCAGACTTTGAGATCTGACTCACTGCGGCAAGTGCAGCCCTCCCGGCCCCGCAGGGCTCGAGAGGCCGGTGCTCAGAATAAAATCTGCGATGTATATATCTATATATATCTATATATATATAGAGAGAGAGAGAGAGAGAGAGAGAGAGAGAGAAGAGAGAGAGAGAGAGAGAAAGAGTGAGAGAAATACACAGATACATAGATAGATAGATAGGTAGATAGAGAGAGAGAGAGAGATAAACAGAGAAAGAGAGAGAGATAGAGATATAGAGATATCTATAGATTCAGATACAGATATAGATATAGCTATATCTAGGAAAGCTCTGGCAAAAAGCACTCTACTGACGTCCATTTTGAGGCGGAACTGCAGACTTCCGAGATACGGCTCACTGGCGGCAAATTCACGGCCCTCCCGGCGCCTCGGGGCTCTGAGGGCGATGCTCGGTCGTCTGCGGGTACTGGGGTACAGAAGTTGCAGAAGCACTCACTGACACTTTGAGCCCCTAGGGGTACAACGGCGTCTCATTCCTCTCTGTATCCTCGTGCAGAGCTCCAGGCCGCCCACAGACAGCGGACCCAGGGAGGCTTTGGCCCCTCCATCCCTGGAGGCCGTCACCAGCTGGAAAGAGGTCAGTTGGGGGACACTGCAGACAGCTGTGGGTCTGATTTCGGCCTCCGGGCCTTATGAGCTTTGCGATCACCTCTTCGAGCCTTTCATTTCTTCATTTTGAATGTGTCCACGGGGACCATTAGGACCATCCCAGGCAGAAAGGTGAGGGAGAGGGAGGTGTCTGCTTCCGTCCTGAAGTCTGATTTCCAATGCGGAAAGCAGGAAGGAGCAGAGGCCTTAGGAAGTAGCCCCGGGGCCTCTGGGATGAAAAGAGATCATGCTGAATTGTGGCTCTGGAACGCCCGGTGTCCACACTCCGGGGAGTTGGAGGTGCTGGGAGCGGCCTGTCTTCTCTGGTGGACCAGGGATCCACACAGGTTTCCTTCGAAAATCCACCATATACATATATATGCATATAGATGAACATATATATGCATATATATGTATATGGTAGATCTGGCAAAAAGCTCTCTAGTGACGTCCATTTGAGCCGGAACTGCAGACTTTCGAGATACGGCTCACTTGCGGCAAATTCACGGCCCTCCCGGCGCCTCGGGGCTCTGAGGGCGGTGCTCGGTCGTCTGCGTGTATATATATCTATATATATCTATATATATATAGAGAGAGAGAGAGAGAGAGAGAGAGAGAGAGAAGAGAGAGAGAGAGAGAGAAAGAGTGAGAGAAATACACAGATACATAGATAGATAGATAGGGAGATAGAGAGAGAGAGAGAGAGAAACAGAGAAAGAGAGAGAGATAGAGATATAGAGATATCTATAGATTCAGATACAGATATAGATATAGCTATATCTAGGAAAGCTCTGGCAAAAAGCACTCTACTGACGTCCATTTTGAGGCGGAACTGCAGACTTCCGAGATACGGCTCACTTGCTGCAAATTCACGGCCCTCCCGGCGCCTCGGGGCTCTGAGGGCGATGCTCGGTCGTCTGCGGGTACTGGGGTACAGAAGTTGCAGAAGCACTCACTGACACTTTGAGCCCCTAGAGGTACAAACGGCGTCTCATTCCTCTCTGTATCCTCGTGCAGAGCTCCAGGCCACCCACAGACAGCGGACCCAGGGAGGCGTTGGCCCCTCCGTCCCTGGAGGCCGTCACCCGCTGGAAAGAGGTCAGTGGGGGGACACTGCAGACAGCTGTGGGTCTGATTTCGGCCTCCGTGCCTTATGAGCTTTGCGATCACCTCTTCGAGCCTTTCATTTCTTCATTTGGAATGTGTCCACGGGGACCATTACGACCATCCCAGGCAGAAAGGTGAGGGAGAGGGAGGTGTCTGCTTCCGTCCTGAAGTCTGATTTCCACTGCGGAAAGCAGGAAGGAGCAGAGGCATTAGAAGGAGCCCCGGGGCCTCTGGGATGAAAAGAGATCATGCTGAATTGTGGCTCTGGAACGCCCAGTGTCCACACTCCGGGAGGTGGAGGTGCTGGGAGCGGCCTGTCTCCTCTGGTGGACCAGGGGTCCACACAGGTTTCCTTCGAAAATCCACCATATACATATATATGCATATAGATGAACATATATATGCATATATATGTATATGGTAGATCTGGCAAAAAGCTCTCTAAAGACGTCCATTTTGAGCCGGAACTGCAGACTTTCGAGATACGGCTCACTTGCGGCAAATTCACGGCCCTCCCGGCCCCACGGGGCTCTGAGGGCGGTGCTCGGTCGTCTGCGTGTATATATATCTATATATCTAGAGAGAGAGAGAGACACAGAGAGAGAGAGAGAAGAGAGAGAGAGAGAGAGAAAGAGTGAGAGAAATACACAGATACATAGATAGATAGATAGGTAGATAGAGAGAGAGAGAGAGAGAAACAGAGAAAGAGAGAGAGATAGAGATATAGAGATATCTATAGATTCAGATACAGATATAGATATAGCTATATCTAGGAAAGCTCTGGCAAAAAGCACTCTACTGACGTCCATTTTGAGGCGGAACTGCAGACTTCCGAGATACAGCTCACTTGCGGCAAATTCACGGCCCTCCCGGCGCCTCGGGGCTCTGAGGGCGATGCTCGGTCGTCTGCGGGTACTGGGGTACAGAAGTTGCAGAAGCACTCACTGACACTTTGAGCCCCTAGAGGTACAAATGGCGTCTCATTCCTCTCTGTATCCTCGTGCAGAGCTCCAGGCCGCCCACAGACAGCGGACGGGGAGGCTTGGCCCTCCATCCCCTGGAGGCGGCCGTCACCCGCTGGGAAAGAGGTCAGTTGGGGACACTGCAGACAGCTGTGGTCTGATTGCCTCCGTGCCTTAGGAGTTTTGCGATCAGCTCTTTGAGCCTTTCATTTCTTCATTTTGAATGCGTCCACGGGGACCATTACGACCATCCCAGGTAGAAAGGTGAGGGAGAGGGAGGTGTCTGCTTCCGTCCTGAAGTCTGATTTCCATTGCGGAAAGCGGGAAGGAGCCGAGGCCTGAGGAAGGAGCCCCGGGGCCTCCTGGATGAAAAGAGATCATGCTGAATTGTGGCTCTGGAACGCCCGGTGTCCAC
>NW_024354468.1:0-423 GCF_902729225.1 Pteropus medius
CTTCCAGCTCCCTTGACATGCCCACCACGGCTCCCCACTCCTGCACCTCTGAGATCTTAGGGAAGGTAGTGGGGAGAGAGGCCTGGCAGGAGGCCAACTCTTGTGGGCCCAAGGCCCTTTGGCCTCTGAGGATCTGCATTCTGTTCTCTTACAACTCCCTTCTTTGTGAAGCCAATTCTCTGGCAAGATGCAATGAACAGATGTAATGTCTACACAGCACGGGGCAAGCTCCCGAGGCCACGGGCTGTTTGGAATCACACCTCATTAAGAGATAAACTATTCCTTCCCTCACTGGGTGCTTGTGTTTATGGCAAGCCAGTTCTGAATTAGATCCTAAGCTAGGGCCTCCAATCGATCACTTTCAGCAATCTGCACTTGGACAGTTTGAGAGCAACAAAGGAGCTTTAAATATTGCGCAGTGTA
>NW_024354469.1:0-1949 GCF_902729225.1 Pteropus medius
TCTCAAGGCCGTAGCTGGTCTCCACAGAGCTAAAAAGTAGCTCATTCTTAAGGAGGCCAGATCATTCTTGGACAAATTAACCCTTACATCGCTGCCAGATAACGTCGCTCTCCTATTCGGTCATTTCCAATGGCTATTCAACCTCATCAAGAACAAAATTCAAGGTCCCACCATGGCTGCTGAGGCCCCAGATGCTTCAGCCCCTCATCTACTGCTCTGATTTTATTTTCCACCATCCTTCCTTCTACCACTTCGCTCTGCTCTCACAGATCTTTCTTTTCGTCCTCATACGTGGCTTCGCATGGGGATTTGCCATCGCAGTTCTTGGTCACCACCCATTTGAAGATCAGTGTTTTCTAATACCTTGGCACATCTTCGACATTCCACCTTCCATCAGCCTATGGGCGATTTTTCTTCTTTAGTCTGTTGATATAGTGGATTGCATTGATTTATTTTTAATTGTTGAAAACGACATTTAAAAAAAACTTTGTAATTCCAATGTATTTGTAGTGATATCTCATTGTCATTTTGATTTGAATTTCTCCATAACTCACGATGTTAAGTGTATTTTCATGAACTGCCGCCAGTATATTTTAATTTTCAGTGTCATTCAAATTTTTTTTATTAATTTAAAAATTGGTTTGTCCTCTGATCTTTGGAGTAAGAGGTTTTTAAATGTTCTGGATACAAGTCTTTTGTCAGATTTATGTCTTTAAATATTTTCTCCCTATCTGTGGACTGCCTTTTCTCATTTGTAACTATGTTCTAAAGAGTACATACTTTTTTTTCATTTTGAAGAAGTCTAGTTTATCAATTATTTTCTTTTTATAAGGTATAATTTTTGCTTCCTATTTAATAAGTCTTGATCAAATTCTAATCAAACTAGGCTTTTCTCCCATATTTTCTTCTAGAACTTTTATAGGCTTAACAACTACATTTAGGTCCTTGGGCAATCACATTTGCCTATGATTAAAAGTAACCAAATATTATTATTTTTGTGGCATATGAATATCCAATAGCTACAACACAATTTATTGTGAAAATTCTTTTGGTCTGGGGGGAGGGGATGCATTCTATTGTCCTAGGATTAGGTCTCAGTCTTTCAGTGGGCCCTGCCTCTGGACTGTGAATGGCACAGGTGTTTCTCAGTCCCTCTCCCCTTAGGTGAGACAGGGCAGCTAGCATGGGCTAGAGTTGGGTATTTTCCATCTCTCAGTTCAGTTAGGCTCTGACAACACCCAGCAGTTCAGGGTCTAGTTAATAGTCTCTCGAGAGGGCAGCCTTATTAAGAACAAGGGATCATGGTCATAAATCAGACCATTTGAGTGGGTCTATTTCTGGACTCTGTTTTCAGTACCGTTTATCTGTGTATTCATTTTTATGCAAGTTCCACACTTGTTTGATTATAGTATCTTTAAAATAAGTCTTGAAGTCAGATAGTGAGGATGTTTTACATTTTGTTTTCAACTTTGTTTTTGGCTATTTTAAAAAATGAGCCTATTTATTTCTACTATGTGAGATTTTGACCAACATTGCAGTAAATTTGTAGTTTTATTTGGGCAAGAATAGACATTTTAACAATATTGAGTTTCCGAATCCATGAATGGGGCATAGCTCTCCACTTATTTTGTTTTTATTTAATCTCTCTCTATATATAACATTTATAATTTTCAGTTCATATATCTCGTGTGTATTTTGACAAACATCTGCAATTATTTTATACTTTTTATAAATGGTATGTTTTAAATGTGAATTTTACATTTCACTTTTCTAGCATATAAAAAATCCAGTTGATATCTGTATGTTGACCTTACATCTGCAAACTTACAAAACTCACTCATTAGTGTTAGTGGCTTTTTTGTAGATTTGTTTGGATTTTCTACATATAGGATCATGTTACCTATGAATAAAGATAATGTTAATTATTTTTCTTTTCTAGTTTCTATAGA
>NW_024354470.1:0-585 GCF_902729225.1 Pteropus medius
CTGGCACTGTCAGAGACACTAGAAAGTTTGATGTGGTGGGAATAGAAAGTCATGGCTGGAGCAGTAGAAGAGGCAGCAGCAATAAGCTGGATAATATTGAAGAGCCTTGCATATTAAACCAAGCATTCAATCCTTAATGTGGGAAAATTCCTGAAGCCTTTGTACAGTCTCCTCTTGGAGGTAAAGGGTCTTGACCACTAACTAGGGTCGACTATTTCCAGCAATGGATAAAAACATAGACTTTATTTTTTTTTAATTAAATGTACTAGAGTGACATTAGTTTTTTAAAAAAAAATATATAGGTTTCAAGTGTACAATTCAATAATACATCATCTGTATATTGCATTGTATGTTCACCACCCAAAGTCAAATCTCCTTCTGTTACTATATATTTGGTCCCCTTTACCCTTACTTACCACCCACTCCCCACTTTCTCTCTGATAAAATCCCAATGGCATTTTTTAAAGAAATAGAACAAAAAGAAAAAAAAAAATCAGATATATATGGAATCACAAAAGACCAAAAAGCCAAAGCAATCCTGAGAAAAACAGAAGGCCAGAAGAGTCATATTGCCTGACTTCAAAT
>NW_024354471.1:0-19214 GCF_902729225.1 Pteropus medius
AACCATTTTCCTTAATAAATTATTATCAAGCGGGCGAAAAATATGAATAATTTTAATGGGAAGTTTCTTCTCCATCGTTAGTTGGCATTATTTGCTGAAAATTGTTTACATTTTCTGCACTTGTCATGAAATCATCAGCTTAGATATGCTATGGGGTGAGGGAGTTGTTTGTGGGTTTTTTTAGATTTTGAGACTTTAAGTACTTTTGAACAGAAGTCGCGTTCTGCACGCTACGACACGGAATTAAACTGGGGCCATCTAGTTCTCCAAAAGATTCGAGCCGAGTCTCGCCATCTTCGGCTGGGGGACATCATAATACAGGTTTCTACCAACAGGCTTCTAGTTAGTAATTCATAATTACTATGTTTTCCTGAGGATACACAAAAAAGTCTAGTCATTAAATGACTGGGACCTAGTACGGAGAACAGCTTCATCTACACAAGACAGAATAGTTACCTGATAGTGAGGATGGCAGAAACAAGCATTCGAAGTGCAGCTTTGAATTTCTGAAATTCCTTCTGAATGCCCATTGCATAGACCTTAGCTTTGAAAGCTGATGTCTTCTTTTGCCAGAGCTAGGCTTTGTTGCAAGAAATACTTATTATACAGAGCCCTAGATACGCAAAACTCAGAGACATATGCATTTTTAGCCATACATAAGTAGGACCCACAGGACGATAATGCTGATTTCTCACCCCAAGGTTGGACGAGGGCCCTTCCTGAGCAGGGCATTGGGATGGGCATAGTGTCAGCATGTGTTGGCGTGCCGGTTGTGCACTGCAAATTCGACGGTACTTTACATGTGAATGGGTTCATTTCAATTGCACAGCGCATCGCTCGTGTAACTCTATGAAAGTGACCTTGGAAAGAGGCTTGCTTAGGCAGGACAGAGTATCGAAATAGGAAATGCGAAAGGTTGTGAATCCCGGAGCCGAATGTCACCAGGCCTCCTATTCTACTTGGACCTTTGTGAAGGGGAAATCTACTCAGAGTCCAACCACAACAGGAGGAGTTCAGCGGAGATGAGAACCAGACATTTAGAACGAGAGACTGCGAGGGAGTGCATTCGAATTCCCCAAGGCTTTTTTAAAGCAGGAGTGAGTTTCAGCTGCAGGCCCTAGGAAGAGACTCCACAGAAATGCCGAGAGGACTGATAACAAGACAAGGCCTGGGATTGGGAAACGATGACCCAGAGTGTGCAACCATCCTGATTGAGGGCCATGTCAGCAGGTACCAGCACCACCTGCAGATGTCGATATGCGCCGAAGGCCAAGAAGGATCTGTTATAGCCATCCACCAAAGATGCAGGGAAGAAATGGCGGGCACCCAACGACTGAGGGCGAGGAGAGAGCAAAGAGGACGGATCGAACTTCTTGACTGTAATCATCTGTAGCTAGATCATTTCTTGAAGAAGAGGAAGAGAGGCAAGTGGAGTGAGAAGCAGAGGTGGAGAGGGAAGAGGAGGAACTAAGAATTGTGCAGGGTGAGGAGCGCAGGGAAAGGAGAAAAGCAATGGGAGAAGTAGAGGAGGATGAATAGGAGGAGGGGAAGGAAAGGGGGATGGGGAGGAAGAGAAAGGAGGAAAAGAGAGAAGGCAAGAAGCGGGTACAGGGGAAGACGTATGGGAGGAGAGAGCAGTCCTCATAACGATATTGGATTTTGAATTTACACAATTTCAATGCCAAAAAATAAGTGATTGTTTACACAAATATTTGAGTTTTAAACTAGAACAGATTGAGTCCCCTCAACGGGCAAGGTTCAGTCATTTCTTCCCTCATTTGAAATACATGTTCATGAGTAGGTCGATGTACGTTATAGATAGGTAAGGTTAACTTGTGAACAAGTGAGTTAATGCTTGGAATTAGAAATCTGCTAGAAAATTACAACGTGCACAAAATCTAAGTGGTGTGAAACGGTTATGTGTCCAATGAGAAATTTCTCATATTCTACAGCTGAACTTCATGAAATAGTTGAAGGCTATGACATGAATCAGAGCTCTGCATGCCGAAAGAAAAATGAAAAATAGCCATCCACCAAGGATGCAGGGAAGAAATGGCGGGCACCCAACGACTGAGGGTGAGGTGAGAGCAAAGAGGACGGATTGAACTTCTTGACTGTAGTGATCTGTAGCTAGATCATTTCTTGAAGAAGAGGAAGAGGGGCAAGGTAAGTGAGAAGCAGAGGAGGAGAGGGAAGAGGAGGAGCTAAGAATTGTGCAGAGTGAGGAGTGCAGGGAAAGGAGAAAAGCAATGGGAGAAGTAGAGGAGGATGCCAAAAAATAAGTGATTGTTTACACAAATATTTAAGTTTTAAACTAGAACAGATTGAGTCCCCTCAACGGGCAAGGTTCAATCATTTCTTCGCTCATCTGAAATACATGTTCATGAGTAGGTCGACGTACGTTATAGATAGGTAAGGTTAACTTGTGAACAAGTGAGTTAATGCTTGGAATTAGAAATCTGCTAGAAAATTACAACGTGCACAAAATCTCTAAGCGGTGTGAAACGCTTATATGTCCAATGAGAAATTTCTCATATTCTACAGCTGAACTTCATGAAATAGTTGAAGGCTATGACATGAATGAGAGCTCTGCATGCCGAAAGAAAAATGAAAAATAAGAAAAGCTGAGTTAAGTAAAAAATATAGATTTGTAATTACAAGATGTTTGGGAATCTCTCGTACCGAGAAGCACCATCTGACTTCACCCAATGGCACAGGAATAATTCTGAGCTCACCTGTCTTATGTAGATTCTGGAAAGAAGGAAGGGAGCACAGAGCAGGAACGGGAAGGTACTGTTCTCTCACAGGGAGGGGCAGCTCTGTTTGGCACCCCTTTTCACAAAAGCTCCCGGTCCCAAATGGAATAACTGCTTGTTTCTTCTTCTGCTCATGGGTCCTTGATCCCGACCTGTCCCACTAGCTCTGGGTCTTGCCGCATCCTTGATCCTCCTTCTTGCAAAAGCTCATTCACTCAGACCAGTCTGTTCTCAGGATGGGAAATCACAAAGCCAAGGGGCCTCACAAAACTTGAGCTGACAGGAATTGTTGACTTGCCTTAGGTTCCGAAATGGTTAGGCATGAAGCCATTTCAGACTGCGTAGAAGGAAGGAGCTAGCCTTACTATGAGGGCCAAGAACAGCAGAGAATACGGAGGAAGAGGAGTACTGTTCTGGATCCCGAGCTTTCTGTGGGCTGAATCCTCACTCTAACTCTTGTCCTGGGGGTATATGTGAGCGTAAAGAGAAGGCATGAGGGTCAAAAAATCGAGTTCCCTTCCAGTGTAAGCCAAGAGAGATGTATCAGCATAAAAACACATCAAACCCAAATGAGTAAAACGTAGCTTTTAATTTACAAGCTCAAAGAAGTGTGGAGTTTCATTCTGAAGTACTTTTATCTCACAATTTCCAAAAGGATGGGAGGCATAAGTGGGTAGGTCACGTGGCTCTTTGTATATGGCAACTCCACCGTTCTGTAGCTTAAGTCAGCATCCACAACCACTTTGACAGATCGATATAATTTCTCTGCATGCCCATTTACCTACTGAGTAAATATCTCAGCACATTTGTAGAGGCTACTTTAGGTATTCTGTGTTTATCGACCCTCTTCAGGATAGGTGAGGGCTTGTTGGGAATGACATCGCAATATCCTTTATGCACGATTGGTCAACACCACAGACGTCCCCGGAAGAGAGCTCAACGGAGAATGCTTGAGAAAGATGATGTGACCCACTTAATCCAGTAGACCCAGGGGCCTCTTCCTCCTGGCTCCTCCGCAATACACACACTTGTTTCAAGTAGTAATCATAAGAGATTGCTCTGGGGGCATCGTCAGACTTGAAATGCCAAGCTTATTTTGTTTTCCTTTTGTCATGAACATGGGTCTGTGTTCTGATCTAATCTTTTCCATTGACATAGTGTCAATCCCTGTTTTAGTTGTTAAATCGATAGCCTAGATGTTCATATATCGTACGTAAAGACCACTATCATGATTATTCCCAAATGTGTTCTCTTCCGTGTACTGAATAATCGGCTCTTTCATGGCAAACTCCTGTTGGCGTTCATGACTACGTTTGCACTGAATGCATAGATTTATTTGTTATTTCATAACCCACACTTAGTGGAGTATTTAATGTCTTCTTTTGCGTGTTATAGTTGTATCTATCCTTTTCGCAAATTATCTCTTGATTAACTTGCGTATTCTATAGAGACGTGCACTTTCGGCAGCTGTCCAATTGCCATATGTAACTAAGTTATACTGTATCAATAAAAGGAAATGAAATTGGACAGGAGCACTTTAAAAGACAACAAGCCATGAGCTCAGCACTAGTACCTCCGATCCTGAAAATTCCATGCCCTATCTCTAGGCAATACCCACAGGCTTCACATTTGAATGATAACTATATCGTTGTTCTATACCAGAGACTTGCAAGGTAATGTGTCTTGAGGATTGTGACTACCCACAGTCCTCTTTCCTACAAGTAAATACCCCATATCAGGGAATTGGCATTTTCCAGAAGCAGCGGTTTAAGTGCCATGGCCAAGGTTGAATCTAGAGATGGAGAAAGAGTAATAAAATCCTACCTGACACCGAGTTCCCATGTGACTCCCTCTGAGTGATGAGATCATGAGCCAGAGTCGCTGACCACTGCCCAGTTGACATGTTGAAACACAATGAACAGCATTAGGACATTCTCTTAACTGCTCCCACAGGAGAAGTATCAGTGGGGAGAGTTTGCTTAAGCCTGTGAAGAGTGCTAATTCCAAGATAACTGAGTGTCCAGGTAACAGAGAAGGAGACGAGCAGAGGATATCCAGTCATAGGTAATATCTACTTTCTCTCCAGCAGCATCTCCCTTACTATTCTCAGGCCTGATGACGAAGTAACCCAAGTGCTTGTTGCCAGGCCTTGGCTCATATCAACAGTTGTGATGACTCGGCTGTGAAGGTCATTGTGAGGCGTGATGACACGTCTAGCTGCCTAACCAATCAGGCCCTGGGACTCAGGCAAATAGTGGGAGGGGGAGGGAGGGAACTGCTCCTCTCTCTACTTGCGTTCCTTCTAGATCATTTGCCGCTCCTGCAGGAAACGAAGCTGCTCAGTGGTCTGGGATAGAAAGCATGCACATACACCAAGACAATGTGGCATTCAACTACTTGTGTTCACACAAAAGTGAACATTCCTTCGTATCTCTGAAAGTTCTGCCAACACCTGCCGTTGAGAACCTCAGGAGGAATGACTCAGCATGCGCCATGGTCCCAGAGAGCTAGGCCAAACACCCTTGCAGCCATGAATTTCCTCACTTCCAGTTCTCCCTGGGAATGGGAATGCTGAAATCTGCCTGGGAAACAGATGGCTGTAAGTCTGGGCCTCTAGGCTGGAAGCACTGCTGCTGGCGGTACTTATGGTATTCAGGGTGTTGTTACGCCAATTCAGGTACAATGTGGTAGGATTCCATAGCCTACGTACCTACCAAATTTCGACCTCTGTCTACAGTGCCTTTGTGATGGCTGCTGCCTATGCCTCTGTTGCAACAGAGTTCCCGATCCTCAGGGCCATTAGGGAAAAAACACTGGTTATACCCCGTGGCACAAGCAAGCTATTCCAACATGACTTAAGCACAGAATCCATAAACATAGTGAAGCAATCATTGCCGTCAATGAGCTTCCTGAGTCCGATGATAATGATTTGAGATTCTCTGGAAGAAGAATTTTATAAATATGATCCCGGTAGAGGGGACCCACGAATTATGTCTAGTACTTACCAAAAACAAACAACAAACTCATCTGGGTAAAGGGGGAAGAAATAAAAAATCAAAACAAAACAAAACAAAACAAAACTGAAAGACAGGTTCACAGTTTTACCCAGTGCGAAATCCTTTTCCTAGAATAACAGATAGGATGGTGTAAGATTTGTCCTGAAAAACCAATCCTTAGTTAAAAATATGGAAGTCGAAATGCTTTTACTACACCTAAACTACCAAACATCATAGCTTAGCCTAGCCTACCTCAAATAGGCACAGAACACTTACATTTGGGCAGTATCTTCAGTAATTGCCGACCTTTTCTTCTCATCGAAAGAAGGAGACACAGTCGACTGTTTTGTATACACGATTGGATGCGGAAACCCGAAACGCGATGTCCAAAAAACACTGCAACGCAAAGGATAATACATGTCGGCAATTGACCCCCGTGTACGTTGGGCCGTCGGGGTGCTGAGTCTCTCTATCGCTGTCCAGCACCACAAGAGATAATCATACCTCAAATAGCTAGCCAGGAAAAGAGGAAAAATCAAAATTTGAGGTACATTTTCCAATGAATGTGCATCATTTTCTCACCATCGCAAGGTCCAAAAGTCGTTAAGTCAATCGATCTTATTTCGCCGACCCTTCTGTACAATAAAACGATGAAAAGATGTCGGTTGGTAATTATGCCTCTGAGTTTGGGATAAATATAGCATCCGCTAAAATGCACGACCTGGTAAACCCTCATTACCTAATCGGTACTGGGGCTCAAAGTCCAGTTGTGCCTGTACTTTGGGGATCCCGCTAAATATAAACAAACTACCCCCTATTCTCTGAGAGCAGTTACCAAACAGAAAATAGTCCATGAGAATCACTCAGCCTAAATACTTTGGTATTTGGTACTTTGGCTTCGCTTTAATATTCCACAGCCATAGTACCCACTGCCCTGAAATATCCCATGTGGGCACGAACACTCGGACCTTCTGAGTAAAAAATGAAAATGAAGACTTTGGCACCTACGACGGGCTTGAGGAAACAAGACCGCATGGAACTCCCTTCTTCCCACCCCGAAATGGTTGATGAAACCCAATCAAAATTAAAGGAGAGCCTTTGAGATTTGAAACCCAGTATGCATGATCTATTCATAAATGTTCCTTCTTGCCACTTTGTCTCCATTGAGCAGACGAATTTGGTCATTCTAACAGTCTAAGAGTCTGGTCTGTACCTTGGATTGAAAAGGAATGATCCCTCATGGTGGAGTTCCTCGACTTTGATGTCTAGAGCCACTCTTGAATTCCCTTGTACCGGTTTTCTATTACAGCTATAACAAACTGCTACAAACTTAGTAGCTTAAAAGAACACAAACGTATTATAGTTTTTAAAGTCAGCATTCTAAAATGGGGTAGAACTCCTGTGTTCCTTTTGGCACCGTGAGAATCCATTCTCTCCCTTTGCCAGTTCCATATGCTGCCCACGTTCACTGGCTTGTAGTTCCCATCACTGCAACCTCTACTTCTGTAGTCACATCTGCTCCGCTGACTATGACACACCTATTGATCGAAAAGGTCAGTAAGCACAACATTAAAAAAGAAAATTAATTTTTAACACATAATTTCATCAGTTCTGAGTTCTGCATACAGCACATAGCTCTTTTTACATTATTACTTAAACCATTTATTTTGACCCTTTCAGCTGAACCCACCTTGAATGGGGCCTCCTCTGACACATGGCCCTAGAATTTGTCCATATTGCAATACAACATGCACTTTTATGAGTGTCCTTCCATCCAACTTTTCACTACGCAAACACTAGACACTCTTTTGTACTTCGGGAAATCTCCAGACCATCTACGATAGTCAGAAGTCACACGTGAACTTCTGATGCACTTGGCCCCGTGCCATATGCCAGAGGAGTGGCAATCATTGGCAACATACTGGACTCTCCTGGAAATAGATCCTAAGCCCGTTACTTTCCATTCTCGTCACAGAGATACCAATTCTGCGTTGGGTCATGGAAACAGCACCCCACAATCTTGGCACAGACACCGAGATCTCCTTACCGCATGATAGAGCCCAATGGGGCCCCACTGGCATACCCCACGTGCAGGAGACGGTTGCTTTCTCTGCCATCCCATTGTTTGACATATGCCACAAGTGCTGAAGTTGCTCATCGCTCTCCTGCAATTCTTTACTTAATGGGAAGGACATTGGATCAACCGACTGAAACGTAAAGGGAATTAGTACAGGCTATCGACACGATCGTGCATGACGGACCTTGAGCAAATTTTCTGAAAAGCATGAAACTCAAGGATCTGCACAAATGAGTGAATTTCAGACAGTTGTCTCAGCCCTGGATTCCCTTGCCAACAAGTCTTAGAATCTGAAAATTATGACAGACCCTTTGGCTATTATCGAAGTTCTGGCTGTCTGATACAAACAATGGCAGCCTCTAAAAGTCCTTATCCAAGGTTGCTTATAAAAAGGTAACGTTCTTTGAAAATTTTTGGCCTCCTAGAGGCCAAAAACATAAATCAGGTATGCAAGGCTGGTTCAACATTTGAAGATTGATTAATGTAATCCGTCACATCGAGGATGAAAGGTGGAAATAAAATACCCGATCTCACACTGGAGAGGCCCAGGAAGAGCATTGGCCCAGTTAGTGGAGACACTTTGGAATTCATGGGCCATCTAGGAGTAATGAAAAGAGAAATTGGGGCAGCCACTAAGCCCTGCACATTCTGCGCTTTGCTGCTAAAATAGGTGGGAGAGGCTCAGAGGGCATTGCCGGGGGACAATCGTCAGCTAAGCACACCCAAGCGCCGCGGTGCCATCTATGTTGATGCAATCTGTGTCATTTGTTTCTTCCAGAAATCCCAATGACTTGAGACAATGCTTGGAACACCATTTGGATTGTTGGTCCCCAGAGCTGACTCTATCCTTGCTGCTGGAAACAGGGCTCTGTTCCACACACCACATGCACCTGACATATACTCTGGAAACTGTGCCAGGATGCAAAGACACAATTTTGAAAGGGGAAGAGTCATCCTCCAGACATAAGAGCCCGCCATGCAGCCCCAAGGAGACCCACATTAACAGAATGAGATATGCAGGGTAATCTCTCCTCTCAATTACCTGCATCTGTTTACTGCAACCCCTGAATTATTCTCTAGCATTTAGGTTTTAGAACTTTCAATCCTATGGAAGAGTTGAGGTAATACTAAAAAGAACACCTATATAACCTTTGCCTACACTGAGCAATTGTTTCAACTTTCCTATTTTTGATCCCATCACGCATACTAATTCTCTCTCTCTCTCTCTCTCTCTATCTCTCTCTCTCCATCCCTCCCTCCCTCCCTTTCTCTCTCTCTCTCTTTCAGGTGAACTTACGCAGGCGTATATTATTACAGTTACATTTCTATCATTCCAAAAATCCCCCAATTGTCCTAATATTGATACGGGACATCACGTTTAAAATTCTGCAACATACAGCGGGAAATGATATGGGACATCTCTTGCAGAGTTCCTAGTTTATGGTTTTCTTTTTTCTTTAGTAAACCTAATTAAGTTTTCTTCCCTCCTTTCTGTGGGACAAAGGCCCTCTCCCCCAAATCCAAATAATGACCCTGAAACTGTTCACTCACCTCCTCTGGCTTTTGATAAGGATCATCGGACCAACATGAGGGAATGGCCCTAGTCAAAGCACGGTCCTTAGGATCTGAGAACGGAGAAGAATTCAGGCCAAAGATTTTTTATTCTTTCAGAAATATATCAACCCAGCCTATTCTCCTTTCCTCATTTCTTTGGTAAAACTATAGTAGAAAGTCATTCCTAGATGATTTAGATAACAACATTGTATATTCTTTTCCTTCTCAAGGGACTGGGGCAGCAGTTCAGCTGAAACCCAAGATACCCAGCATGAGTGAGGCAAAAAGGGATACAGTTGCGTGAAACCTGACTAGACAGGGACGATGACACTTCTCAGCAGGAAGCAGATACAGAAGAACAAACCTCCCGTCCCTCAACATCGCTACTAAGAAGAAGCGGGTTCATGGCTCTTAGAAAAGAGTTAAGCAGTAAAGATAGATCGGGGCTTTAGGGTCTGCCTGCAAAGACACCGAGGTCGTCCTGTTGGAAGAAGGGTCTGCCCATGCCCGCCCAGTATTAAGCAAGCGAGAAGGCATTTTGGGGCTAAAGGTAACGCATAGCAGTAAACGAGAAGGCAGAAAATTGGGTAGGGCTTCTAGCCAGTCAATCGCACCGTGCAATGAAGAACTCAACGACCTTCAACTCACCTGAACCCCATTATACCATGATCATAAGGCGACGCGTATGCCCAGAAGTTCATTAAGTCCATTATAACAGGCTGAATTCTGGGAAGGAACATGCGCAGAAAGCAAATGATGAATCACAGAGTCCTGCCATTCTTTATTGTCAATCAAGAATGCTCAGTGCTCTCAAAAAGTGCCCAACTAGAGTAAATAGGGAACAAAACCCCGAAAGCTTGGTCGCCGGGCCTTTTCAGGCACGCCTCTCTTGCTCAGGCCCGCTTCCACATCTGCAAGTGGACTTTTGCCATATACAAAGGAAAACGTCTTCCTTCAGTATTTTAGTTGTATCTACTCATCAACTGTTCAGACATGAAAAGAAAAGAATGGGATGACGTGCCGGAAGAGGATCCCGCTCTCCGGTAACAGTGTCATCCTTTGTACCTCGTTCCTAATCACCGATTATAAAATACACTTAGTGTCATGGTCTTCATAATCTAATATCATCTGGAAGGCATCCAAACATGGGTGCTTTTTCTCCTTACACAATAGCGATGTTTGTGAAAAGTTTATTCCAATTTTAATTTGTCTTCCATTCCTTGATTACGACATTGGAGATAAAGATGAAAGAGTCTCATGATTTCTCCGTGGTAATCAACGGATGATACCCTCTTAATAATCACCAAGTAATCGGAGCATGTGCCAATGTCATTATTTTCTACGATCGTTTACCCAACGATTTTGCATCCAAGAAACCTTTTCCTCAATAAATTATTACCAAGCAGGCTAAAAATATGGATAATTTTAACGGGAATTTTCTTGACCATCTGTTAGTTGGCATGAATTCCTCATTATGGTTTACATTTTCTGCACTTGCCATGAATCCTTCACGGTAGATATGTTATAGGTTGGGGGGTTGTTTGTGGGTTTGTTTAGATTTTAAGCCTTTTATGTGTTTATCGGCCCTCTTGGGGCTAGGTGAGGGCTTGTTGGGAATGACATCGGAACGTACTCTATCCACGATTGTTCGACGACACAGACGTGCCCGGAAGAGAGCTCAAGCGCGAAAGCCTGAGAAGCATGATGTGACCCACTTAATCCAGTCGACACAGGGGCGTCTTTCTCCTGGCTCCTCCCCAAAACACACAATTGCTTCCAGTAGTAATCACAAGACATTGCTCTGAGGGCATTGTCTGACTTGAAATGCCAAGATTATTCTTTTTTTCCTTTTGTCATGAACATGTGTCTGTTACCTGATCTATTCTTTTCCATTGACAGAGTGTCAATCCCCGTTTTAGTTGTTAGATCGATAGCCTAGATGTTCATATATCGTAGGGAAAGACCGCTATCATGGTTATTCCCAAACGTATTCTCTTCCGTGTGCAGAATAATCTGCTCAATCATGACAAACTTCTGTTGGCGTTCATGACTATGTTTGCACTGAATGCATAGACTTATTTGTTATTTCAAAGCCCATTCTTACAGGAGTATATAACGTCTTCGTTTGCGTGTTGAAGTTGTATCAATTCTTTTCGCAAATTATATCATGACTGACTTGCTTCTTCTATAGAGAGGTGCACTTAAGGCAGCGGTCCGATTGCCACATGTAAGTAAGTTATATTGCATCAGAAATATGAAATGAAATTCGACAGGTTCACTCTACAGGACACCAAGCCATGTGCTTCCATTAATCCCTACCCATTCTGTAAAACTCCATGCCGTATCTCTGGGCAGTACCAACAGGCTTCACATTTGAATGATAACAATATCGTTGTTCTGTACCAGAGGTTTTCAAAGTCATGTGGCTTGAGGATTGTTACTACCCACCATCCTGTTTTCTACAAGCAAATAGCCAATATCAGGGAATTGGCCTTTTCCAGAAGTAGCAGTTTAAGTGCCATGGCCCAGTTTTTATCTAGAGATGGAGAAAGAGAAATAATACCCCACCTGAGACCGAGTTCCCTTGCGAATCTCTCTGAGTGATAAGATCGGAAAGCCAGCATCGCTGACCACTGCCCAGTTAACCTGTTGAAACACAAGAACACCGTTAGGACATTTTGGCAACTGCTCCCATGGGAGAAGTTTTCAGTGCGGAGATTTTGCTAAAGCCTATGAAGACTGCTGAGGCCAAGAGAGCTGAATGTCCAGGGAACAGAGAAGCAGACCAGCAGACGGTCCCCAGACATAGGTAATATCTACTTTCTCTCCAGCAGCATCTCCCTTACTATTATCAGGCCTGATGACGAAGTAACCCAAGTGCTTGTTGCCAGGCCTTGGCTCATATCAACAGTTGTGATGACTCGGCTCTGAAGGTCATTGTGAGGCGTGATGACACGTCTAGCTGCCTAACCAATCAGGCCCTGGGACTCAGGCAAATAGTGGGAGGGGGAGGGAGGGAACTGCTCCTCTCTCTACTTGCGTTCCTTTCTAGATCATTGCCGCTCCTGCAGGAACCGAAGCTGCTCAGTGGTCGGGGATAGGAAACATGCACATACACCAAGACAATGTGGCATTCATTTTCTTCTGCCATCAACAAACCGATTGAGCTGAGCAACTCCAACCATGATGTGTAATGTCAGGTTTAAGACTGTCATTTGTCCAAATTAGTAAAAATACAACGCATACAGAAGGCATTAGGGACAAGGGCAAAAGGGACAGGTGATCCGATTTCCCGTCACATTCCTGTGAGATTTCGGGCAAATGCCATCAACTCTGATACTCTTTACTAAGCAGGGAACACAACAGCAACTCCGCTCTTAGGGTTTTCTGAAGATTAGATGAGACAAGACAGTTTTCCCCACTCATGTGCGGTGTGGCTCACAGCGGTATGTTACATTTGGTGGACTGTGTTCTGAAACATCAAGAATGGGATGACGTGCCGGGAGAGGATCCCGCTCTCCGGTAACAGTGTCATCCTTTGTACCTCGTTCCTAATCAACGATTATAAAATACACTTAGTGTTATGGTCTTCATAATCTAATATCATCAAGAAGGTATCCAAAATTGGGTGCTTTTTCTCCTTACACAATAGCGATGTTGGTGAAAAGTTTATTCCAAGTTTAATTTGTCTTCCATTACTTGATTATGACATTGGTAACAGTGTCATCCTTTGTACTTCGTTCCTAATCAACGATTATAAAATACACTTAGTGTTATGGTCTTCATAATCTAATATCATCAAGAAGGTATCCAAAATTGGGTGCTTTTTCTCCTTACACAATAGCGATGTTGGTGAAAAGTTTATTCCAATTTTAATTTGTCTTCCATTACTTGATTATGACATTGGAGTTAAAGATGAAAGAGTCTCACGATTTCTCCATGGTAATCAACGGATGATATCCTCTTTATAATCGCCAAGGAATCGGAGCGTGTGTCAATGTCATTGTTTTCTACGATCGTTTACCCGATGATTTCGCATTCAAAGAAACCTTTTTCCTCAATAAATTATTATCAAGCAGGCTAAAAATATGGATAATTTTAACGGGAATTTTCTTGTCCATCTGTTAGTTGGCATGATTTCCTCATAATGGTTTACATTTTCTGCACATTCCATGAATCCTTTAGCTTAGATATGTTATGGGTTGGGGGGTTGTTTGTGGGTTTGTTTAGATTTTAAGCCTTTTATGTGTTTATCGTCCCTCTTGGGGCTAGGTGAGGGCTTGTTTGGAATGAAATCGGAACGTCCTCTATCCACGAAAGTGCGACGACACAGACGTGCCGGGAAGATAGCTCAAGCGCGAAAGCCTGAGAGGGATGATGTGACCCACTTAATCCAGTCGACACAGGGGCGTCTTTCTCCTGGCTCCTCCCCAAAACACACAATTGCTTCCAGTAGTAATCACAAGACATTGCTCTGAGGGCATCGTCTGACTTGAAATGCCAAGATTATTCTTTTTTTCCTTTTGTCATGAACATGGGTCTGTTTCCTGATCTATTCTTTTCCATTGACAGAGTGTCAATCCCCGTTTTAGTTGTTAGATCGATACCTAGATGTTCATATATCGTAGGGAAAGACCGCTATCATGGTTATTCCCAAACGTATTCTCTTCCGTGTGCAGAATAATCTGCTCAATCATGACAAACTTCTCTTGGCGTTCATGACTATGTTTGCACTGAATGCATAGACTTATTTGTTATTTCATAGCCCATTCTTACAGGAGTATATAACGTCTTCGTTTGCGTGTTGAAGTTGTATCTATTCTTTTCGCAAATTATATCATGACTGACTTGCTTCTGCTATAGAGAGGTGCACTTAAGGCAGCGGTCCGATTGCCACATGTAAGTAAGTTATATTGCATCAGAAATATGAAATGAAATTCGACAGGTTCACTCTACAGGACACCAAGCCATGTGCTTCCATTAATCCCTACCCATTCTGTAAAACTCCATGCCGTATCTCTGGGCAGTACCAACAGGCTTCACATTTGAATGATAACAATATCGTTGTTCTGTACCAGAGGTTTTCAAAGTCATGTGGCTTGAGGATTGTTACTACCCACCGTCCTGTTTTCTACAAGCAAATAGCCCATATCAGGGAATTGGCCTTTTCCAGAAGTAGCAGTTTAAGTGCCATGGCCCAGTTTTTATCTAGAGATGGAGAAAGAGAAATAATACCCCACCTGAGACCGAGTTCCCTTGCGAATCTCTCTGAGTGATCAGATCTGAAAGCCAGCATCGCTGACCACTGCCCAGTTAACCTGTTGAAACACAAGAACACCGTTAGGACATTTTGGCAACTGCTCCCACGGGAGAAGTTTTCAGTGTGGAGATTTTGCTAAAGCCTATGAAGACTGCTGAGGCCAAGAGAGCTGAATGTCCAGGGAACAGAGAAGCAGACCAGCAGACAGTCCCCAGACATAGGTAATATCTACTTTCTCTCCAGCAGCATCTCCCTTACTATTATCAGTCTGATGACGAAGTAAGCCAAGTGCTTGTTGCCAGGCCTTGCCTCATATCAACAGTTGTGATGACTCGGCTCTGAAGGTTATTGTGAGGCGTGATGACACCTCTAGCTGCCTAACCAATCAGACCCTGGGACTGAGGCAAATAGTGGGAGGGGGAGGGAGGGAACTGCTCCTCTCTCTACTTGCGTTCCCTTCTAGATCATTTGCCGCTCCTGCAGGAACCGAAGCTGCTCAGTGGGCTGGGATAGAAAACATGCACATACACCAAGACAATGTGGCATTCATTTTCTTCTGCCATCAACAAACCGATTGAGCTGAGCAACTCCAACCCTGATGTGTAATGTCAGGTTTAAGACTGTCATTTGTCCAAATTTGTAAAAATAAAACGCTTACAGAAGGCATTAGGGAGAAGGGCAAAAGGGACAGGTGATCCGATTTCCCGTCACATTCCTGTGGGATTTCGGGCAAATGCCATCAACTCTGGTCCTATTTACAAAGCAGGGAACACAAGAGCAGCACAACTCTTAGGGGTTTCTGAAGATCAGATGAGACGAGACAGTTTTCCCCACTCATGGGCGGTGTGGCTAACAGAGGTATGTTACGTTTGGTGGACTGTGGTCTGAAACATCAAGAATGGGATGACGTGCCGGAAGAGGATCCCGCTCTCCGGTAACAGTGTCATCCTTTGTACCTCGTTCCTAATCAACGATTATAAAATACACTTAGTGTTATGGTCTTCATAATCTAATATCATCAAGAAGGTATCCAAAATTGGGTGCTCCTTACACACGAAAAGTTTATTCCAGAAGTTTGAATTTCATTGCTATGACATTGGTACCCAGTGTCATCCTTTGTACCGTTCCCCAGCTCCCAACGGTATAAATACACTTAGTGTTATGGTCTTCATAATCTAATATCATCAAGAAGGTATCCAAAATTGGGTGCTTTTTCTCCTTACACAATAGCGATGTTGGTGAAAAGTTTATTCCAATTTTAATTTTCTTCCATTACTTGATTATGACATTGGAGTTAAAGATGAAAGAGTCTCACGATTTCTCCATGGTAATCAACGGATGATATCCTCTTTATAATCGCCAAGGAATCGGAGCGTGTGTCAATGTCATTGTTTTCTACGATCGTTTACCCGATGATTTCGCATTCAAAGAAACCTTTTTCCTCAATAAATTATTATCAAGCAGGCTAAAAATATGGATAATTTTAACGGGAATTTTCTTGTCCATCTGTTAGTTGGCATGATTTCCTCATAATGGTTTACATTTTCTGCACTTGCCACGAATCCTTCAGCTTAGATATGTTATGGGTTGGGGGGTTGTTTGTGGGTTTGTTTAGATTTTAAGCCTTTTATGTGTTTATCGTCCCTCTTGGGGCTAGGTGAGGGCTTGTTTGGAATGAAATCGGAACGTCCTCTATCCACGAAAGTTCGACGACACAGACGTGCCCGGAAGAGAGCTCAAGCGCGAAAACCTGAGAGGGATGATGTGACCCACTTAATCCAGTCGACACAGGGGCGTCTTTCTCCTGGCTCCTCCCCAAAACACACAATTGCTTCCAGTAGTAATCACAAGACATTGCTCTGAGGGCATCGTCTGACTTGAAATGCCAAGATTATTCTTTTTTTCCTTTTGTCATGAACATGGGTCTGTTTCCTGATCTATTCTTTTCCATTGACAGAGTGTCAATCCCCGTTTTAGTTGTTAGATCGATACCTAGATGTTCATATATCGTAGGGAAAGACCGCTATCATGGTTATTCCCAAACGTATTCTCTTCCGTGTGCAGAATAATCTGCTCAATCATGACAAACTTCTCTTGGCGTTCATGACTATGTTTGCACTGAATGCATAGACTTATTTGTTATTTCATAGCCCATTCTTACAGGAGTATATAACGTCTTCGTTTGCGTGTTGAAGTTGTATCTATTCTTTTCGCAAATTATATCATGACTGACTTGCTTCTGCTATAGAGAGGTGCACTTAAGGCAGCGGTCCGATTGCCACATGTAAGTAAGTTATATTGCATCAGAAATATGAAATGAAATTCGACAGGTTCACTCTACAGGACACCAAGCCATGTGCTTCCATTAGTCCCCACCCATTCTGTAAACCTCCATGCCGTATCTCTGGGCAATACCAACAGGCGTCACAATTGAATGATAACAATATCGTTGTTCTCTACCAGAGTCTTTCAAGGTCATGTGGCTTGAGGATTGTTACTACCCACAGTCCTGTTTCCTACAAGCAAATAGCCCATATCAGGGAATTGGCCTTTTCCAGAAGTAGCAGTTTAAGTGCCATGGCCCAGGTTTTATCTAGAGATGGAGAAAGAGAAATAAAACCCCACCTGAGACCGAGTTCCCTTGCGAATCTCTTTGAGTGATCAGATCTGAAAGCCAGCATCGCTGACCACTGCCCAGTTAACCTGTTGAAACACAGGAAAACCGTTAGGACATTTTGGTAACTGCTCCCACGGGAGAAGTTTTCAGTGCGGAGATTTTGCTAAAGCCTATAAAGAGTGCTGAGGCCAAGAGAGCTGAATGTCCAGGGAACAGAGAAGAGAGACCAGCAGACGGTCCCCAGACATAGGTAATATCTACTTTCTCTCCAGCAGCATCTCCCTTACTATTATCAGGCCTGATGACGAAGTAACCCAAGTGCTTGTTGCCAGGCCTTGGCTCATATCAACAGTTGTGATGACTCGGCTCTGAAGGTCATTGTGAGGCGTGATGACATGTCTAGCTGCCTAACCAATCAGACCCTGGGACTGAGGCAAATAGTGGGAGGGGGAGGGAGGGAACTGCTCCTCTCTCTACTTGCGTTCCCGTCTAGATCATTTGCCGCTCCTGCAGGAACCGAAGCTGCTCAGTGGTCTGGGATAGAAAATATGCACATACACCAAGACAATGTGGCATTCATTTTCTTCTGCCATCAACAAACCGATTGAGCTGAGCAACTCCAACCCTCATGTGTAATGTCAGGTTTAAGACTGTCATTTTTCCAAATTTGTAAAAATACAACGCATACGAAGGCATTAGGGAGAAGGGCAAAAGGGACAGGTGATCCGATTTCCCGTCACATTCCTGTGGGATTTCGGGCAAATGCCATCAACTATGGTCCTCTTTACAAAGCAGGGAACACAAGAGCAGCCCAACTCTTAGGGGTTTTTGAAGATCAGATGAGACGAGACAGTTTTCCCCACTCATGTGCGGTGTGGCTAACAGAGGTATGTTACGTTTGGTGGACTGTGTTCTGAAACATCAAGAATGGGATGACGTGCCGGAAGAGGATCCCGCTCTCCGGTAACAGTGTCATCCTTTGTACCTCGTTCCCAATCAACGATTATAAAATACACTTAGTGTTATGGTTTTCATAATCTAATATCATCAAGAAGGTATCCAAAATTGGGTGCTTTTTCTCCTTACACAATAGCGATGTTGGTGAAAAGTTTATTCCAATTTTAATTTGTCTTCTAGTACTTGATTATGACATTGGTAACAGTGTCATCCTTTGTACCTCGTTCCTAATCAACGATTATAAAATACAGTTAGTGTTATGGTCTTCATAATCTAATATCATCATGAAGGTATCCAAAATTGGGTGCTTTTTCTCCTTACACAATAGCGATGTTGGTGAAAAGTTTATTCCAATTTTAATTTGTCTTCCATTACTTGATTATGACATTGGTAACAGTGTCATCCTTTGTACCTCGTTCTTAATCAACGATTATAAAATACACTTAGTGTTATGGTCTTCATAATCTAATATCATCAAGAAGGTATCCAAAATTCGGTGCTTTTTCTCCTTACACAATAGCGATGTTGGTGAAAAGTTTATTCCAATTTTAATTTGTCTTCCATTCCTTGATTATGACATTGGAGTTAAAGATGAAAGAGTCTCACGATTTCTCCATGGTAATCAACGGATGATATCCTCTTTATAATCACCAAGGAATCGGAGCGTGTGTCAATGTCATTGTTTTCTCGATCGTTTACCCGATGATTTCACATTCAAAGAAACCTTTTTCCTCAATAAATTATCATCAAGCAGGCTAAAAATATGGATAATTTTAACGGGAATTTTCTTGTCCATCTGTTAGTTGGCATGATTTCCTCATAATGGTTTACATTTTCTGCACTTGCCATGAATCCTTAAGCTTAGATATGTTATGGGTTGGGGGGTCGTTTGTGGGTTTGTTTAGATTTTAAGCCTTTTATGTGTTTATCGTCCCTCTTGGGGCTAGGTGAGTGCTTGTTGGGAATGAAATCGGAACGTCCTCTATACACGATCGTT
>NW_024354472.1:0-1721 GCF_902729225.1 Pteropus medius
GTTAAGGTTAGGGTTAGGATTAGGGTTAGGGTTAGGTTTGGTGTTAGGTTTAGGGTTAGGGTTACTGTTATGGTTAATGTTAGCATTAGGTTTAGGTTTAGGTTTAGGGATGGGGTTAGATTTCAACTTATTCTTAGTGTAAATTCAGGGTTAGGGTTACAATTAGGGTTAGGATTAGCTTTAGATTTAGGGTTAGCATCTGAGTTAGGGTTAGTGTAGGGTTACGTTTAAGGTTTCCATTAGATTTAGGGTTAGGGTTAGAGTTAGTTTAAGAGTTAAATTAGGGTTAGGGTTAGGATTACGGTCAGGGGTTAAGGTTTGGGTTATTGTTAGTATAAAATTTAGGGTTATGTTTAGGGTAAGAGGTTACAGTTAGTTTTAGTGTTAGCATTAGGGTTAGGGTTAGGGTAATTTAAGGTTATGTTTAGGGTTACTGTTAGGGTTAAGTTTAGCATTAGATTTAGTGTTAGGGTTAGGGTATGGAGTTAGGATAAGAGTTATTCTTAGTGTAAATTTTAGGGTTAGGTTTAGGATTAGGTTTAGGATTAGCTTTAGATTTAGGGTTAGGATGGGTTAGGGTTAGTGTTAGGGTTACATTTAAAATTTTAGTTAGATTTCATGTGGTGTTAGGCGTAGAGTTAGTTTTTTAGTAAATAGGAATAGGGTAAATTTTGTAGTCAGGGTTTAAGGTTAGGGTTATAGTTATTGTAAAATTAAACTTCGGTTTAGGATAATAGGTTAGAGTTAGTTTAAGTGTTAGCATTAGGGTTAGAGTTAGGTTTATGTTAAGGTGAGGGCTAGGGTTAGGTTTAGAATTAGTGTTAAGGTTTAGAGTTAGGGTTACTGTTAGGTTTAGAGTTAGGATTAGGGTTAGGGTTACTTAAGGGTTAAAGTTATGGTTAGGGTTAGTTAGAGTTTAGAGTTAGGATGAGTGTTAGGGTTAGTTTTATGTTTAGGGTTACATTAAGGTTTAGGTTACGGTTAGGGTTAGGGTTTTGGGTAAGTATTAAGGTTACGTTTAGGGTTAGGGTTAGGGTTACCGTTAGTTTTAAGGTTAGCATTAGATGAAGTTTAGATTTAGGGTATGGGTTTATTGTTCAAGTTATTCTTAGTTTAAATTTAGGGGTAGTGTTAGTTTAGGGTTATGGTTAGTGTTTGTGCTACGATTAGGTTTAGGGATCGGGTTACTGATAGGGATAAGAATAGCGTTAAGTTTAGGGTTAGGTTTATGGTATGGGGTTAGGGTGAAGGTTAATTTTATTGTAAAATTTATGGTTACGGTTAGAATTAGTTTTAGGATTAGCCTTAGATTTAGGGTTATTATCTCAGTTAGGGTTAGGGTTACGTTTAAAAGTAGAGTTGGATTTAGGGTTAGTGTTAGGTTTAGAATTAGTTTTAGAGTTAAATTATAATTAGGGTTCTGTTTGGGGTCAGGGTTTAGGTTTATGGTTATTTTTACTGTAAAATTTAGGTTGAAGTATAGGTAAGAGTTTAGAGTTAGTTTTAGTGTTAACGTTATAGTTAGAGTTAGGGTTATGTTAAGTTTAGAGTTAGGGTTAGGGGTAGTGTACAAGTTTAGAGTTAGGATTGGTGTCTGGTTCAGTGTTAGGGTTAGGGCTATGTTAAGGTTAGGGTTAGGGTTATGGTTCAGTTTAGGGGTAGTGTTAAGTTTAGGTTTAGGGTCAGTGTTAGGTTTAGTGTTAGGGTTAGGTTTGGTGTTA
>NW_024354473.1:0-535 GCF_902729225.1 Pteropus medius
CCCCCCCAATTTCTCCCAATACACTAATTCCCTATCCAGGCGCCTTAATCGGTTATTTAAAATTACGTTAACTTTTTGGTCCAGTGGTTCCGTTTTATGCTTTCAGAAATTGTATTTGATTCTTTGTGATATTTCTTGTTTCTTCCTTATTATGGTTTATATCCTCCCATTTACTTAACGTGTCAACACTTTTTGAATTGTTTGCACCCGGGGATAAGTCTTTGGAGGAGGATACCTTTGGTTTTCTTGAATTATGAGCAAGTGTGGAAGGGCTTTATCGGTGGGGACCTTCTCTAAGACTCAGTTAAGGGTGGGCTCCTCCACAGAGGATTTGACTAGCATTTGCCCCACGTCTGGGTTTTCGCCAGAATTCCTTGAGCCATGCCGATAGTCTTCATTGGGATGCCACAGCCACGTGAAGGCAGAATTGCGCTTTGAAACTATCAAAGGAGCCTTTCCCCCCCCACCCCCGCCCCATCCAGACACAAGGCCAAGATATACCAAGTTGCCTTGTCATCTCCCTTTCCCCATAGCA
>NW_024354474.1:0-761 GCF_902729225.1 Pteropus medius
AATAAGGGCAATGCAAATTAAGACCCCAATAATATAAACATTTTACCCAATTTTACTAACAATATTTTTAAAATATGGCAATATAAAGTGTCTGTAAACATGTGGAGCACTGGAATTCAAACACTACTAGTGAGAGCGTAAATTGGCATAAACAGTTTGGAAAGCATTTTCTTATTTCCATGCACAGATAACAACAGGTCATGGAAAAAGTTGCACATCTGTACCAACAGGCATACACAACAATGTTTATAGCTGCATTGTTTGCAATAGCAAATGACTAGAAATAAACAAGGAAATGGACTCTAATTATGACATCCACTTGGATGAATCTCAAACATTGTATTTAATGTAGAAAAAATCAGACCTCCTACCATGTGATACAATTTTTATAAAATTCAAAACTGAACAAAATTAAACATTTGTTTACATATGTATGTATGTATGTGTGTATATATGTATATATATATATAAATATAAATATATATATATATATATACACACATACATACATATATATAAATATATATACACACATACATACATACATACACAGGTGAAATATATACATAGCTGAATGCAATGTAGAAAAGCTAGGGCGTATAGAAACAAACCTTGTTGGTAACCTCAGGGGTATATAAAGGGAGTTGCAAATGCGTTGGGAATGTTATGTTGTCTGTTTCATTACTGAGTGTTAGCTTCATCCTGCTTGTTTCACTGTTACATTTAATAACTACATTTATGTTATTTATGCCATAGTCTGA
>NW_024354475.1:0-313 GCF_902729225.1 Pteropus medius
CCTGGGATGGTCGTAATGGTCCCCGTGGACGCATTCAAAATGAAGAAATGAAAGGCTCAAAGAGCTGATCACAAAGCTCCTAAGGCACGGAGGCCGAATTCACACCCACAGCTGTCTGCAGTGTCTCCCAACTGAACTCTTTCCAGCGGGTGACGGCCGCCATGGACGGAGGGGCCAAAGCATCCCTGGGTACGCTGTCTGTGGGTGGCCCTGAACCCTGCAAGAGCATACTCAGACGAATGAGACGTAGTTTGTACCTCCAGGAGCTCAAAGTGTCAGTGAGTGCTCCTCCAACTTCGGTACCCCAGTCTCC
>NW_024354476.1:0-1428 GCF_902729225.1 Pteropus medius
CCGAGCTCCGCGTAAGGGGCCGTCACGGAGCGCGCCCTTTCGTAGCTGGCCGGCTGCTGTCATGGGTGTCACCTCTGTGAGGTCCGTTCCCGCCGCCGGCCGTGCAGCCGGTCACTCTTCCCGCCGGGGGCGGTGCCGTGGGCACTGCTCCGAGCCGCGACCGCGCCCCCATCCGCTCAGCGCACCGTGACGCACGCCTGGCCCCTTCCCCGCTGTGCACTGTCACACCGCGAGCAGCTCTGAACCTTCTAGAACGAGGCCTGTGCGTCTCTGGTGCGCATAATCTTAGGATGGGAGTGGCTGGGCCCCGGGACCTGCATAGGGCCAGCTTTAAAAGGCCTGCCACGTGGCTTTCCAAAACGCTCGGGCCTTTTGTTTTCTTTTCAATGGCAAAAATGAATAAATAAACACGTAAGTAAATAAATGCAGATGGAAGTTGTGCTCGCCCTCGGGGACCTCCTCACACCCCACAGGGGCTGCCCGCACTCGGGCACCCACGGCACAGGGGTGACATCTGTCCCTGCTGAGGCGTCTCACCCCACGGAGCCTCGGGGACGTCGCGCCTCCAGAGCGCGGGCACCGCCGTCGCATCCCCCTCAGGTGCTTCCACCCCTCCGCTCCAGACCCACCGGCCCTGTCCCGACACGTCCCCCCTGCCCCCAGGTCTCCAGACGCCCCGGTACAGACAGGGCACCCTCTCAGAGGAAAGGGCATCCGCCACCGCCCGCGTCCTGGGACCTTCAACCCTGACTGAGGGAGGGCACCTCGGGAGAGAATCTGGATCCGAGACAGACACTCCTGGCCAGTCCACTCGAGACCAAGTGGTCAGCAAGGAGCCAGGGGCCATCCCCTCTTCCTGGTCAGCACTCGCTGTGTGGCGGCTCCCCCAGGTGCGCATGCCTCAGGTGTAAGCAGGGCCCCGACGGGTCGGACGCGTCCAGACGGGGTGCTGAGCGGACGCTCCAGGCTCGCCTCCGAGAGCGCCGGACCGCGGCGGCAGCTGCTCGGCCGTCGGAAGGCCGCGCCTTCGGGACGGACGCTTTCCGAGCCGGGCCTTTGCCTGGCCTCGGGGACGTGCCGGGCCATCGCTCGTGGGCCCCTTCCTGCCACCACGCAGTGTCTATTGCCGGCCCTTCTGGAACTGTCTTTGCCGTAAAACAAATAGCTCATACCTGGAGAAACCGACATTCTCAGAGGTAAACAGTTAGATCCACAGAGCTAACGTACAGCCCCGCGAGGTTTCAATAGATAAACGTGCACAGCCGGAAACGGGGCGAGGGGCGTGTTGACAGTAGTTGATAATAATCGGCTCGGAAGGGGAAGAACTCTGATGGCCCGGCTCGTGTGCCTGGTGCTGCCTGTGCACGCTGGTGACCTTTCAGAGGAAGCAGCTGGAGCTTCGGCGTGTGCCCCACACCCCACAGCTGG
>NW_024354477.1:0-771 GCF_902729225.1 Pteropus medius
GCAGCTCAGATTCCACGGTTACAGTATTGCCCCATCCCCAACGGTCAGCAAAACGATGTCAACACTGAGACTTCCTAGAAATGAGCCTTTCTGACACTGAGACCACACTACCCAATTAGAAGGTCAGCCCTCAATGCATCCTTCAGATTGGTTTATAACCAAAAGAGGGAGCACTCAAAGAAAAAAAGAAGATGTATGGAAAGTCACCTCACAGAGGGATGAGATCAGAAATTCCTAACTGGGCGGGTCTGGTGGGGAGTCCACCCCAGGCATGTAACTTTTTACTAAAAGGTTTGTCTTTGCCTTAAACAAGTCCCGTCCATTGTTTCTGTGCGTCTAAGTTATCTCGCCTTTGAAATAAGCCATAATCACCCTCAGGAGAGCAAAGAATCTTGTTGATTATCCTGTAATCCGTCCCTACCTTGCTTTCCCATCGTCCATGTCATCTTCCTTCACCTCAAATGCACAGAAGAAGCTGTGAAATGGTCACTCTCTGGAGCATTTGAGATCTCGCTCCCCGAATTCGTCATCGATTTGGCTCAAATACACTCTTAAAAATTCTCCAAAAAATCTTTTTCATAAAGATGATTTTCATCACAACCACTTTTTCGATGTGAATGGAATCGAGTTAAAAACGCTAGAAACAAAAAAAAGAATCCTCTGCATTGTCCCAAACTTTATAATACCGTGAAAACATGTAGACACAGAAAAATACACGAGAAAAGACGCACATCGACACGTTGCCAGCAGCAGAATAGCTGGTGATTTTTA
>NW_024354478.1:0-553 GCF_902729225.1 Pteropus medius
CATGGTGGACCACTGCCGGAGAGTAGAGCCATCGTGAAGTTATTCTCTGCTGCCATCTAGTGGACATTTTGGTAATATCAGCCTAGTGTGTGTCATTGTTAACTTAGTCTCTGCTGCCCTCTCGTGGCCATCTCTTGAATAACACCCCAGTGTAGGTAATCGTGAATATTTATTGTTTGCCTTTGTCTCACGTGCATCTTGGGAATAACACCTGAATGCATGTAACAAGAAATTATTCTCTTCTGCCATCTGTTATGCATTCTGGGAATAACACTCAAGTATATGTCATCATGAAAAGGCATTCTTTGCTGTTATCTTGTATGCAGCACAAACATAACATCCGGGGGAAAAAAACTTCTGACTGTATGTCATAAAAAGTTGTTAGCTAGTATCATTTTCTTGGCTTCTCCAGAATAACACTCGTGTTTCTTCTCTGCTTCCATCTCGTGTTAATCTTTGGAGTAAAAATGCATACATGTCATGGAAAGTTATTCTCTGCTGAAATCTTATTGGGATTTCAGGGATAACAGCAGAGTGTACGTCAGAAAAAGTT
>NW_024354479.1:0-2821 GCF_902729225.1 Pteropus medius
TCCTAAACCTAAACCTCATGCTAACTTTAACCCTAACAATAACCCTAACCGTAACCCTAACCCTAACCCTAACATTAATTTAACCCTAACCCCAACACTAATCCTAAAACTAATCCTAACTCTAAACTCTTACACTAAACCTTAACCTAAATTTAATCTTAACCTAAACCTAAACCTAAGCCTAATCAGAAACCTAACCCTACACCCTAAATCTAACCCTAACCCTAACCCCAACAATAACCCTAAAACTAATCCTAACCCTAACCCTAAACTAATTCAAACCCTAAATCTAATCTTAACACTAATCCTAACTCTAACCTCTTATCCTAAACCTGACCCTAAACATGATTGTGATACTTTCCCAAAGCATAACACTATACCTAACCCTAACCCTAACACAAAGCATAACGCTATACCTAACTCTCATCCTACTCCTAACACTAATCCTAACTCTGAGCTCTTATCTTAAATTTAATCCTATTATTAAACCTAACCTAAACCTAACAATAATTCTAACCTAAATTAAACCTAACCCTAATCCTAACACTAATACTAATCGTAACTTTAACCCTAAACTTAAACATAACTGTATGCCTAACCCTAATCCGACCCCTAAATCTAACCATAATCTTAAGCGTAACCCTAACTCAAACCCTATCCCAGATCCTAACCCTAAATCTAAAGCTAACCCTAAACATAATGTTAACCCGAAGCCTTAATTTTACACTACGAATGACCATAACTCTAACCTCATACCCTAACCCTAACACTAAACCTGATGCTATATATAACCCTAAGCCATTATCCTAACCATAAACCTAAACCTAAATCTAAGACTAACCCTAACACTAACCCTAACATAAACATAACCTTAATCTTAACACAAACCATAATCCTACCTCTTAAAAGAACCAAACCTGAACCCTAACATTAACCCTATCCCAAACCAAATCCTAACTCTAACCATAACCCTAACCCTTATGATAAATCTACCCGTAACCTAACCTTAACCCTAAAATTAACCCTAATACAAATGCTATGTCTAACCATAACACTAACCCTAACTCTAACTCTAACAGTAAACCTAAACCTAACCCTAACCTTAAACCTGAAGCCTAACCATAACCCTAATGCTAACTCTAATCCTAACACTAAAACTGAAGCTTATTCTAACTCTAATTCTAACTCTAACCCTAAAACTAACCATAATCTTAAATTTCAAAATAACAACTAACCCTAACTCCTTATCCGTAACCTAACTCTAAATCTAACTTTAAGTCTAAAACTAACCCAAACTCTAACCTTAACCCTAACATTAACCCTAAACCTTATACTAACCCTAAAACTAAAGCTACTGCTAACCATAATTTTATACCTAATCCTAACACTAACCCTAACCCTCACCCTTACCCTAACACTAAAGCTTATCCTAACCCTAACACTAATGTTAATGCTACCCCTAAACCTAACCTAAACATAACCGTAATCCTAACACTAACCATAAACCTACTCCTAAACTAAACCTTACCCGAAACCTAACAGTAAGCCTAACCCTAACCTAATCCTAAAACTTACTATAACAATAAACCTAACACTAACATTAACCGGAACCCTCCTTTAACCTAAAGAATCAAGCAAAGGCTAACCATATTTCTAAAGATAACCCTAACACTAACTTTAACCCTGAACCTACCCTAACACTAACGCATATCCAAACCCTAATTCTAAACCTAACCCTAAATTTAACACTAACAATAACTCTAAAATTAATTGCTTACCCGACCCTAACTCTAAACCTAAAGCTAGCCCTAACCCTAACACTAACCCTAACTCTAACCTAACCTTAACCTAAACCTAACGCTAACTCTAACCATAAACCTAACTCTATAGTAAACCTAATAGGAACCCTAACGAATACCCTAACCCTAACTTAAACTAAATCCTAAGCCTAAACCTAACACTAATCCTAACTCTAAACACTTACACTAATCCAGACCCTAACCCTGACACTAAACCTAAAACTAAGGTTAATCATAACCCTAATTCTAACCCTAAACCTAAATTTTACACTAACAATAATACTAACTGTATTCATTACCCTAATACAAACGCTAAACCTAAAGCTAACCCTAAACCAAAAGCTAACCTTAACACTAACCAAACCGTAAACATTATCCTAAAACTAACACTATCCTTTAACTAAACCTGACCCGAACGTTAACAAAACCCTAAGCATAACTTAATCCTAACTCTATCCCGAACATTAATTCTAATTCTAAACTCTTACCAAAATACTACTCTAACCCTAACTCTAAACCTAATTCTAAACCTGAAGCTAACCCTAACGATAAATTCTTATTATAACCCTAACAATAAAACAAATCCTAATGCTACCTTAAATCCTAACCCTAACCATAACCCTAAAACTATACCTGATCTTAACCCTAAAACTAAAACTAAACGTAACCTTAATTCTAACCCTAACGCTAAATTTTACACTAAGAATAATGTAAAACCTAACCCTATATTCTAACACTAACGATATTCTAACCCTATATTCTAACCCTATATTCTAACCCTATATTCTAACACTAACCTAATGCTAACCCTAACCTTCAACGTAAACCTAACCCTAACCGTAAACCTAATACGAAACTTAAGCTAAACAGTAAACTTAACCCTACAACTAACTAACCCAAACACTAACCCTAAGCCTAAAATGAACCCTAAACCTAAACCCTAAACCGAACCCTAACCCAATACCTAACCCTAAATTTTACACTAAGAATAACCCTAAACCTAATGCCATACCCTAACCATA
>NW_024354480.1:0-10491 GCF_902729225.1 Pteropus medius
TTTCTTGTTCTCGGCCCCTCTCGTCCGTCCTCCGGTCCCTTCTTCAGTCCACTGCTTCACATTTAGTTCGCTGAAGTTGATGTCGATGGTGATTCGGCTCATCGGACATGCTGAGAACGTGATTTTTCAAATGAAAACGGTGTCGGGCCAAAGGGAGCGTACGGCCGAGGAGCGAAGGGAGGTGACATTCGTGGCTAAGGAGTGGTCTCGTCCACGTAACTGCGTCTCTTTTGGCAAAACCGACGACGGAAATCAATTATTCAAGAAATATTCAGAGGATTCTTGCTGGCTCCAGCCTCTGAAATCGTAACCAGACACGGTGTTTGAGTCGTTTGTTTGTCTGTGGACAGACTTGTGGATGGATTGATGTTCAGTAGGGCAAACCTTCATTAATTTAATTTTATTTATTTTTAATATCATATATATGGAGTTATTTCTCCGTCTTATGCTTGGATGATCCTTGATATTTAAAACTGCCTCCCACACAGGGAGGTTACCAGCCCACTGTAGTAGGCAGAATTCAGGTTCCTATGGTCTGCGTCCCCCGGTGTCACACCCAGGGATATTTTAAGGTACGTGGCAGAAGGGACTTTGCAGATGGAATTGGACTGACCAGTGGACCCTCAGAGCGGGAGGCCATTTGCATTACGTGGTGGGCCCGGTGGAACCGCCACAGCCCTTAGACCCAAAAGAGGGTCCTGTGACGGCAGGAGCCGGGCAGCATGTCCTTCTGCAGAGCCTCCAGGACGAGACACCGTGGAGCCAGTGTCCTCGGCTCCACCTCGTCAGACCCTGGACAGCGACCAGCCACAAGGTGCTGGCCTTCTGCCCCGGACGGAGAACTCCACGCCGGTAGACGCGGGCAGCTGTAAGCCACCAGTTTGTGGCTGTTTGTCACAGCAGCAATAGAAAACGAAGGCACCAGCCCTCTCCGATGGGTCACCAGCTGGTCACTGCGGCCATTTTCTCTCGTGCAGGACAGATCCGCGTCGGACTCACCTCAGCTTTCTGCCGCAACCACTTCCGACCTCTGGACAGGCTCCCCGGCCGAGGCAAACATATATCCCATGGCCAGGGACCACGGTGACGTCAACTGACACTTCAGACATATGGGACATGTACCTGCTTAGAAAGACGCCGTGACCAAGCGGTTCCCGGGGGAAAGCCCGCGGCCCTCCCGGTAGACTGCGTCGTCTCCGACGTGGAGAAGTCGGACGATTTTGAAGAGAAGAGTCCTCCCCTTGCTCAGGGTCGCCAGTCGGTGACGACCTAACAGTGGTCCCCGGGCACCAGGCAGAGATACTCGCTGTAGCACTTACGGCGCTTGGCGTCAGCCATGGGTGACGCAGAAAACGTCGTTGAATTTGCCATGTGGCAGTGGAGACAAATGGGGTGCAGAGAGGTGACGCTAACACAGCTAATATGAATGACGGGGGCTGAGGGGGGACGTTGGGGCCCTGAGTCCTGGTCCCAGGTTCTTTCAAGGACACCAAGCTGCCTGTCACCAAGGAGTTGCTCTCCTGTGAGTGGCGACAGCCCTTCGAAGAGCAGCGAGGAGCAAACACGACCTGGGCCCGGAGCCTCGGAGAGAATGGTCACTCGTCATGATCCTCAGTCCCTGCAGATGGGAGAATTTGTCTGTTTCTGTTCAGAGAGCTTTGAGGAACAAAAGGTCGTCGCTTGCTTGACGATAAAACCTTTATATAGACGACAGCCAGCGGTTACTGGGGCGGGGCTGGCATCCGCCTCGGGCTCAGGAAGAGAACTCTGAGATGCCCAAGGCCTCGAGGTTCAGCGCGCCCTTCTAAAGTGCTTTCATATTGACCGTCCCTGTTTGGTGTTCTTCCTTAGGCTCGTGGCCTCAGCCTCCGACCACAAGGTCAAAGCCACAGGAAGGCACAAAGTAAGATAAACGGGCTTTCTCTACCCACTCCGAGCGGACTAATCGTAGTTTTAATAAGTCATGAATACTTGTAAAAGAAACACCCCCAAAAGCACTAATTCCAAGCGAAGTCTCTGTTTTAGTGCCCTAAAATAGCACACCAGTAACAAGGCATTCTGCAGAGTACAGAGCTTCAGGCACAAATGTCTGTGTATCGGAACGATGGCTTTATCCTGAAGCGTCTGGCTGATGTTTCTGTAGTATTTTACACCTTGAAAAGATCCCATCTCAGAGATTATCCTGTCTCATTTGGTGACAGCCCTTTCCAGTTTACGTCAGGGGTCCCAGACTGGGAGGGGGAGGCTGGAGAGCCTTGGGAACACACAAGAGAAGAAACAGCCCCAGCCAGGAAGGGAAGTCGCTATGGCCACCTGGAGCAGGAGTCTGTGTGCTGCTTCACCACGGAACCCAAGGGAGAGGCAGGACCCCGAGGGGAGAGCTGGGTGGTGCCCCTCCAGAGGCTGGGTCCTGGGCTTTTTGGCCGTCAGCCCCTCCAAAGAGTTCTGTGTCCCCAGCAAGCTTCTATAGAACTGGCAGAGCCACCACACCTACCGGAATGATGCAGACTAAAATAACGTCCTATAACCAGTGACGGATGATCAGAAGGTCCCTCCCCTGTGCTTTGTCACCACAGATCCCACAGCACCTTGTGGCGGGCCCGGGAGGCTGTCCCCATGGTGACTGAGACCAGGCGGACTGTCACCTGGCCAGACAGAAGGTCACATTCAAATCCTACGTGCTATCAAGTATGGAAACGCAAGGTCCTTGCACACTTGAATTTGTAGATTACACACGGAACGAAGAGGCCGGAGCGAGGGTGCGAGCTGGCAGTGCCGTGTGTTTGTGAAAATCTGAGAGAGAGTGAGGAGTAGCCAGTGGCCGCTGGGGTCAGACTAGGCAGGGTGAGTTTCGAGGTGGGAATTCGCATAGAAGCCGTCGACCTGGATACCGATCATCTGCAGCTAAATTCTCAACTGCCTAAAATTCAGCCCTTGTACGTACGAGTGATTGTTATTTCGTGAATGTTGTCCCTGAAAATCAAATGGCAAATTATCTATAATTATCTACATCACAGGGGAGACGATAGATTTGTTCTTCGTGACCTCCCCAGTCCCCGGCACTGCTAAGCCGGTGACGATAATGGCTGTCACTTTGTTTCCCTGTAAATCAAAGCCCTGGTTTTGCTGCAAGGCATATTGTCAGTCTTATGCGTGCTAGGAATTGCTGACTTGCTCTGGGAAGCTCGCCTGGTTTTATATCTCTTCCATCTTTTTAAAGTATACAAACTATACTCACGGTTGCTAATTTTTCACGCAACCTCCTGTTCCATGGTATTTTTCACACTGCTTTGCGACCGCTTTGAGTGTGTTCACATTACACTATTTTTAAAAAAGCAAACCTTAAGTGAAGACAGACTGCTTCATTTATTTAAAAATCAATACCTCATCAGCGTTACTTTTGATGCAGTTTAAAGCAAAAGGACATTGCAATCCTTGGTTTGCCAACGGTGTCATAAGGATTTAGACTCTCACAAGTGGATTCTGATTTCAAACATCGAAAAAACCTCCTCAAAGAGAAATAGAAGGAAGTACAAGGTACATTTAAAAATATGGCTTATTAACGAAATATTTGAGTTAATGTCAATATTTATACAGCTTCAACAGCTCTCCCTTTTAGCCCAAATACTGAGGTCCATGAATCTCTTATATTTTTTAGAAGTGAGGTGGACGATGAATCTATAGCTGACTGGGGAAAAAATATGATAAGCATTACAGAATCTATTTTTTTAAAAGCTTTGCCTGATGAAGAAGTGTCCGACACCTACATTTTCTTAACCATATTTTTCCGTGATTTAGTTTTTTTGATACTGAGGTTGTCCGAGGTCTGTATCCAGGGTTACGAATCCATCACGCCTGCCTTTCCAAAATCGTATAAATTCAAGTTCGCGTTACTTTTCATCAGCCATCGATTAAACATTCTCTAGCTTTTCTTGGTCCTCAGCCTTACAAGGCTCTCTATGGGGGGAGCACTCGGAGCCCTGGCCGTTCCAGGCCCCCGGCTCGGGGTCACTGCCTCAGCCACCCCCATGCCCGCAGCTACCTGTGTCGCGTAACTCACGACTCCCCTTAAGTGGAAACGTGCCGAGTCCTCACTCGCTCCCTTTCCATATTGACGGGATCGATAGGCTGCGTACAGATCTGATGCTTTTAGATTCCCAAACACAGGAGCACGCCCCTTGAAAACTGCTTGTGAGAGGTTCTGGGTTCCAGTAAAGCTTTTAAGCTCGGAGGATGATGACTATTTCTTTGTCTCGGTTCTCCATTCAAAGAAAATAATGTGCTGTCTCTCAGATAAGAAGGGAAGGGGAGTGTGCAGAGGGTGGGGCCGTGCCATAATTTGAGGGGCCCTCAATCGTCTCCCTGCCCCACCCCCCAGAGCACCTCTCGGCTCTGGTGCCAGAATCTTCCAGTGTTTGGTTGGTTTCGACTGAGGCATATCACTGTCTTAGATGCAAATGGTTTCAACAGCAATAAGCCGTCACCATGGGTGGCCTTAAGGAAAGTCCCTGAGGTCTCTGTCCTCTCCACTCAGTGGGGACAGGTCAGGGGTGCTAATGCTAGTGGCAGAAAACGTGGGTGTTGTTGGTGGACACACTTCGTGCAGAGGTTCCATGACAGCGGCGCATACAAGCTCTGGACCCCTCGCGTCTCTCCGTGCACTTAAATCGTGCCCTTGGCCATCTTACACACATCTGAGATGTGGGGCGGGTGGGCACACACCTGTCCCCGATGATGCTCGGGCTCGGAGCCCGCCCGGGTTCGGGGTGACGGACAAGCTGATCGTCTCACTTCCGAGGCCGCACGGTGCCGTCGCCCGTCGAAGCCTTTCCAGTTTCTTCTGGGGCTGAGCATTGTTTGCTCTAGGAGGACACAAAGCAAGGAGGTAACTTTGTGAGTTGTCACAGCCAGGAGAGGCCAGCTTACGCTCCAAGAGCTCCGAGGCTCGGAGAAGAAAGAGTTGTTTGTCACTCAGGCTGCCTGTCCGGTGCTGGTCTACACGGTGGCCCCGCTCTACGCGTCCACACCCCGTCACCACACCAGAGCGGGACCTCCGGAGCGTTCAGGGGACGTTCGAGGTGTCGATGCTGAAGTGGCACCTTGCTTCCTTCCGGAACTCGTCACGTGCTTCCTTCCCACCACGAGGGACCCGGGACGACCATATGACGTGGGCCAAAAATATGCGGCCACCAGCGTGGCTTCCACGCAATGGATAATTCGTGATCTGCATTGGGGAGACGAGCCGCAGAAACGGGGGGTCCCTGACGCCCTGCGGCCGCACAGTGGTTGCGTGCCGCGTCTGTCTGTGTCCGGCGCCCGGAGCGTCTCCCCGATAAGCCGCAGATCTCTGCTGCCCCAGCGCGAGACACTGAAGCCAGCTGCGGGGCATGAAGACGGAGCACGTTGCCGCCCGGCGGTGGCCTCGCCGTCCGTGTGCCCCAGAGCCCTGCCCCTGCGCCTCCCTTGGCGTCTGTGCCCTGGGTCACCTCCCCCGAACTCGCGGACGGCTTTCTCCCCGGTGACCGCTCCCTGGAGCCAGAGGCCAGTCTGGCCAAAAGGCTAACACGACCGATTATCGCAGCCGCTTCCCGACTTGGACCCGGGACGGCCGTTTGCCGTGCGCCCACCCGGGGCCCCAAGCTCCCAGCTGTGCGGCCCTCTGGGCTCTCCGCCCCCCTCGCTCCCCTGCCCCTTTGGGTTGAGTGAAGCCGATTTTCTCAAGCTCCTTGGTTCGTTCCTCTTACCCCTGCCTCTACCCCCCACCCCTCGAGGGCATTACTTTTAGGGTGCTAAAATATCCTATAAGAAGAAAATCCCCGAAAGACGTCCACGCCCTGCTTCGGCGCGACGGCCGGCAGTTGTCCCCACGCTCACACACTCTTACCTACGACGGAAAGCAGACGGCGTGTCCGGGAGGTGGTGTCACGGTGTGGATGAAGCATCTCTCGTAAAGGCGTCTGAGTGCGAATTCCCTGAACGCGTCCCATCTCCTGCTAAATGTCTGCAAAGGTGCAGTCACCTTCCAGATTGGCGATGGGGACACCTGCGTGCCACACACGCAGCCTCGGTTCCGTCGACACGGCCATTGCTATGCTTCTTCCTCCGCTCTGTCACCCCCGAGAGCGCGTGGGGTGTCCCACGCTGTGCCAGGCTCAGGGACGGGCGCTGAGAAGGTGGCGGCCTCGTCCCTCTGTGTGGGAGGAGCTCTGGGCCTCCATGGCGAGTTTCTGGTCTGTTCATGGGGACAACGGCAGATAAATAAACCACCACAACACTGGACCGTGAACGTCACAGCACCGAGTTGGTGCGTGTCTGGCTCATGCTTCTGGGCCAGGAGCTGCCGACGTGCCTGGCGCAGGGTCGGACTGCAAGTGTTTGTGGAACACATCGGTGGACACCGGAAGGGAGTGTGACGAGCCACGCATCTGTCCCCCGCACACTGCTTCTCCGGCTTTATGCCACCCAGAAATACCCGTCCATTCTCTTAGCGGAGGGTTCAGTGGATGACGGCCAAATCTCAATTTCTCTGGGTAACCAACATGTCCCCCGTACCCGGAATCATGGCTAGCAAACCCTGTCCCCCAGTATTCCGGACACGCACCCGCCCACGGTCAGGACCCAAAACGAGAAGCCGGGACCCTCCACGTGAAGCGGGCTGATGGCTGTGAGCTGAGACCGACGTTCGTGTGTGTCTGTCTCAGGGCAGAGCGAGGTCTTCCACGTAGCCCGTGGGGAGGAGAAAGTCAGACAGGGCTGTGTAGAAGAGCACCCCGCGTTGTCCCCAGAGGCTGCCGTGGGGGCGTCCGCAGACGCCCGGTCTCCCCACTGCCTGCGGCAGATGGCAGGGGGCCACGTCCCTGCCCTCTGATCCCCGGAGGCTCAGAACGTCACGTGCAGCTCCCGGCTGCTCTGTGCCGAGCGGCAGACGCTGTGGTCATTGACAAGCTGCACTAAAAGCCGGGCGCGTCTCTGGCGGTGAGAACCCGGGCACCGGGCGTCCGCCCCCTCAGATCAGTGTGGGAAGCCACCAGCGTCCCGGCGGCTGTAGCGAAGAGGACGCTTCTGCCCTGTGACCGGCGGGGATGAACGCTGCCACGCTGCCCGGGGTGAACAGGTTAAAACGATTCTGGAGGGTGAGTAAAAGGAGACAAACCAACTTATTGGGAAAAAAGGGAAGTTTCATTTGGGGGAGAAGAAACGAAATCTAAGCAGCGGTCGGAGGCGCCCGGGGTCCCGCGTGTCTGACGGAACTCCCGTGGCGACGCTCGGCCGTGCGTTTCTGATGTCTTGCCAAAGGTTTAGAATCGAATTTTAACTAATCTTCAGCAGATACAATTGGCAGCCAGTTCAGCTTTAGGTATGTACTCAGAGACAGAGGTTTTTTTTTTATTTCTAGAAAAGGCAGTTTCGCAGAGGAGCCACAGTTTGATGGCTAACCACACTTTCTGCCGCCCACGCGTCCACCCGCACATTCTGATCTTAGCCTCTGAGAAGTGCGCAACGTGATGGGTAACAGACTCTGGAAAATAAAGCCGGTGTGTGTCTTCTCTCAGGCTAGATAAGCCCTATGTGACTCGAAAGAGAATGGTAAGAAAACCTGAAGCTTTGCATTAGAAATGACGGAGGCAGTTGTGATCAAAACCCAGTCAAAGGCATGAGGCGCATGGCAGACCGTGACCATGACCATGACCCTCGGTAATTAGAGCTGAGCTAGCCTGATAGCAGATGGCTTCTAGGATTTCAGCTTTTGCCTCTCCTCCCAGAACGATAAATCAGCAATGGAAATCAGTGCTCGTTTTCAGTTGCCAGAATCTGGGTTCAGAGCAAAGAGAATTCTTTCCTGGATAGTTAGTTACCCGGGGGTTCGGGGAGATGGATGTGTGTGCCGTGTGTCAGCATCAGAGTCAAGTCCCTTGAGTGTTTAGGAAGGAATGAATGACCCTAAAGCTGATTTGCAATAACAACTCCCCGCCCCAATATATAATATGGAGCTAAAATAAAATCATGGGTAAATTTCCATCTTGCTTTAATGTTACTTGATTCTATAATTTTTTTTTTTTTGTATGCTAGCATTAGCACCCGACTCTTTAGAAATCAGTCCACTAGATGAATAAAGAACAGGCAGTTAGTGTGTCTAATGCATTTCCGACCCTGGATAAACTGCTTTCCTTTCTATCTGCTGCTCTAAGTCACTTAAGAGGGGCTGCGGTTACAGATGTACCGTCAGGTACCGAGTGGGTCCCCATATCTCTCTGTTGGCACTTGCGTCGTGCTCAGTCGATATGAGTTTGCCGGTAATTTCAACATCACTGCTCAAGCCAGAGTCCACATTCTCCTGGGCAGGACCGAGACCGTGTCTGCCCGGATGGAAGCCTGTGATAGTATATCAGTGCACAGAGAAGGCGGCGTAAGCAGCCTGCCCAGGGCCCGGCCACCGCCGTGTGGTCTCCGGGGTCAGCCTCTTGATTCTAGTCGAATGGCCTAAAGCTCTCCATTTCCCATGCGTGAAGCCAGCGGTTCCTCCCGGCTCTGAGACTTAATCTGGGCACACGGAAAACAGATTACTCTCTGCTCTAAATTCACCAAACATCTGTCTAGATTGTGCCCGAAAAAGTCCGATTGAATTTGTTGAACGTCATGTTTTGTTTTGTTTTGTTTTTATTTATTGGAGGGCTCTGGGACCGTCTCATTGAAATCACCCAGAGAGCTGGTCTCCGGACTCTGAAAGTCCCTTCTCCGTGACATCAAGTGACTCCGTGGCACCGAAGTCACGCGCGGGTAGATTGACGAATGGAGGGAAGGCTGCCGAGTCCTCGTTCACAGACGAGGTGTCATTTCAGCTGCTGGCGTCCCCAGCGATCTGAGAATGTATTGTGTAGGACGCCCCCCAGAGTTTCGGGTGAACCCCCTGTAAGTCGAATGTGTCGCAGAGACCCTGGGGCCCTCTGTCACTGCCCCCCGAGAGGGGTGTTCTTGCCGCTGCCTGATGCCACAGCCCCACGCTGACCGTTTCTGCTGGGCGCTCACGGTCCCACGGGCCAACAGCGTGGTCCAGATAGCCAAGCACGGTCTAACGAACGCGGAGGGTTCCTTCGCTATTTCGGGAGGGGGAGTGCGAACGGCTGATGTAATTACTCTGTCGTCTCAACTCTGAATTATTCATCCCCCTTTTCAGGGCGGTTTTATGCTAATAACTCCAGAGTGTTGTTAATAAATTTTTTAAAATTCAGAGACAGTTTAGAAGACGATTTCGGAGAAAGGATTTAAAAGCCTCTTAGTGGAATAGTCTCGGCAGCATCCATCCAAGCAGCCCGAGTCAAAGCCAAGCCACTTACAGTAGTTGGGCTTCCCGCCCTCGTCCGCCTTATTTCCTGAGCCAGAGCCCTCACGGTGGCCTGGGCTGCATGGACACCCCCCACACCACCCCCTCGCTCTCCCCCAGCGCTCTCTGAAGATGCCGGGAAAACTCCTGCTCGAGGTCAGAACAGCGTCGAAGGAATCACGCCCACGGCCGTCTGCGGCCGGGATTTCTTTCGACACCTGGGTAGAGAATTTCGAAACCAGGACCGTGAAATCAAACTCTCAATGCCACTGGTTTGAGCTCGTCGAAAACCAAGGGCGGTCTCCCCATGATTGGGTAGCTTCGCTATATGTACGTTTCCTTAGTGGTAGCGAGTAGGGACAAGGAGCCTGTCATGTAACCCAAAGCGTGGCCGGTCCGCCCACGGTGGCCACAGAGACAAGCGCTGGAGTCCCCACCATCGGTGGGCTGGCGATTCCGGCTGCGTGCTCACAGCGGCCCAGGGATGCACGCTGTCGCCTGCAGATATGGTTCTCGGGTGCCGCCTGAGCCCGTCTCATTCCACAGGCGTCTGATGGCAGAATCCGGGTGCCGGAAGAGGGGTCCACACTCACCGGGGAAGGCGGAAAAGGGTTTTATTATTATTATTATTATTATTATTATTATTATTATTATCGATTACGATAATATGAAACAAGCCATGCTCGACCGTTTAAGAACAGCCACGGTCATGAAAAGCAGTACAATTTCGCAGACCGAGGACCTGGATGGCAGAAATTCCTCTTTGCCCGGAGGGTCCCGGTGCCTCTCCAAGCCCGGTTCTTCTGGCCCGTGACCCGGGGAGGAGGAGGAGGACATAGGTCCATCACTGTGACCGTCTCACAGTGTCCTAGGAAGCTCTTTCTCACCGGCCCCGGCCAGACTCTGCACCATGGATGAGTCACGGTCCTCTGGGTGGGACCCAGGATGCCCGTATGCTTTTGAAGCTCCATGCCCACTCCAACGGGCAGCCCGATTGAGAACGATTATATCGTCCTCCAGCTCCGACGTCCCACAGACTAAGAGCCTAATGGTTATTTCTCAAGGTGAACACACCACACAGTCTATGTTGTGGGTTGTGGTGCTTCTTCCTTCTCTTCTGGTCTCTGCAAGGGATGATGGGTTGAAAGAGGTAGATAGAGCACAAGGTA
>NW_024354481.1:0-561 GCF_902729225.1 Pteropus medius
GGGACGGGTCCCCCCTCATGGTGCTTATGGGAGGCAGAGAACAGAGCCGGGAACAAAGAACTGTGCCGCTGGGAAACGTAGCGTGAAGAAGGACGACGAGGTTTTCAGAAGTAAAATAACGGGGAACTGCTTAAAATGTGGGGGTGGGAAACGTTTTTGAGAAAATAGTAAACAATGTAGTCCTATCATTCAAGTTTGTGAAGGGGAAACATATTTGTATATCACACGGGCCTTGGGCCGGGTGCATATTCAGGCGTTGAGATGGAGTCTTTTTTGTTTTCTCTTTAGAGAATGCCTCTTGGATGAGTGAGGGGAGGAAGCTCACCTCTTAAAAAAAAAAAAGAAAAAAAGAATGCTGAGATTCCTAGTACCTGAGACTGTTGTCTGTATTTTTACTGCCGTTGGTGGTTGGTGACAGCATTTCTGCTGTTTGTCTTAGACTGGAGGATCACACTTTCTAGCATCCTCAGGTGGCTCACAGAGGCTTGGGGACCCAGCACCAGAGGACACTGGGCATGTGACACTGTGCTCCTCTTCCCCTTCACCAGGACCGCCCTTTCC
>NW_024354482.1:0-2665 GCF_902729225.1 Pteropus medius
ACATATATATATATATATGAATATAAATATAGAAAGAGTTAGAGAAATAGATAGATACCTAGATAGATAGCTAGGTAGATAGAGAGAGAGAGTGAGAGGGAGAGAGAAAGAGAGAGAGATAGAGATATAGAGATATCTATAGATTCAGATACAGATATAGATATATCTAGGGGAGCTCTGGCAAAAAGCACTCTACTGACGTCCATTTTCAGCCGGAATTGCAGACTTCCGAGATACGGCTCACTTGCGGCAAATTCACGGCCCTCCCGGCGCCTCGGGGCTCTGAGGGCGATGCTCGGTCGTCTGCGGGTACGGGGGTACGGAAGTTGCGGAAGCACTCACTGACACTTTGAGCCCCTAAGGTACAAACGACGTCTCATTCCTCTCTGTATCCTCGTGCAGTGCTCCAGGCCACCCACAGACAGCGTACCCAGGGATGCTTTGTCCCCTCCGTCCCTGGAGGCCATCACCCGCTGGAAAGAGGTCAGTTGGGGGACACTGCAGACAGCTGTGGGTCTGATTTCGGCCTCCGTGCCTCTTGAGCTTCGCGATCACCTCTTTGAGCCTTTCATTTCTTCATTTTGAATGCGTACACGGGGACCATTACGACCATCCCAGGCAGAAAGGTGAGGGAGAGGGAGGTGTCTGCTTCCGTCCCGAAGTCTGATTTCCAATGCGGAAAGCAGGAAGGAGCAGAGGCCTTAGGAAGGAGCCCCAGGGCCTCTGGGATGAAAAGAGATCCTGCTGAATTGTGGCTCTGGAACGCCCGGTGTCCACACTCCGGGGAGGTGGAGGTGCTGGGAGCGGCCTGTCTTATCTCAACCGTCTAAGGAAAATACAGCCTTTTGTTATAAAAATCACTATATATATATATATGTGTAGATATATATATATATATATATATATACATATATATATATATGAATATAAATATAGAAAGATTTAGAGAAATAGATACATACCTAAATAGATAGATAGGTAGATGGAGAGAGAGAGTGAGAGGGAGAGAGAAAGAGAGAGAGATAGAGATATAGAGATATCTATAGATTCAGATAGAGATATAGATATAGATATATCCAGGGGAGCTCTGGCAAAAAGCACTCTACTGACGTCCATTTTGAGCGGGAATTGCAGACTTCCGAGATACGGCTCACTTGCGGCAAATTCACGGCCCTCCCGGCGCCTCGGGGCTCTGAGGGCGATGCTCGGTCGTCTGCGGGTACGGGGGTACGGAAGTTGCGGAAGCACTCACTGACACTTTGAGCACCTAGAGGTACAAACGACATCTCATTCCTCTCTGTATCCTCGTGCAGAGCTCCAGGCCACCCACATACAGCGTACCCAGGGATGCTTTGGCCCCTCCGTCCCTGGAGGCCGTCACCCGCTGGAAAGTGGTCAGTTGGGGGACACTGCAGACAGCTGTGGGTCTGATTTCGGCCTCCGTGCCTCTTGAGCTTCGCGACCACCTCTTTAAGCCTTTCATTTCTTCATTTTGAATGCGTACACGGGGACCATTACGACCATCCCAGGCAGAAAGGTGAGGGAGAGGGAGGTGTCTGCTTCTGTCCTGAAGTCTGATTTCCAATGCGGAAAGCTGGAAGGAGCAGAGGCCTTAGGAAGGATCCCCGGGGCCTCTGGGATGAAAAGAGATCCTGCTGAATTGTGGCTCTGGAACGCCCGGTGTCCACACTCCGGGGAGGTGGAGGTGCTGGGAGCGGCCTGCCTTCTCTGCTAGACCAGGGGTCCAGCCAGGTTTCCTTCGAAAATCCACCATATACATATGTATGCATATAGATGAACATATATATGCATACATATGTATATGGTAGATCTGGCAAAAAGCTCTCTAGTGACGTCCATTTTGAGCCGGAACTGCAGACTTCCGAGATACGGCTCACTTGCGGCAAATTCACGGCCCTCCCGGCGCCTCGGGGCTCTGAGGGCGATGCTCGGTCGTCTGCGGGGACGGGGGTACAGAAGTTGCGGAAGCACTCACTGACACTTTGAGCCCCTAGAGGTACAAGCGACGTCTCATTGCTCTCTGTATCCTCGTGCAGAGCTCCAGGCCACCCACAGACAGCGTACCCAGGGATGCTTTGGCCCCTCCGTCCCTGGAGGCCGTCACCCGCTGGAAAGAGGTCAGTTGGGGGACACTGCAGACAGCCGTGGGTCTGATTTCGGCCTCCGTGCCTCTTGAGCTTAGCGATCACCTCTTTGAGCCTTTCATTTCTTCATTTTGAATGCGTACACGGGGACCATTACGACCATCCCAGGCAGAAAGGTGAGGGAGAGGGAGGTGTCTGCTTCCGACCTGAAGTCTGATTTCCAATGCGGAAAGCAGGAAGGAGCAGAGGCCTTAGGAAGGAGCCCAGGGGCCTCTGGGATGAAAAGAGATCCTGCTGAATTGTGGCTCTGGAACGCCCGGTGTGCACACTCCGGGGAGGTGGAGGTGCTGGGAGCGGCCTGCCTTCTCTGGTAGACCAGGGGTCCAGCCAGGTTTCCTTCGAAAATCCACCATATACATATATATGCATATAGATGAACATATATATGCATATATATGTATATGGTAGATCTGGCAAAAAGCTCTCTCCTGACGTCCATTTTGAGCAGGAACTGCAGACTTCCGAGATACGGCTCACTTGCGGCAAATTCACGGCCCTCC
>NW_024354483.1:0-325 GCF_902729225.1 Pteropus medius
TGGAGCCTGGTCACGTGACCAGGCCCTGACTGCAAAAGGCTCTGGGAAAGAGAGGGGCTGGCACGTCCGGTTCTGCTTCCCACACAGATTCGGGAGACAGACGCGGGGGGCGGACTCCGGGGAACTAAAAGCAAAGCACAAATGACAAATATCCATTTCTCTAACAAAATTAAAGAACATTCTGTGTCTGTCTATCCTGAAAAGGCATCACAGTGAGATCTGAAATATTGAAGAGGATATCAAGTCTTCAGCTTATTCTCAAGTAACCCAGAAATGAGACAGAGAGAGAGAGAGAGAGAGAGAGAGAGAGAGAGAGAGAGAGACA
>NW_024354484.1:0-328 GCF_902729225.1 Pteropus medius
AGCAGGAGCAGCAACAAGAGTAACAGAAACAATAGCAATAACAGTGTCAATAAAAGGAAAAATAGCAGTGACATCAGTGACAGCAGTGACAACAGCAGTGACAGCAGCGGTGGGAGCAGCAATAATAGCAGTGACAGCAACAATGACGGTGACAATAGCAGCAATAGCAGTAGGAGCCACAGCAGTAGCAACAACAGTGACAATAACGGCAACAGCAGCAACGGCAGTGACGATAACAATGACAGCAGCAAGAACAGGAGCAGCATCAACAGCAACAGCGACAACATCAACAGCAAATATGGCAACAGCGGGAACAACAACAGCAACA
>NW_024354485.1:0-1129 GCF_902729225.1 Pteropus medius
TCTTTCTTTCCAAAATATAAACCACATTTCGGAGTCCTGCGGTGTGCACGCGTGCCTTCGGAGACTGCTTGTCCTCTGAGGCGGCGGGTTGCGTCGCGAAGCAAGGGCGTAGGCAGCTGGGCACACGCTGCTCCTTGTCAGCGTGACGGTCACAGGAGGGGCTCTGAGGAAGCCCTGTCCCGGCCCAGTCTTCTCGTATCATCCGCGCTGTCTCAACACGTTCTGGCCGGACTGTGTGTTTGTCACCGCGCTTCCTTCCCTCTTCCCTCAAGGAATTAAGAGGAGTGACCGTCACTCTCTCGTCAGTAGATTCTTCCGGGCACGTAGCGGGGGGGAGCGTGTTCGCCGTGTCTTTGACAGAACAGGTCTGCCCGCGAGGTGCCTGGCTGGAGACAGGTCACCATGTCTGAGCACCGAGCGGCGAGGTCATGCAGGTGCCGCCGGGGTCCTCACGGGCCCTCTGGGAGTGACGAGTGCGTGAAAGATGCGGGAAACACCGTCTGCCGCCGTGAGCCATGCTGACCGCATCAGCTGGGCTCTCGCCCAAAGTCTGTAAACTAAAAATGCAAAACGGAGCCTTCCTGCGCTCTGCGTTTTACTTCTCCCACGACTGTCACCTGGGGAAGAGACACGGACGAGGGAGAAGGTAAGCGGTCGATTCTGCAAGGACATGGGCCGCGAGGTCTGGAGCACGTGGACGACGCGCCGTGCCCGTCGCCGCCACTGTGACCTTCAAGGTGTGCACCATGCTGGGCTTCCGCAAACCTCACGCACAGCTGACCTCCCAGACGTTTCGTGCAAGCGCCGAGCGTGGATTGGACAGAGGTGACCCCTTCCTTCTGCAGCGGGGGCGTGAGGCCGGGCAAGGTGTCCGGCAGGGACGCCGTCGGCCAGTCTCCTGGGATCATTAAAGACACATGACCTCCCCGTGCGCTGCCCAGGTGGGCACGTGGGCGGACGACCGAGAGGAAGAAACACACTGTTTTCTCAAAAACGCCTCAGTCACGCATCGGAGGTGCCAGCAGCGAACAGCACAGCTGGGGAAGGAAGATGTTGCCAGGACGTGTGTTTGCTCCTTCTGTGCCTTTTACGGGGGACTGTCCCGCGGACCTTTCCGGAATGGCTGTCA
>NW_024354486.1:0-956 GCF_902729225.1 Pteropus medius
TGTCAGTTCTCGCTTTTGCTGTGTTGTCAGGTGCATGTGGCTTTGGTACGAAAAGGGAAGGAATTCTTGCATAGCTGGAGGCTGTGTGTGTGCGTGCGTGCGTGCGTGCGTGTGTGTGTGTGTGTGTTGGGAGTATAGCAAATAAAACAAGGTCACGGCATCAGGACCCCAGCTCTGAAAAGAGCCTGTGGGGCAAATCTTTGAGGAGCGTGCATCTACCTTCCATTTGAAAGTAAGTAATCTGTCTGATTATAAATCGTGTTGGATACTTTTGGTACAGGTGCCGGGAACGGCTGGGGGTTCTGCCGACTTGCGGGGGTTCTGCTCCTTGGTCTCACTCAGGCTTGGACGTGCGGGTTGCCTGGGAAGCACTCTGGTTGCTGGAGCTCTGGCGGGAGCAGGTGGGGCCTGAGGGGCGGGGGGAGCGGGGATCAGAGGTCCTTTGATGTGGAGGTAATGAGGCTTGCCTTGCAAGGCTTTATGAATGGTGGGGAAGCCCTCGCCTCCTGGAGTCCCTTAACACATGCGTCGGTCACCAGATATTTGATGCCAGCTCCATGGCTGCTGGGTCTTACTCTACGAAACTTCTGCTGGCCTTCCTGCCTCCTGTCCCTTCCAGGAAAAAGAGTGGAGGGAATAAAAAGCAGGAACGAGCTGCCTAGGAAACCTACAAAGACCTCCAGTTTAATTCTATTTTCTGCTGAAGAACAAACCACTCATGATGTGTGTATTTCCCCTGTTTTCTCCTTCCTCTATCTCTCTCCACGTGCGCGTCCACCCAAGACCTCGCCTGCACCGCGTGGATGAGCCCTCCGCTTTCTGGCTGCGGGGCAGCCCATACAGTAGGAAGTAAGGTGTGAGGCTGAGGACCAGGTTGGGTACTTTTCACTCGGCTTCCTTCTCGTGTGGTCACTATGGCTGAGACTCTTGACCAGGGAACTACGAGTCTCATCTAT
>NW_024354487.1:0-495 GCF_902729225.1 Pteropus medius
CCGGGAGGGCTGTGCATTTGCCGCAAGTGAGCCTTTTCTCGGAAGTCTGCGATTCTGGCTCGAAATGGACGTCACCAGAGAGCTTTTCGCCAAAGCTACCATATACATATATATGGATATATATATTCATCTATATGCATATATATGTATCTGGTGGATTTTCGAAAGAAAACTGCGTGGACCCCTGGTCTACCACAGAAGACAGGCCGCTGCTAGCACCTCCACCTCCCCGCAGTGTGGACACCGGGCGTTGCAGAGCCACAATTCAGCATGATCTCTTTTTATCCCAGACGCCCCGGGGCTCCTTCCTCAGGCCTCGGCTCCTTCTCGCTTTCCGCAGTGGAAAATAGACTTCAGGACGGAAGCAGACACCTCCTTCTCCCTCACCTTTCAGCCTGGGATGGTCGTAATGGTTCCCGTGGACGCATTCAAAATGAAGAAATGAAAGGCTCAAAGAGCTGATCGCAAAGCTCCTAAGGCACGGAGGCCGAATTC
>NW_024354488.1:0-335 GCF_902729225.1 Pteropus medius
TGCATATATATGTATATGGTGGATTTTCGAAGGAAACCTGCGTGGACCCCTGGTCTACCACAGAAGAAAGGCCGCTGCTAGCACCTCCACCTCCCCGCAGTGCGGACACCGGGCGTTCCAGAGCCACAATTCAGCATGATCTCTTTTCATCCCAGAGGCCCCGGGGCTACTTCCGCAGGCCTCGGCTCCTTCCCGATTTCCGCAGTGGAATTCAGACTTCAGGACGGAAGCAGACACCTCCGTCTTTCTCACCTTTCTGCCTGGGATGGTCGTAATGGTCCCCGGGGACGCATTCAAAATGAAGAAATGAAAGGCTCAAAGAGCTGATCGCAAAG
>NW_024354489.1:0-389 GCF_902729225.1 Pteropus medius
TGCCTACCTTGACCTCTTAGAGAAAACCAGTAAAAAACAGTTTCTACCCAATTCAAGAATTATTATTTGTTAATGCTCAACACTGCAAAGGGGATTTGAGGTGCCTAAGTGATTATACCTGGAAAAGTTCCAGAACCAGTGATTTACAGGTTAACATAACTCTGGACTCCAAGCCTCCAGGAAGGGACAGAAAGCTGTTCGTAATAAGTGGGCTGCTCTTTCTGAGGCCTCTCGAGGTTTGCTTTCTCCTTCCTTCTTTTCTACTAAAGCACTGAATGTTAATGCAGAGCAATTGCCAAGAGGACAACTTAAGACTGAAAAGTCAAAACTTCTAATGTTTTGACTTTTCAATGTAGCCATGATGAGGGGACTAGATAATTGTCTAGTCC
>NW_024354490.1:0-303 GCF_902729225.1 Pteropus medius
TTGACATCTGTTCACCTTAGCTTGCTCTCTGCCTAGAATGCACCAAAAGGTGGTAAGACAGTGGACGTATGCTTGTGATGTGTAGTAAGAGCCAAATAAAAGCTTGACTCTAACATCTTTCTTTGCGTTGGAAGAAAGGAAGCCACTGTGTGTGGCGTGGCTGGGAAGGGTAATATGAAGAGAAATCCTACTGGTGAGGATGTTCTTTATGCCTGGGTATTCAGAAGCACTGGGCCAAAAACGAACGTACAATGTTTTCTAGCGTACGGAAAGTCAAACCGTCTCCCACAGATGTTTCAGGGT
>NW_024354491.1:0-460 GCF_902729225.1 Pteropus medius
CAGGTTTCCTTCGAAAATACACCATATACATATATATGCATATAGATGAACATATATATGCATATATATGTATATGGTAGCTTTTGCAAAAAGCTCTCTGGTGACGTCCATTTTGAGCCAGAATGGCAGACTTCCGAGAAAAGGCTCACTTGCGGCAAATGCACAGCCCTCCCGGAGCCTTGGGGCTCTGTGGGCGATGCTCGGTCTTCTGCGGAGACTGTGGTACCGAACTTGGAGGAGCACTCACTGACACTTTGAGCTCCTAGAGGTACAAACTACGTCTCATTCGTCTCTGTATGCTCTTGCAGGGTTCAGGGCCACCCACAGACAGCGTAGCCAGGGATGCTTTGGCCCCTCCTTCCATGGCGGCCATCACCCGCTGGAAAGAGTTCAGTTGGGAGACACTGCAGACAGCTGTGGGTCTGAATTCGGCCTCCGTGCCTTAGGAGCTTTGCGATCA
>NW_024354492.1:0-9708 GCF_902729225.1 Pteropus medius
CAGTCCATGGCGGCCGTCACCCGCTGGAAAGAGTTCAGTTGGGAGACACTGCAGACAGCTGTGGGTCTGAATTCGGCCTCCGTGCCTTAGGAGCTTTGCGATCAGCTCTTTGAGCCTTTCATTTCTTCATTTTGAATGCGTCCACGGGGACCATTACGACCATCCCAGGCAGAAAGGTGAGGGAGAGGGAGGTGTCTGCTTCCGTCTGAAGTCTGATTTCCACTGCGGAAAGCGGGAAGGAGCCGAGGCCTTAGGAAGGAGCCCCGGGGCCTCTGGGATGAAAAGAGATCCTGATGAATTGTGGCTCTGGAACGCCCGGTGTCCACACTCCCGGAAGGTGGAGGTGCTGGGAGCGGCCTGCATTATCTCAAACGTCTAAGGAAAATACAGCCTTTTGTTTTAAAAATCACTATATCTATATATATATATATAGATATATAGATATATATATATATATATATATGTATATATGAATATATATATAGAAAGAGTGAGAGAAATAGATAGATACATAGATAGATAGGTAGATAGAGAGAGAGAGTGAGAGGGAGAGAGAAAAAGAGAGAGATAGAGATATAGAGATATCTATAGATTCAGATACAGATATAGATATAGATATATCTAGGGGAGATCTGGCAAAAAGCACTCTACTGACGTCCATTTTGAGCCTGAACTGAAGACTTCCGAGATACGGCTCACTTGCGGCAAATTCACGGCCCTCCCGGCGCCTCGGGGCTCTGAGGGCGATGCTCGGGCGTCTGCGGGGACAGGGGTACAGAAGTTGCGGAAGCACTCACTGACACTTTGAGCCCCTAGAGGTACAAACGACGTCTCATTGCTCTCTGTATCCTCGTGCAGAGCTCCAGGCCACCCACAGACAGCGTACCCAGGGATGCTTTGGCCCCTCCGTCCCTGGAGGCCGTCGCCCGCTGGAAAGAGGTCAGTTGGGGGACACTGCAGACAGCCGTGGGTCTGATTTCGGCCTCCGTGCCTCTTGAGCTTTGTGATCACCTCTTTGAGCCTTTCATTTCTTCCTTTTCAATGCGTACACGGGGACCATTACGACCATCCCAGGCAGAAAGGTGAGGGAGAGGGAGGTGTCTGCTTCCGTCCCGAAGTCTGATTTCCAATGCGGAAAGCAGGAAGGAGCAGAGGCTTTAGGAAGGAGCCCCGGGGCCTCTGGGATGAAAAGAGATCCTGCTGAATTGTGGCTCTGGAACGCCCGGTGTCCACACTCCGGGAAGGTGGAGGTGCTGGGAGCGGCCTGCCTTCTCTAGTAGACCAGGGGTCCACCCAGGTTTCATTCGAAAATCCACCATATGCATATATATGCATATAGATGAACATATATATGCATATATATGTATATGGTAGATCTGGCAAAAAGCTCTCTAGTGACGTCCATTTTGAGCCGGAACTGCAGACTTCCGAGATACGGCTCACTTGCGGCAAATTCACGGCCCTCCCGGCGCCTCGGGGCTCTGAGGGCGATGCTCGGTCGTCTGCGCGGACGGGGGTACAGAAGTTGAGGAAGCACTCACTGACACTTTGAGCCCCTAGAGGTACAAACGACGTCTCATTGCTCTCTGTATCCTCGTGCAGAGCTCCAGGCCACCCACAGACAGCGTACCCAGGGATGCTTTGGCCCCTCCGTCCCTGGAGGCCGTCACCCGCTGGAAAGAGGTCAGTTGGGGGACACTGCAGACAGCCGTGGGTCTGATTTCGACCTCCGTGCCTCTTGAGCTTTGCGATCACCTCTTTGAGCCTTTCATTTCTTCCTTTTGAATGCGTACACGGGGACCATTACGACCATCCCAGGCAGAAAGGTGAGGAGAGGGAGGTGTCTGCTTCCGTCCCGAAGTCTGATTTCCAATGCGGAAAGCAGGAAGGAGCAGAGGCCTTAGGAAGGAGCCCCGGGGCCTCTGGGATGAAAGAGATCCTGCTGAATTGTGGCTCTGGAACGCCCGGTGTCCACACTCCGGGGAGGTGGAGGTGCTGGGAGCGGCCTGTCTCCTCTGGTGGACCAAGGGTCCACACAGGTTTCCTTCGAAAATCCACCATATACATATATATGCATATAGATGAACATATATATGCATATATATGTATATGGTAGATCTGGCAAAAAGCTCTCTAGTGACGTCCATTTTGAGCCGGAACTGCACACTTCCGAGATACGGCTCACTTGCGGCAAATTCACGGCCCTCCCGGCGCCTCGGGGCTCTGAGGCGATGCTCGGTCGTCTGCGGGGACGGGGGTACAGAAGTTGCGGAAGCACTCACTGACACTTTGAGCCCCTAGAGGTACAAACGACGTCTCATTGCTCTCTGTATCCTCGTGCAGAGCTTCAGGCCACCCACAGACAGCGTACCCAGGGACGCTTTGGCCCCTCCGTCCCTGGAGGCCGTCGCCCGCTGGAAAGAGGTCAGTTGGGGGACACTGCAGACAGCCGTGGGTCTGATTTCGGCCTCCGTGCCTCTTGAGCTTTGCGATCACCTCTTTTAGCCTTTCATTTCTTCCTTTTCAATGCGTACACGGGGACCATTACGACCATCCCAGGCAGAAAGGTGAGGGAGAGGGAGGTGTCTGCTTCCGTCCCGAAGTCTGATTTCCAATGCGGAAAGCAGGAAGGAGCAGAGGCCTTGGGAAGGAGCCCCGGGGCCTCTGGGATGAAAAGAGATCCTGCTGAATTGTGGCTCTGGAACGCCCGGTGTCCACACTCCGGGAAGGTGGAGGTGCTGGGAGCGGCCTGCATTATCTCAAATGTCTAAGGAAAATACAGCCTTTTGTTTTAAAAATCACTATATATATATATATATATATATATATATATATATAGATATATAGATAGATATATATATATGTATATATGAATATATATATAGAAAGAGTGAGAGAAATAGATAGATACATATATAGATAGGTAGATAGAGAGAGAGAGTGAGAGGGAGAGAGAAAGAGAGAGAGATGGAGATATAGAGATATCTATAGATTCAGATACAGATATAGATATAGATATATCTATGGGAGCTCTGGCAAAAAGCACTCTACTGACGTCCATTTTGAGCCGAACTGCAGACTTCCGAGATACGGCTCACTTGCGGCAAATTCACGGCCCTCCCGGCGCCTCGGGGCTCTGAGGGCGATGCTCGGTCGTCTGCGGGTACGGGGGTAAAGAAGTTGCGGAAGCACTCCCTGACACTTTGAGCCCCTAGAGGTACAAACGACGTCTCATTGCTCTCTGTCTCCTCGTGCAGAGCTCCAGGCCACCCACAGACAGCGTACCCAGGGATGCTTTGGCCCCTCCGTCCCTGGAGGCCGTCGCCCGCTGGAAAGAGGTCAGTTGGGGGACACTGCAGACAGCCGTGGGTCTGATTTCGGCCTCCGTGCCTCTTGAGCTTCGCGATCACCTCTTTGAGCCTTTCATTTCTTCCTTTTCAATGCGTACACGGGGACCATTACGACCATCCCAGGCAGAAAGGTGAGGGAGAGGGAGGTGTCTGCTTCCGTCCTGAAGTCTGATTTCCAATGCGGAAAGCAGGAAGGAGCAGAGGCCTTAGGAAGAGGCCCCGGGGCCTCTGGGATGAAAAGAGATCATGCTGAATTGTGGCTCTGGAACGCCCGGTGTCCACACTCCGGGGAGGTGGAGGTGCTGGGAGCGGCCTGTCTTCTCTGGTAGACCAGGGTCCACACAGGTTTCCTTAGAAAATCCACCATATACATATATATGCATATAGATGAACATATATATGCATATATATGTATATGGTAGATCTGGCAAAAAGCTCTCTAATGACATCCATTTTGAGCCGGAACTGCAGACTTTCGAGATACGGCTCACTTGCGGCAAATTCACGGCCCTCCCGGCGCCTCGGGGCTCTGAGGGCGATGCTCGGTCGTCTGCGGGTACGGGGGTACGGAAGTTGCGGAAGCACTCACTGACACTTTGAGCCCCTTGAGGTACAAACGACGTCTCATTCCTCTCTGTATCCTCGTGCAGTGCTCCAGGCCACCCACAGACAGCGTACCCAGGGATGCTTTGTCCCCTCCGTCCCTGGAGGCCGTCACCCGCTGGAAAGAGGTCAGTTGGGGACACTGCAGACAGCTGTGGGTCTGATTTCGGCCTCCGTGCCTCTTGAGCTTCGCGATCACCTCTTTGAGCCTTTCATTTCTTCATTTTGAATGCGTACACGGGGACCATTACGACCATCCCAGGCAGAAAGGTGAGGGAGAGGGAGGTGTCTGCTTCCCACCTGAAGTCTGATTTCCAATGCGGAAAGCAGGAAGGAGCAGAGGCCTTAGGAAGGAGCCCCGGGGCCTCTGGGATGAAAAGAGATCCTGCTGAATTGTGGCTCTGAACGCCCGGTGTCCACACTCCGGGAAGGTGGAGGTGCTGGGAGCGGCCTGCCTTCTCTGGTAGACCAGGGGTCCACACAGGTTTCCTTCGAAAATAAACCATTTACATATATATGCATATAGATGAACATATATATGCATATATATGTATATGGTAGATCTGGCAAAAAGCTCTCTAGTGACGTCCATTTTGAGCCGGAACTGCAGACTTCCGAGATACGGCTCACTTGCGGCAAATTCACGGCCCTCCCAGCGCCTCGGGGCTCTGAGGGCGATGCTCGGTGGTCTGCGGGTACGGGGGTACGGAAGTTGCGGAAGCACTCACTGACACTTTGAGCCCCTAGAGGTACAAACGACGTCTCATTACTCTCTGTATCCTCGTGCAGAGCTCCAGGCCACCCACAGACAGCGTACCCAGGGATGCTTTGGCCCCTCCGTCCCTGGAGGCCGTCACCCGCTGGAAAGAGGTCAGTTGGGGGACTCTGCAGACAGCCGTGGGTCTGATTTCGGCCTCCGTGCCTCTTGAGCTTTGCGATCACCTCTTTGAGCCTTTCATTTCTTCATTTTGAATGCGTACACGGGGACCATTACGACCATCCCAGGCAGAAAGGTGAGGGAGCAGGAGGTGTCTGCTTCCGTCCTGAAGTCTGATTTCCAATGAGGAAAGCAGGAAGGAGCAGAGGCCTTAGGAAGGAGCCCCGGGGCCTCTGGGATGAAAAGAGATCCTGCTGAATTGTGGCTCTGGAACGCCCGGTGTCCACACTCCGGGAAGGTGGACGTGCTGGGAGCGGCCTGCATTATCTCAAATGTCTAAGGAAAATACAGCCTTTTGTTTTAAAAATCACTATATATATATATATATATATATATATATATATATATATATATATATATATATATATATATATATATATATATAAAGTGTGAGAGAAATAGACAGATACATAGATAGATAGATAGGTAGATAGAGAGAGAGAGAGAGAGAAACAGAGAAAGAGAGAGAGATAGAGATATAGAGATATCTATAGATACAGATACAGATATAGATATAGCTATATCTAGGAAAGCTCTGGCAAAAAGCACTCTACTGACGTCCATTTTGAGGCGGAACTGCAGACTTCCGAGATACGGCTCACTTGCGGCAAATTCACGACCCTCCCGGCGCCTCGGGGCTCTGAGGGCGATGCTCGGTCGTCTGCGGGTACTGGGGTACAGAAGTTGCAGAAGCACTCACTGACACTTTGAGCCCCTAGAGGTACAAACGGCGTCTCATTCCTCTCTGTATCCTCGTGCAGAGCTCCAGGCCACCCACAGACAGCGGCCCCAGGGATGCTTTTGCCCCTCCGTCCCTGGAGGCCGTCACCCGCTGGAAAGAGGTCAGTGGGGGACACTGCAGACAGCTGTGGGTCTGATTTGCGCCTCCGTGCCTTATGAGCTTTGCGATCACCTCTTCGAGCCTTTCATTTCTTCATTTGAATGCGTCCACGGGGACCATTACGACCATCCCAGGCAGAAAGGTGAGGGAGAGGGAGGTGTCTGTCCGTCCTTAAGTCTGATTTCCAATGCGGAAAGAGGAAGGAGCAGAGGCCTTAGGAAGGAGCCCCGGGGCCTCTGGGATGAAAAGAGATCCTGCTGAATTGTGGCTCTGGAACGCCCGGTGTCCACACTCGGGGAAGGTGGAGGTGCTGGGAGCGGCCTGCCTTCTCTGGTAGACCAGGGGTCCACACAGGTTTCCTTCGAAAATCCACCATATACATATATATGCATATAGATGAACATATATATGCATATATATGTATATAGTAGATCTGGCAAAAAGCTCTCTAGTGACGTCCATTTTGAGCCGGAACTGCAGACTTCCGAGATACGGCTCACTTGCGGCAAATTCACGGCCCTCCCGGCGCCTCGGGGCTCTGAGGGCGATGCTCGGTCGTCTGCGGGTACGGGGGTACGGAAGTTGCGGAAGCACTCACTGACACTTTGAGCCCCTAGAGGTACAAGCGACGTCTCATTCCTCTCTGTATCCTCGTGCAGAGCTCCAGGCCACCCACAGACAGCGTACCCAGGGATGCTTTGGCCCCTCCGTCCCTGGAGGCCGTCACCCGCTGGAAGAGGTCAGTTGGGGGACACTGCAGACAGCCGTGGGTCTGATTTCGGCCTCCGTGCCTCTTGAGCTTTGCGATCACCTCTTTGAGCCTTTCATTTCTTCCCTTTCAATGCGTACACGGGGACCATTACGACCATCCCAGGCAGAAAGGTGAGGGAGAGGGAGGTGTCTGCTTCCGTCCCGAAGTCTGATTTCCAATGCGGAAAGCAGGAAGGAGCAGAGGCCTTAGGAAGGAGCCCCGGGGCCTCTGGGATGAAAAGAGATCCTGCTGAATTGTGGCTCTGGAGCGCCCGGTGTCCACACTCCGGGAAGGTGGAGGTGCTGGGAGCGGCCTGCATTATCTCAAACGTCTAAGGAAAATACAGCCTTTTGTTTTAAAAATCACTATATATATATATATATATATAGATATATAGATAGATAGATAGATATATATGTATATATGAATATATATATAGAAAGAGTGAGAGAAATAGATAGATACATAGATAGATAGGTAGATAGAGAGAGAGAGTGAGAGGGAGAGAGAATGAGAGAGAGATAGAGATATAGAGATATCTATAGATTCAGATACAGATATAGATATAGATATATCTAGGTGAGATCTGGCAAAAAGCACTCTACTGACGTCCATTTTGAGCCTGAACTGAAGACTTCCGAGATACGGCTCACTTGCGACAAATTCACGGCCCTCCCGGCGCCTTGGGGCTCTGAGGGCGATGCTCGGTCGTCCGCGGGGACGGGGGTACAGAAGTTGCGGAAGCACTCACTGACACTTTGAGCCCCTAGAGGTACAAGCGACGTCTCATTGCTCTCTGTATCCTCGTGCAGAGCTCCAGGCCACCCACAGACAGCGTACCCAGGGATGCTTTGGCCCCTCCGTCCCTGGAGGCCGTCACCCGCTGGAAAGAGGTCAGTTGGGGGACACTGCAGACAGCTGTGGGTCTGATTTCGGCCTCCGTGCCTCTTGAGCTTGCGATCACCTCTTTGAGCCTTTCATTTCTTCATTTTGAATGCGTCCACGGGGACCATTACGACCATCCCAGGCAGAAAGGTGAGGGAGAGGGAGGTGTCTGCTTCCGTCCTGAAGTCTGATTTCCACTGCGGAAAGCGGGAAGGAGCCGAGGCCTTAGGAAGGAGCCCCGGGGCCTCTGGGATGAAAAGAGATCCTGCTGAATTGTGGCTCTGGAACGCCCGGTGTCCACACTCCGGGAAGGTGGAGGTGCTGGGAGCGGCCTGCATTATCTCAAATGTCTAAGGAAAATACAGCCTTTTGTTTTAAAAATCACTATATATATATATATATCTATATATATATATATATATAGATATATAGATAGATATATATATATGTGTATATGAATATATATATAGAAAGAGTGAGAGAAATAGATAGATACATAGATAGATAGGTAGATAGAGAGAGAGAGTGAGAGGGAGAGAGAAAGCGAGAGAGATAGAGATATAGAGATATCTATAGATTCAGATACAGATATAGATATATCTAGGGGAGATCTGGCAAAAAGCAATCTACTGACGTCCATTTTGAGCCTGAACTGAAGACTTCCGAGATACGGCTCACTTGCGACAAATTCACGGCCCTCCCGGCGCCTCGGGGCTCTGAGGGCGATGCTCGGTCGTCTGCGGGGACGGGGGTACAGAAGTTGCGGAAGCACTCACTGACACTTTGAGCCCCTAGAGGTACAAACGACGTCTCATTGCTCTCTGTATCCTCGTGCAGAGCTCCAGGCCACCCACAGACAGCGTACCCAGGGATGCTTTGGCCCCTCCGTCCCTGGAGGCCGTCACCCGCTGGAAAGAGGTCAGTTGGGGGACACTGCAGACAGCCGTGGGTCTGATTTCGGCCTCCGTGCCTCTTGAGCTTTGCGATCACCTCTTTGAGCCTTTCATTTCTTCATTTTGAATGCGTACACGGGGACCATTACCACCATCCCAGGCAGAAAGGTGAGGGAGAGGGAGGTGTCTGCTTCCGTCCTGAAGTCTGATTTCCAATGCGGAAAGCAGGAAGGAGCAGAGGCCTTAGGAAGGAGCCCCGGGGCCTCTGGGATGAAAAGAGATCCTGCTGAATTGTGGCTCTGGAACGCCCGGTGTCCACACTCCGGGAAGGTGAGGTGCTGGGAGCGGCCTGCATTATCTCAAACGTCTAAGGAAAATACAGCCTTTTGTTTTAAAAATCACTATATATATATATATATATAGATATATAGATAGATATATATATATGTATATATGAATATATATATAGAAAGAGTGAGAGAAATAGATAGATACATAGATAGATAGGTAGATAGAGAGAGAGAGTGAGAGGGAGAGAGAAAGCGAGAGAGATAGAGATATAGAGATATCTATAGATTCAGATACAGATATAGACATAGATATATCTAGGGGAGATCTGGCAAAAAGCACTCTACTGACGTCCATTTTGAGCCTGAACTGAAGACTTCCGAGATACGGCTCACTTGCGACAAATTCACGGCCCTCCCGGCGCCTCGGGGCTCTGAGGGCGATGCTCGGTCGTCTGCGCGGACGGGGGTACAGAAGTTGCGGAAGCACTCACTGACACTTTGAGCCCCTAGAGGTACAAACGACGTCTCATTGCTCTCTGTATCCTCGTGCAGAGCTCCAGGCCACCACAGACAGCATACCCAGGGATGCTTTGGCCCCTCCGGCCCTGGAGGCCGTCACCCGCTGGAAAGAGGTCAGTTGGGGGACACTGCAGACAGCCGTGGGTCTGATTTCGGCCTCCGTGCCTCTTGAGCTTTGCGATCACCTCTTTGAGCCTTTCATTTCTTCATTTTGAATGCGTACACGGGGACCATTACGACCATCCCAGGCAGAAAGGTGAGGGAGAGGAGGTGTCTGCTTCCGTCCTGAAGTCTGATTTCCAATGCGGAAAGCAGGAAGGAGCAGAGGCCTTAGGAAGGAGCCCCGGGGCCTCTGGGATGAAAAGAGATCCTGCTGAATTGTGGCTCTGGAACGCCCGGTGTCCACACTCCGGGAAGGTGGAGGTGCTGTGAGCGGCCTGCCTTCTCTGGTAGACCAGGGGTCCACACAGGTTTCCTTCGAAAATCCACCATATACATATATATGCATATAGATGAACATATATATGCATATATATGTATATGGTAGATCTGGCAAAAAGCTCTCTCCTGACGTCCATTTTGAGCCGGAACTGCAGACTTCCCAGATACGGCTCACTTGCGGCAAATTCAAGGCCCTCC
>NW_024354493.1:0-476 GCF_902729225.1 Pteropus medius
CCTGGACGTTATGTCCACAGGGACGGAGCCAGCTTTCCGTCCCATCCCCAGTGACGAGCAGACATCCAGATATAATTTTTTAAAAAACAGCTAATAGTTTATCTGGAGATAACCTCACGGGTTATTTTAACCGAGACCATTTAATGTAAAGATTTATTCAGTAGTTGCTGAAGGAACAAAAGAGTGAGCAGAGTGACAGGTGCCACAGAGCAATGACAGCAGGGAGCACGGCTGCGCCGAGGGCACTCTGAGAACTCGGGGGTGCGGACAGCAACTCGGGGCTGAGGGGCAGGGACGCCGGCGGCTGGTACGACTGAGGGTGAGCTGCTTCTGCAGTGGAGGACGGGCGCCAGGGACTGGCCAGCAGGGAGGACAGGCACCGGGGACCGCCAGCTAGGAGGACGGGCGCCGGGGACCGGCCAGCTGGGAGGACAGGCGCCGGGGACCGGCCAGCTAGGGCCTCGTGCGGCGTCAGC
>NW_024354494.1:0-28217 GCF_902729225.1 Pteropus medius
TAGGGGATATATGGGTAACTTCTCAATTTTGCTGTGAATGTTAAACTGCTCAAAATATAAAGACAGTAGTTATTTTTTAATTATAATTTATTCCTAAGAAGATACTAGAAACTTTAATCTTCATTAAAAATTTGAGGCTATCAGAAGCAACACAAGGATACCCACTTCCACCACTCCTCTACAACATTGTACTGGAAGTCTTAGCCACAGCAATCAGACAAGAAAGATAAATAAAAGGCATCCGAATTGGAAAAGAAGAAGTAAAACTCTTGTTATTTGCTGATGACATGATATTTTATAGAGAGAAACATAATTCACCAAAAAACTGTTAGAAATGATCAATGAATTCAGTAAAGTAGCAGGTTACAAAATAAATATTCAGAAGTCAGTGATATTTTTATACACTAATGATAAATATTTAGAAAGAGAAATTAAGAAAACAGTCCCATTTACAATCGAATTAAAACCAGTAAAATACCTGGGAATCAATTAACCAAGAATATAAAAGACCTGTTTTCAGAAAATTATGTTATTGAAAACAGAAATTGAAGAAGATACAAATAAATGGAAGCATATATTGTATTCATGGGTAGGAAGAATCAACATCATTAAAATGGCCATACTACCCAAAGAAATCTCTAGATTCAATGTAATCCATATCAAAATACCAACAGCAATTTTCAGAGAGCGAAAACAAATAATCCTAAAATTTATATGGAGCCATAAAAATCCCTAAATAGCCACAGCAATCTTGAGAAAGAAGAACAAAGTTGGAGGTATCATATCTGATATCAAACTATACTACAAGCCTACAATAATCAAAACAGCATGGTACTGGCATAAAAAGAGATACATTGCTCAATGGAACAGAATAGAGAGCCAAGAAAGAAATCCACAGGTATACGCTCGCTTAATATATGACAAAAGAAATAAGAATATACAATGGGGTAAAGACAGTCTCTTCAATAAATGGTGTTGGGAAAATTGGACAGATACATGCAAAAAAAAGAAGCTGGACCACCTTTTTACACCGTATACAAGAATAGACTCAAAATGAATTAAAGACTTAAATGTAAGACCCAAACCATAAAACTGCTAGTAGAAAACATAGGCAGTAATCTCTCTGATATTACTAACAGGAATTTTTTTTTAAGATATAGTTCCTTGAACAAGGGAAACAAAAGAAAAAAAATTAACAAATGGGTCTACATCAAATTAAAAAGTTTGTGTATAGCAAAGGATACCATCAACAAACTAAAAAAAGACAATCTAATGTTTGGGAGAAAATATTCGCTTATGATACATCTGATAAGAGACTAATATCCAAAACATAAAAAAAAAAAAACTTACACAACTCAAAAACAAAAGGAAAAACAACCCAATTAAAAAATGGGCAGAGGACCTGAACAGATACTTCTTCAAGGAGAAAACACAGATGGTTAATAGACATATGAAAAGATGCTTAAGGTCACTAATCATCAAAGAAATGCAAATTAAAACCATAATGAGATATCACCTCACACCTATCAGAATGGCTAGCATCAATAAATGAAAAAACAAGCATTGGTGAGGATGCGGAGAAAAGGGAACCTCATACATTGTTGGTGGGATTGCACATTGGTACAGCTGCTATGGAAAACAGTCTGGTGGTTTCTCATAAATTAAAAATGGATATACCTTTTGACCCAGCAATTGTACTTCTGGGTATTTATCCAAAGAAAACCAAAACAATAATTCGTACAGATCTATGCACTCCAATATTCATGGCAGTACAATTTACAATAGCCAAGATATGGAAGCAACCTAAATGCCCATCAACAGACAATTGAATAAAGAAATTATGGTTCATATATACAATAGAGTATTCCTCAGCCATTACATCAAATGAAATCCTGCCATTTACAATGACATGGACTTGAAATTATTACACTGAGGGAAATAAGTCAGACGGAGAAAGATAAATACCATATGATTTCACTTATAGAGTAATCTATGAAACAAAAGAGCAAACTAATCAAAAACAGATACAAATAAAGTGGACAATTTGGTGAGAGACAGAGGAGAGGGGGTTGGGAGGCTAGGAGAAGGTTTAAGAAGTACAAATTAGTAGTTCATAATTGGTCATGCGGATGGGGGACAAAGCAGAGGGAATGCAATTAGCATTAATATGATGGCTAAGAGGAGGGCCAGGGGAGGGAGGGAGCAATTGGAGTGATCGTTTTATGAACTGTATAGATGTCTAATTAATGTATTGTATATTTGAAACTAATTGGAATAAATAAATTAAAAAAAAATACACACAGAAAACTCTATCCTGGCACTAGGGCATGAAAATAACTTTTTCTGAGTTTCTTCAAATAAAGATTGATCATTTTCATCTCGTTATTGGGGGTAAAAACATTTTACATTCATTAAAATGTAAATTTATTCTGGTCTAATTCATGTTACCAAAAAAAGAAAAAACAAACAAAAAAACAAAATAAAACCATAGACGGTCCTTTCATATAATTTTAACTTAAACTTTATTCCGTTTACTATATATAGTTAGTATCTGTTGTCCGCCATAGAAATTTTCAAGCCTTTCTTAAACAGTAACGCTGAAATTCTTGTATTTTTTCCTTGAGAAAATAACAAAAGACAAGTGATCAAACTCTGTTTTGTTTCACCAAACTTCCAACTTTTTAGCCACAGAAACTTTTTGTAAAACAGTATTCTTTATTATCCACTTTTAGAGATATTTCTCTATAATACACAGCACAGCATTGATGAATGTGGCTGGCCCTCTAGGTGGTCCTAAAATGGAAGATTTGCAGCAGAGTAGAGATTGAATGAAAATATTACAACGTCTATTTTTTCAGTAGAGCTGTTTTCAAATTATGTTAGACCTGAATAAGCATATTCAACCCTCTTTCTGCTTTCATAAAATGATTATACTTGTAAGTCATTTGTGGATAAGACATCTATCACTCAGAGAAGGATGTCATTAAAGAATATTAGCACTATAAGGGCATTATTGCCAAAATCCCTGCTCAGGTCACTCTCCTTTCAGGACTTCCTTATCCTGTGAGATGGTCTTCAATTTTGTGATTCTATGAGATGACTTGAATTTCTGAGGAACGACTATACCAGCTGCCATCGTTTCATCCTTAGGTCTCTGTGAGCTCTGGTCAGGTCTCTGACAGCCTTGGTTGGCTAAAGCTAAGACCACTGTCACAGAAAACAAAATTCGTATGCTTTGCTTTTCAAGTAGGATGATATTAATACCAGTTATTTGCTTCTACCTCAAGATTGTAAAAGAAGGCAATGGTAAACATGATTATAGAATATATGAACTGCATACTGTGAAACAGAGCTACTTAATAAAATCAACACCCCACAATTGTAGAGGATGATGTGTGTCCATCTGGACAACAAGGGACAAGAGTGGAAAAGAGTACCTGTCTTTAGATAAGCAGCTCTCGGTGGGGCCCTAAGCCTGACAAAGAGACACTTGGCCTGGGGAGAAGGATGGCCATAGCCACATAAGGCCTGGGAGGCCACAAAAAAATTACGAAGGAGAAATACTATTAGCCAGATCCAGATTCATCCCTACCTCCAGTCATTGATGTTTTGTTGAAAATTCTTCTAAAGAAATATATATTTTTGTTCTTAAATTAAAAAATAGTTCTGGATGCCTTCCCTGCTAGGTAGTAGGGAATTTGTTTCCCAAACATCTCTGTTGGATAAGCTTTCATTACAAAATTACTCAGAAAAGTGTTCATCCTCCTCCTGCCTCCCCAGGATCAATGTCCCCTAAAATGTCTGACCCACAATATCAAGGAACTCACTAGTAGGGAAACAGGTGCTAGAATGTAATCTTGTTACCCGGGTAAATAAACTTGATCGTTTTTCTTTTTCAAAGGATAATACAGTCAAGCACAGCAGTGATAGCAGCCAACGGGAACATGCTGTTTCTCTGTGGTCTCCTGTGAAACCTGGTCACTTCTCAGCATTAAAGAGTCTCTATAAGACACACTGATGGTGAGCCAGCCTCCAATCTGGGGACTCTTGTCTTCCTGGTCATTTCTCTGAAGCATCTAGAAGGCATCTCTCTACACAGAATCAGTTTCCACTTATCAGAGGTGTAGGAGTATAAAACACACTTGTCAGATGGCTCATCATTTCAATGATTTGGCTTTTAATTCTCAATTTGTTTCTGTTTCTAAGCTTTAGAGCTTTTCACCAATCTATAAGAAACATCTCAAAAAGGGCAGGTGACCCAGGAATCTAAATACTTCCACTTAATATGACCTTAAGTCTGTTTTTCCTCCTTGAGGAGCTCGATCTGTTCTTTACTATCTCAAAATAGAGATTTTAACACAAAAATAATACACAAGTGATTCTCTCAAATCTTGTCCTTTTCACAGCTAATTCTTAACATATATTTTGAGTTTTGTAAAGAATGTAGAAAAAGTGGCAAATAACTTTATAGGTAAATGTCAGTATTATATAAATAAATAATAATAGCCGAGCTTAAGTCCCTAAATTTACAAATTATATTAAATTTACAACCTTATATCTTAATTCTTTTACTTAGGAATGAGAAGTGCTCTTTTAATGAGCCTGTAAAAGTTGGTAACATAGTAAATCAAAAATGAAAAGAAAAATCTTATGAAAAGAAATGAAGAACTCTACAAGAACTATCTGATTCCATTGGAAAGAGCTATATAAGAATAATGGGTATATCAGAAGAGAAGGAGAAAGGTTCAGAAAACTTATTTGAATAAATAATTGACAAGAGTTTCCAAACCGATGGAAATTATTGCACATTGATATCTAAGAAGTTAATAGAACACCGAATTATCTCAATCCAAGAAGTCCTTCTCCAAGGCCATAATATTAAAGCTGTCAAAAATTAATGACAAAAAGAGATTTATCAAGGCATCCAGGGGAAAAAAGAGGGTATTTTATAAATTTCATTGGATTATCATTAGATATTTCAGCATAAACCCTACAACTAAGAGAAAGTAGAATTAAATATTAAAAATAATGAAAGAGAGAAATCACCAGCCAATAATAATATATCCAGCAAAGTTATCCTTTAGATATGAAGGAGAAATGAAGGCTTTTCCAGACAAAAGCTGTAGGAAGTTACCAGCAAAAGACCTGCATTACTAGAAATGCTGAAAAGTGCTCTTCTATAAGAAATAAAAAGATAAAAGGATAGAAAACTGCAAGTAAGATAAATAACAGACAGACAGAAAATAGGAAATTGCAATCCTTGTTCAGAAGAGGATATTAAATTCTTACATATAACATAAAGGTTGAAGGAGGTAAAAAATAATAATTTCAAAAAAGAAGACGATAGTTACTGCATTTAAAAATAAACTCACAGCATAAAAGAGATAAATTGTGAGCATAAAGGGAAAATTTGTGACAACAAAAATATAAAAAGGGAACAGGGAGAGAACTAAACTTGCACAGGTCAATGGCGATAAGATGCAATCAGAAGAAAAAGAATTGTTGTACATATTAAACTGTTTTTGCACAAACCTAACGGCGATCTCAAAACAAATATCTAGAAATTAGACGAGCAGCAAAAGAAAAGAGATAAAACAAAGGAAAAATTATTGAATACCATCATACTAAAAAAGCACACAGAAACACAAGGGCAAAGAAACAATGGGGACACAGAGCTACCTGAAAACAAAAGATAAAAAGGCTGTAGGAAATCCTCATATATCAAAAATCACCCAAAATGTAAATGGAGTTAACTCACCAATTAAAAGGCATAGAGTAGTAGGATGGATCAAAAAACAAAACTTGACTATTTGCTGCCTTTAGGAGACCCTTCTCAGTTGCAAAGACAGACATAGCCTCAAAGCGAAGGGGTGGAAGATGATACTCCAAGCAAATGACATACAGAGAAAAGTGCTGTAAATTTACTTATATCAGACAAAATCAATTTTAAGATAAAAAGGTAACAAGAGGCAAAGGTGGACACTTTAATGATAATGGGGACAATATATCAAGAAGACATACCATTTATCAATGTATATGTACCCAGCCTGGGAACACTGAAAGACATAAAGCAATTACTAAGAGAACTAAAAGGAGAGACGGCTGAGAGTACAATTATAGCAGAGTACTTAAATATCCTATTGACATTAATGGATTGATCATCTAAAAGGGAAAATTAGTTGAGGAATTATCAACCTTAAATGACACATTAGACCAAATGAACATAATCAATATTTACAGAGTTTTTCATCCCAGAACACCAGAAAGTAGATTCTTCTTTCGTGCACATGGAACATTCTCTTGGATACACCATATGTTGAGGCACTATCTAGTTTCGACAGATTTAAGAAGACTGAAATCATACCAAGCACATTCTCTGACCACAATCCTTTGAAACTAGAAATCAATTGCAAAAAGAAATATGGGAAAACCATAAATATGTGGACACTAAACAAAAAGCTTCTGAACGATGATTGGGCCAAATAATAAATATAAGACTTCAAAAAATATGCACAGAGACAAATGAATATAATAAAACATATCAAAAATTGAGGATGCAGCCAAAGAAGTGATAACAGGGAAGTTTATAGAATCACAGGTCTGCCTCAAAAAACAAGAAAAATTGCAAGGAGAAAAATGGCGTAAATGACAAAGGCTCAGTTCATCCTTCTGGTGACCAAATCAATGTTGTGACAGAAACAAATAGCCAACAACAAAGAAAAATCACCTGGGATCTAGATGAACAAGCCATAAAATTAGGGAGAATCTAAGAAATCACCTTGCAACGGTAGAAGGTAGGATGGGGCGAGGACACGAGCCTGCCCAGCCCTAAGTGTCTAAGTGGGACAGAGGTTATGGCAGTGGCAGCTGCAGACACCGCTTAAAGGGGCCGTGTCTGTGAGAAGACTTCTCAGTGACAGACTGACTCGCTATGAGCACCAGTGCCTGTTCGGCTGCACAGGGAGCACCAGGTATTTATAGGAGGACACTGAGTTGTCAGACTGAGGGCATAAGTGAGACTCATTCTGTATAGAGGTGCCGGTGGTATCCATGTTCCTCTGCTGAGCCCTCCCGCATTCCAGTGAGCAGTCTCTGCAGAATCATAGCAGGAGGTGTCACCAAACTGGATAACAGAGAATGCTCTGCCCAGAAGATTCCCTGAAACTCCACCTCTCCCAACTCGCGGCCACACCCAAGCCACATCTAGGTATGTCCTCACTTACTCAAGTGCCTTTTGCTGAGCAGTGCCTAGACTCACGCTGGTGGCAGCTGGCCTTGGTTTATGGTGTGGCATTTAGAGGCAACTTTAAGCACTTGTTGATTGCTTGGTGAATCTGAACAGGTGGCACCGGAGTGGCACAGGTTTGGGCTAAACTTTGCCTGCAGCTCAACCTCGTTCAGGACTGTGCCACTGGACATCTTCTACACAAATCCACCCTAGTAAGACTGGGAGACGTAAGAGCTTTGCTAAGTACATAGAAACAGACACAAAAAGGCAGCCAGAATGGGAAGACAAAGAAGCAGGAACTATATGAGAGAACAGAACAGAGATGCAGAAATCATGAAGTCGAGCAATCTAACAGATGCAGAGTTCAAAACACCGGTTATGAAGATGCTCAATTAACTTCTAGGAGGTGTAGATGAATTCAGTGAGAACTTCAAAAAAGATAAAAAAAAAAACATTAGAATGAAAATGGAAATTATAAAAGGGAATCACTCAGAAATGAACACATTATCTAAGATGAGAAGGATATTAAATGGAATAAACAAAGTGAATAAAGAAGAGGATCAAATGACCTACATAGAGGATGGGAAAGTCAAGGCCACTCAATCAGAATGGCAAGATAAAAGAAGTCAACACAATAATAATAATTTAAGGAGCCTATGGTACACTATTAAAGGTAAGAATATCCATGTCATAGGAATACTTGAAGAAGAACAATATGTTCAAGAGCTATTTGAAGAAATAATGATGGGAAACTTCCCTAACCTGATGAAGGAAATAGACATAAAACCCCAGGAAACTCAGAGTGTCCTCCAATCCAGGAAGCCATAGAGGCCCACACCAGGACACAACATAATTAAAATGCCAAATGTTAAATACAAAAAGAGAATCTTAAAAACAGCAAGAGAAAAGCAGTTACTCACCTACAAGAGAGCACCCATAAGACTGGCAGCTTATTTCTCAACAGAAAGTAAGTAAGACAGAAGAGCTTGGCACAAAATATTTAAAATGCTGAAAACCCAGGAGCTACAACCAAGAATACTTTATTCAGCAAAGCTCTCATTCAGAGTTGAAGGACAGATAAAGAGCTTCCCAGACAAAAATAAGCTCAAAGAATTTAAAATCAGAAAGCTACTATTACAGGAAATGTTGGAGGGAATTCTTTAAGAAGGAAAAACATGTATCAAAAACAAGAATAAAGAATGGTACTGACTACATTCCTTTCAACAAGTACCACAAATGGAAGAGAATTAAATGCTCGAAACCAAAGATAGGATGGTTTAATGGATAAGAAAACAAGACCCGTACATATGCTGTTTACAAGAAACTCACTTCAGGTTAAAAGACACACAGAAACTAAGAAGGAGGGGAAGGAAAAATATATTGCCTTGATGGACCTAGACAGTATTGTGCTGAATGAAATGGGTCAGATAGACAAAGACAAATATCGCATGATTTTACGTATATGTGGATTCTAAATAACAAAATCAGCAATAACAACAAAAGTGGAAATAAATTCATAGATACAGAGAGTATGTATGTATGTATGTATGTATGTATGTATTTATTTGTTTGTTTGTTTGTTTGTTTATTTATTTATTTATTTAGTGAGGCAACCCTCGGTTGACTTCACAGATTGCAAGGACCTTGTCAGCTTATGATCTCTTATATTTTACATTATTTTTTTATGCCTATGACCTCTGGTCTTCCTATGTGATCTCCCACCTAAGAACTAACCAGGCCCGACCCTGCTTAGCTTCCGAGAACAGATGGGATCGGGCTCATTCAGGGTGGCATGCCTGTAGACAATACAGAAAGTTTTAGAGGGATACTAGATGGGAGGAAGTTTGGGGCGACAAAAACAAAAAGGCAAAGTGATTAAGAGGTACTAATGAATAGTTGCAGAATAGACATGGAGTTGCAGAGAGTAGTATGGGGAAGATGGTTAATAATGTTGTCCTATGTAAGGGGGAAGAGGTATACTAGATTTAGTGGGGTGATCACTTTTGAGAGTTTGTGGATCTCTGATCACTATACTATATAACGGAAAAAGGTTTATTATCATATGCCAACTATAAATGGAAAAAAACCTCATTGAATTGTATAGTGAAAATACAAGCAACTACTTATCTATTATATTTCAATGAAGACAAAAAAGAAAACAAGAAAAATCTGAATAAACACATCACCTTTAAGACAAACAAAACCCAAAGTCAGCAGAACAAAGGAAATAATAAAATTTAGAATAGAATTAAGTGCAATAGAGAACAAAATAGACAATAGAAAAAAAATGTAGCAAAAAGTTGGATTTTTGAATAAATGAAGCCATCAAAATTCTGGCTAGACTCACTAAGGAAAAAATAGAAAAGGCTCAAATAAACAAAATCACAAATGGAAAAGAAGAAGTTATATTGAACACCACAGAAATACAAAGGACTATACAAGAATACTATGAAAGGCTATATGCCACCGAATTTGATAATCTAGGAAAAATGGACACGTTCTTAGAAATATACAACCTTCCTAGTCTGCATCATGAAAAATTGGAAAATTTAAAAAGGCCAATCAAAGGCAAGGAGGTTAAAAGTCATCAAAGAATTCCTAAAAAAATAAAAGTCCAGACCAAATGGATTCACTAGTGAATTCTGCCAAACTTTCGAGGAATATTTAATATCTCTTATTCTCAAACTTTTCCAAAAATTGAAGAAAAAGAAATACTTCCTAATCCATTTTATGAAGTCTATATTACCCTGATAACAAAACCTGGCAGGGTAACATAAAGAAGAAAATTACAGACCAAAATCTCTAATGAATATAGATGCAAAATTCAAAACAAAATACCAGTAAATTGAATACGATAATTTATTAGAAAGGTAACAAATCATGATCAACTGGGGTTCATTTCAAGAGCACAGAAATGGTTCAACAAATGCAACTCAATCAATGTGATGCACTAAATTAACAAAAAAATAATAAAAGTCATATGCTCATATTAACAAATGAAGAAAAGCCTTTGGTAAGATACAATATCCATTTATGATTAAAACACTCAATATAAGGAAACTACCTTAACAGAATAAAAGCCATATATGACAAACCCTCAGCTAATATCATATTCAATGGTCAAAAACTGAAAGCATTTCCTTCTAAGATCAGAAACAAGATAAGGATGCCCACTCTTTTCGCTGTTACTCAAAATAGTACTGGAAGTCCTAGGCAGGCCAATCAGGCAAGAGAATGAAATAAAAAACATCCAAATTGGGAATGAAGAACTCAAATTGTCACTTTTTTTAAGCTGACATGATCTCTATATACCAAATCCTAAGAACTACACCAAAAGACTATTAGAAACAATAAAATGCAGTGAAGTTGCAGGATACAAAATCAATGTACCAATATCTGTAATATTCCTATATACTAAAAATAAAATAGCAGAAAAAGGTATGAAGCAACTCCTTCCATTTGCAATTGCAACAAATGAATAAAATACCTAAGAATAAACTTAACACAGGAACTGAAGGACCTATGTACTTAAACTACAAAACATTGTTGAAAGAGATTGAAGAGGATACAAAGAACTGAAAAGATATTTCATATTCATGAATTGGAAGAATTAACATAGTTAAAATGACCATTTATCCAAAACAATATATAGATTTAATGCAATCCCCTTTAAAATCTCAAAGGCATTTTTCAAAAAAGAGAAGAAAGATTCATCACATTTAGAACTCTCAATCAGATGGACCCAGAGATGCTTCTCGAAGTAACAACATGATGGCTGTCCAAGGAGAACCTAAATTTCAGTTCAAACATGTATTGATAACTGATGGTAGGAATAGACAAACTATATTTGTGAAATGTCTGCTCACTGGTGAATTTAAGAATTATGTAGCTACCTTGGGTGATGTGGTCCACCCTGGAATTCCATGCCGATAGAGGACCTATTAATTTCAATGCATGAGACATGGCTGGGCTGGAAGTTTGTTGGACTGAGAGATAGCTATTACATCCAAGCCCAGTGTGCCATGATAATGTTTGATGTAACATCAAGAGTTGCTTACAAGAATGTGCCTAACTGGCATAGAGATTTGGTATGAATATGTGAAAACAGCCCCATCATGTTGTGTAGCAACAAAGTGGATACTAAGGACAAGAAAGTTAAGGCAGAATCAACTGTCTTCCATTGAAAGAAGAAACTTCAGTACATTGACATTTCTGCCAAAGGTAACTACAACTTCGAAAAGCCCTTCCTCAGCCTCACTAGAAAACTAATAGGAAAACCTAACTTGGAGTTTGTTGCCATGCCTGCTCTTTCTCCACCAGAGGCTGTTATGGACCCAGCTTTGGCAGCACACTTGAGCATGATCTAGAGGTTGCTCAGAAAACTGCTCTGCTAGATGAGGATGTCAGCATCTGAGAAAGTGAAGCAGGAGCTGAGTGTCAGAAGTCAGGCTTTATAGGCAACTGTCCTGTGATGTCAGTGGTGCATAGTGTTTGCCACTTTGTTCTATACCTAAGCAGAACATTTACCTAATCTTTGGGATGCCGAAGGAGATGACTGAGCTTCGGAGTGAATGTGGCAGTTAAATATACCTTCATTTTTTGGACCTGCATATTTAGCTGCTTTGGAAAGCAGCTGTTTCATTATTGAGCTTCAAATATGAGACTGCTACATTCACATCCCATTACTCACTGGTGAAATCTGGATTGTTACTGTCCTTTGCATTCCTTTCCATTTAGAATCAGAATAAAGTTGTATTTCAAGTAAAAAGAATACTAATCACATTGGTATGGAACTACAAAAGACTCTGAATAATCAAAGCAATCTTGAGGAATAAATAACAAAGCTAGAGGCATCACACTCTCTGACTTCAAATTATACTACGAAGCTACGATAATCAAACAGTTTGGTATGGGCAGAAAAACAGACACACAGATGAATGGAACAGAATTGAGAGCCCCAAAATACACCCATATGTAGCTGGGTAAATAAGTTTCAAATGAGCCAGATATCTACAATGGAAAAAAAAAGCCTCTTCAATAAATGGTGTAGAAAAATCAGAAAGCCAATTGTGAAAGAATGAAACTAGAATGCTAATTGATACCATACAAACAAAAAATAACTCAAATGGGCTAAATACTGAAATAAAGACTTGAACAAATAAAATACGCAGAAGAAAACAAAGGTATTGAACTTATGGACCCTGACCTCAAAGAGGATTTTATGAACTTGACCCAAAGACAAGAGGAATAAAGGCAAAAACAAATGAATGGGACTACATCAAACTGAAAAGCGTCTGCACAGTTAAAGAAACCATCAGAAAAAAAAAGGCAATCAACCAGGTGGGAGAACATATTTGCAAACAATACCTCTGATAAAGGGCTAACATCCAAAATATAGAAAAAATACCTATTAAAAAATAGGCAGAGAGCTGAACAGACACTTTTCCCAAGAAAATGTACAAATGGCCAACAGGTAAATGAAAAGATGCTCAACTTCACTAGCTACTAGGGAAGTGTAAATCAAAACCACAATGACATACCATTTCACACCTGTTAGAATGGCTATTATCAATTAGACAAGAAACAACAAGTATTGGAGATGATGTGGAGAAAAAAAAAACAACCTTCATACACTGCTGGAGGAATGTAAAGTGGTAAAGCCACTATAGAAAACAGTATGGAGGTGCGTCAAAAAATTAAGAATAGAGCTACTCTATGATAGAGCTACCAAACCTTCTTCTGGATATCTACCCATAAAATATGAAAACAATGATTTGTAAAGATATATGTACCCTCATGTTCATTGCAGCATTATTTATGATAGTCAAGACATGAAGGCAGACGGTGTCCTTCCATGGCTGACTGCAGAAAGAAGGTGTGGTACATATATACAAAAGAATACCTCTCGGCCATAAGTGGATGAAATATCGCCATCTGCAACAACATGGATAGATCTTGAGAGTATCATGCTAAGGAAAATAATTCAAATTAACAAAACTTATAGGCACAGAGAAAAGTATTGTGAGTACCAAAAAGGAAAAGCAATGAGGGTGAATGGGGTAAAAGAGATCAAATATTTGGTGACAGAAAAAGACTTGACTTTGGGTGGTGAGCACACAATTCAATATACAAATGATGTATTATAGCATTGTACACTTAAAATTTATATAATTTATTAACCAATATCACCCCAACAAAAATTAATAGCAATAACAACTCATGGGAGGGAAAAATAAGAATCCAGAAATGCTATATTATTTAAAATGTCTGTGTTCAATAAAAATTTACAAAAGATGAAAAGAAGCAAAAGTGGTGACTCATACTCGGGTGGAAACAGTCAATAGCAATTATCTTAAGTACCCTTAGTATTGTATTGAGAAAATGAAGATTTCAAAGCAGCTATTTTAAGTGGAATTAATGAACTAAAATAAAGGTGCCCTTCTCCACCTTATCCTTCTAACCCACTCCAAATCACCAGTATCATTTTGGAAATAGTTGTCACATGTCTAATGTCCTGATTTTAGTGACTGATGCTTGAAAAATGGATTCCTAAATCATCTGGTTTTGACAGTTATCAAGACTTTTATTCACCAATCCCACAGAACTGTCCCTGAAAAACAAACAAATGATTCTTAAGCAGCTATCCTGCAAAGCTCAGAGCACAGGGAGCAAACAGAAACACCTATTTCTTAGTCTTTGTATGAAGTGGTCTATTTGCATATTTTAAAAGCTGTTGCCTGAGGGTCAAGCTTGTAATTGAGCATGGATCTAGGGGCTGAATGAGATGCTCTCCAGAAACAAGAGAAGCCTGTGGACACTTTCTCTGCTCTAGCCCACTCTAACTCGCTCTAGCTCATTCCACCTTGCTAGTATGGTTCCAGAAGGAGCTTTAATGCATGTCTGCTGACCTAACCTTTGTGGCTGATGCCGTAGGCATGAACCCCTGAAACACCTCTCTGACAGCCAATGGGTTTGATTTCATGAATCCCACAGAAATGGAGCAAGAAAATTAGCAATTCTTAATAGGTGCAAGAGCAACCCTCTCTCATGGCTACAAAAGCACAGAGGAAACACAAAAATGTTCATCTCCAGTTTATCCCTGGAAGGGGCCTAACTACTCACTCACTTTCCCCATTGCTGAGTGTCCATATTTCAACCAATCTGCATCTGGGTCCTGACTGCAATACTCCCCTTTGCAACACTGATGGGTCTTTGCACACCCTCAAATACTGAGAGGCACCAAGAACAATGAAAGTGACTTGTATAAACACAGAGGTCTGAGAGAAAATCGAGAGCTCAGGCCAGGCTGATTGATGAAGTTCATCTCCTAAATGAGGCCATTTTATCAAGAATGGGAAAGGTGACCATGTTATCTAATGTGAAAACAGCAATGCAGACTCAAGGAAAACGAAGAAACAAAAGATTATGTTCCAAACAAAAGAATCAGATAAAACTCCAGAAACAGACTTTAATAAATTTGATATAAGTGATATACCTGATAGAGTTTAAAATAATGCTTATAAAGATGTCCATCAAAGCCAGAAGGAGAATGCATGAAAAAAGTGAGAATTTCAATGAAGAGATAGAAAATATTTAAAAGCACTAAACAGAAATCACAGACCTAAAGAACGCAATAATTGAACTAAAAATTTGAGACAAGTGTTCGATGGCAGATTAAATCAAGTGGAGTACAATACCAGCAAACTCAGAGACAGGAATTCATTCAATCAGACAAAAAAAGTAAAAAGAATTAAAAAGAGTGAATATACTTAAGAACCTATGAGACACCATCAAGTAGACCAATTGATGTATTAAAAGAGTCCCAAAAGGAGAATAGAAAGAGGTTAGAGGAAGGAACACAAAAGGTGCTCAAAGAAATAATGGCTGAAATCTTCTCTAACATAGGGAAAGAAACAGACTTCCAGAGATAGGAAGTCCAGAGAGTTCCAAAGGAGATAAATCAAAGAGATTCACACCAAACACGTGACTATTAAAATGTCAAACTTGGAAACAAGGAGAGAATGAATCTTAAAAGAAACAAGAGCAAAGCAACTTATAACATACAAGGGAACCCCCATAAAACTATCTGCAGACTTCTCAACATAAACTTTACAGGCCAGAAGAAAATGGCATGATATTTTTAAAGTGCTGCAAGTAAAATACTGCCAATCAACAGTTCTGTAGAGCAAAGTTTTCCTTCAAAATCGAAAGGGCAATAATTGCCCAACCAAGCAAAAGCTGAAGGTATTCATCACCACTAGACTAGCCTTACAAGAAACATTAAAGGGAATTCTTTCAGCTGAAAGGAAAAGGCATCAATCGATAACAGGAAAGCATGTCAAAGTATGAAACTCGTTGGTATAAGTAAGTATATTATTAAATTGAGAATATGCCAATGTTGTAATAGTGGCTGGAAAATCACTTATAACTCCAGTGTAAAGTTTAAAACATAAAAGTATTTAAAAATCTAGAACTACAAAAAATTTTTAAAAACATATTGAAAGAATAAATAAAAAGACGATAAATAAGTTAACAAATAGGAAAAAACAAAAAACAAACAAACAAACAAAAAACAAAAAAGAGCTACAAATTAATTTTTTAAAAAAGAACCAGACAGATTCTGGAATTGAAAACTACAGTGACTGAGATGAAAAATTAGAGAGACTCAATATTACATTTGAGATGCCAGAAGAAAGGGTCAGTATGATGATAGGCTAATGGAAGTCATGCAAGCTGAAAAACAAAGAGAAAAGAGTTTGTAGAAAAAAGATCTGGGTAGCATCATTAAACACACTAACATATATGGAGTGTCTCAGAAAAGACAGAAGAAAAAAATTTTCAGCAGTAATGGCTGAAAACTTATCAAATTTGATGAGAAAAATCAATCTACAAATTCAATGTTTACCTCTAGTAAAATAAAAACAAACAGATCCACTCTTAGACACATCAGAGCCAAACTGTGGCAAAACAAATGAAAAATCTTGAAAATAGCAAGAGAAAACCTGCTCTTCATATGTAAGCTGACTATAATACTATTAATCACTGACTTCACTCAGAAACAATGGAGGAAATGCTGTGGGATGACACACTCAAAGTGAAAGAAAAACTTGTCAACCAAATATTTCATGTCTAGCAAATCAATCCTTCAAAAATAAAGGCAAAATATTGTCCAGATAAACAAAGACATAGAGTTCTACATGCAAGAATTGCTGAAGAAAGTCTTTTGACCTAAAGGAAATGCTTGATTCTTAGATTTGGGAGTGCTGGATTGATTTGTTTAAGGATTGTGTGTATGTGTGGAAAGTGTGTGTGTCTGCATAAAGAATGTAGTAAAAGTTTTTGTGCAGTTTAACCTCTATTGACTTCAGAAGCAAAAATGCTAGAAACATGAAAAATGTACTTTGCCTTTTTAACAATTTCAATTTGTTTTCTGCTAATTTAGTTTTGCGAATTTGGGGTAATTATTCATTTGATTTTTGAGTGCCCCTGGATGAAGATAGTGAAGATTAATTAAAATAAAACAGTTTTAATGTTTTTAGAATTCATAAAGCTAAATAAGGTGTACATCTGGGCTGAGGCAAGGCAAAACTGTATGTGAGAAGGATGGTACTGCAGATAGAGGGCAGCATGATAGTAAATATTCTTGGGAATTAACCAAAATTCCAGGAACAACATCACATTTCTCAAAGCTATGAAACTGATGGAGCTCAAGTAGAGATTTCAAAGGTATTACAATCTGAGCTCCAGGCTGAATGAATAGAAAATTGTGTATCTCTAACAGGGTGAGAGTGTGGTACTGGACGGTTCAGATAAAGGTAGAGGGATCTGTGGAGCTGGGTGTTTGCGGGGGCGGGGGGCCGCCACCAGCCTCCGCCTGTTATTGACCCCTCAAGAGCCCTTTGTGACCAGATGCTGCTCTGTGATTTGGGCCTGGGGTTTTAGTCCACAAGCCGCTCCCAAGTGCACAGTTGCCTGAGGGCAGCAGTGCGATTCAGATGATGGAGTATTTTCTCTCTTCTCTGAATAGCGTTATTGCTACCTGGCTGAGCTCCAGTTTAACTCCGTGGGTGACTGATACCATCATCGCCCTCCTGTGTGGACTGGGGCTCTTCTTCCTGCTACTTCCATTCTTCACCACCACGTAGGAAACATAGAAATATCAAGGAGGTAAGGAATCCTTGGCCCAGAACCAACAGAAATGATCTTTATTTTTCTTATTGCTCCCCTTCTGAATCACCTAGAAAGACTCCTGAGATGAGAATACTTGGAAATTATAAATTATCCTCATCGTAGGAACAAGCCAGGCTAGTCAGGGGTTAGATTGGGCATGAGGACTTTCTCTCCAAAGATCTCAGACAGGGAGTCCAAGTGTGATGGAGAGCTCCAAGGCACAGTCCCAAATGCAGTGACCAGTGACCGAGGACTGGATACTAAGTAAGAGTTAGATCTCTGCAGGTGGACAGGCCTCTGAGCATGACTGGTTCTCCAGCTGCCTTTCCATGGCAGGAGTCTGTGTTGAGCCTCTTCTCTGTCGGGGCTGATCTGAGGACATTGTTGAGCACCTGAGCACCTCTGAGTAGAGGCTGCAGTGGGGCCCTGGCCTCGGAAAGCAGAATCCGACCTGACGGTGGCAGAGGGGCCTGTAGGTCTGAGAATGTCTATGTTTCTTGAGCAGAGGAAGAGCAATGGAAGAAATCACTGATGGGTCTCACTTGGAAAATCCTTCTTTACGTTTTCAAATTAAAAAACAAAAAACAAAAATATTTGTATCCACTTTAAAAATAAAAGGGGAGAAATGCGGAGTCCCATTATGTAAGGAGAAAGTCATATTACTCCAGAATGCGGAGCATCTGCGGTTCATCTAGAGAGAGGACAGTGAGAAGGAGATTCAACCGCTCGTTTTTTATTTTGTCTCACTGTCCAGTGGAGCTGAAGTGGAGGAGCAGGAGAAGGAAGAAAAGTAGAACATTGAAAGGTGAGCTTCTCCCCCTCAGCCCCGCTCCCAAAGGTTCACCTCCACCTCTTCTGTCACCAAGAGACCAGCTCCAGGGCTCTGAGGACACTAGCGACACCCGAAACTCAGGAAACAGAACCCTCAGGGAGGCTCCTGGAAAGGAGATCAGAGCCCAGATACTTCCCAGATTCCATGCTCAGAACAAAGCCTCGAGCCTCAAGGGCCTGGAAATGGGTTTCATCTAGCAGGAGCGTTTGGGCAGTCTTAGACCAACAGTGTCTGACTGGGAGGTGGGAGACGTCCAGGTCCAAGTGTGAACAAGTTGTTTACTTTCTCTCAGATCCATGTGTGATGTGCTCCCTGACTTTCCATCCCCATGGGCTAGTTGCAAGGTCCTTGGTGGGTAATGAATGTGGAGACACTTTGTGAATGATAACACTCTACTCTTCTTGAGCCTTGCCACCACTGTCAGGAATCGTGTGTCCTTGGACTCAGGTGCTTGGGCTCCAGAGTTCTCCCTTCCAGGTGTCTCCCCTAAAGTGATTTCCTTAGCCTCCTGTAAGACCCCCAGGCTCTGCCTTCATCGCATGACCCCGTCTCCTGATTTCTAGCTTGCAGAGATTGCCTGCAAGAACTGGAAGAGGCTCAGGGCCTGGTTTCCATTTGGCGAACGTAAAAAATCTTCCCCTCCTCTTGGGTACACCTCCCTCCAGGCTGCCAGCCAAGTTGGACTGTCCTAAAGGGAGAGAGGGGCATGGGAAAGGGGTGTGGCTACAAATCCCCAGTGAGGGACAGCAGGAGCATTCTGAAGACAGCATGGGGACTAGAGGGGACCCCGGTCTTCTGGTGCCCACCCCTCCCCAGGCTACCCAGCCTCCACTACCCGTCCTGTCCTTCTGGCCCCTTATTCTCCTGCATTCAGCCTGTGCTTCCGTCTCCTGCAGCCACCTCGAGAGGTTCCCGAATGAGGGTGGCTTTCGTCAGCGCTCATGTCAAGACCTCTCTAGTGAGGTGTGCAAAGTAAATCCTGCAGGATCCCAGCAGTCCTGTGGGGAGCCTGTAGAAGATGTTGCTCCGGTCATGTTCCCGTTGGCTTCCCCAGTTCCTCTGACTGAACATCCACTACCTTTGTCCTCTAGCCTGTCACCAAGCCCAATGATCTCTTCAGTTTCTGTTCATTCGGGCTCATCTATGAATGCCAATCAGCCACCAGAGCATTTCCTTCCCCTGATGGCCTTTTACCCCAGCCACTTACACTGTCTACTTCTACTTAATGTCCCCCTGATTCAGAGGCCCGCTCTCCACTTCTGACAGCCTCCTCAGCACCCCCACCACAAGATTCTCCTCTGACTCAGCCAAGTGTGACTCAGTGAGCTGGTCTCCACACATTCCTTGGTCAGCGTCTCTTATTCCAGCCATGTCAGGCCTTGACCACTCAAGCTGTTCCATTTCAGCTCTGTCTTGGTGGCAGATGGATTCCAAAGCCCCGAGTCTCTCTACTTCAACACACTTTAAGTTTCAACAAAAGCAAGTGTCCCATCACCTACCAGAGGACTCATTCAAGGGGCACCCCACAGACAAACAGGTAGAGATTGGTAGTGTCTCACTTTTCAATCCTGATGTCTGGAAGCTGCTCCCTGGGAGAGTAGAACTGAATATTTGGAAAGAAAAAGAAAAAAAAGAGGGGTCAGACCACCACTGGAATTCTCTGAAGATTATGATCAATTCACTGGGTGATGAGTAGGATGCCCTCTGGGGAATGAAAGACAAACCAGAGAAGCTGTTTGGTCCTGAGAAGCACCCACATCCTGAAACATTTGAGACCAATTTACAGCAGAAATGCAGCCAGCTCTTCTGGGGTCTCCCCTTTCTTTTTGGTCAGTCTCTGGTGGTTACTGTCAGAGAAGCCACACCAGAGTTCCTTTCTGTCATATTCAATGAATTCCCTCATGCCTTACCTTTGCAAATTCAACGTAAAGTAACTTCACATCTTAAACTGGCCCAGTCCTGGCCCAACGCTGTGACCGAAACTATACTGTTGACTCCAGCCGTGCTGCCATTCCAGCCTCCACCTCTGGCTCAGATCTAGACCCAAACCCATCTACCACCTTTTTCTCCACCCCAAACAAGGACCTCTGGGGTATCTTGCCCTACAACCCAGGATAAGGCACGATCTTTTATCCCAATTTCTTATCAAGACCTTGAACCCCGCTTTTGGAAGAAGCAACTAGAAGGGGAAATATCTTTCCTCTTTCTGGTGAAAAAACCTCAAGTGGTTTCTAGCAAAGTCAATCCCAACTTTCCCCAGGAAAATGGGACCTCCCATACTTCCAGGCCAGTCTCCCTTGCTTTTGAGAATGTGATCAACCCTGAGATTCTGGAGCAATTGGAACAACACCTTCAGAAAAGGTTCGTGCAGCATAGACACGTGGCTGGCCTGCCCCACTGGATGCAATTATCTCTGAAACTTCCACAGCTTGACGGAGAATTCCCACAGGCACATCAGGCACAGGGCAAGCGGGAGACATTTCAGCCCTCTGCATTTACAGGAAACAGCAGCCAGGATGCAGAAAAAATAGGATATAGGCATCCAGCAATGATCCCACCAAGGATGGACCTGGGCAAGGATGTGGGGCATGACGCGAGGAAGATCATAAAAGACGTACACAGGGGCTCAACGAGCTGCCCAGCGAAGGATCTGGAAGAGAGCTATGAAGATTCAAAAAGAGATTTGGTGAAGACTTCGACAATGGGCCCAGAAAAGAAGTATCCAGAAAACGTCTTGAGAATCCATTCCGTCAGAACGTCAGGGCAGATCAGTGAGGGTTGGATCCCCATTGATGTTCATCATTCAAGGATTGCTGCCAATCATGCCCTAGACCTTCCTAGAGAGTCAAATGCGCACACGGAAGCCAGAAAACCAGCATCTTCTAAAAGTTGGGAATCCCACATGAACACCTCCCATGAGGTTTTCATCCGTCGTCCACAAGCTCGACAGTTGCTAGAAGCACATATTAAAAGGTTTTGGGTGAGGCACAGTTGGGGCCTCCCCCTCAAGATTCTCAAGCCTGTAAAACTCTTTAAGTTGAAAAATGCTCAACTCTCGCCCCTTCAATGGTCTTTCTTTACCCCCTCAGCCACCTCTGCATCTGGGGCACACTCTAAAGCTAAGTTCACCAAGTTTGGGGGGAAACCTCCTCAGTTCCATTCTGGAGAAGAGTTCCTAACAGAAGAGTCAGTTCCCAGTCCTCAGCTCTTTCCAGGAGACAGGGTGATATCAGATGATTCGGTTCCTGGTCTTCAGCCCCTTCTGAGAGACAAGGCGATAACAGTAGAGTCAATGCCCACACTGGTGAGTCCTCTCCTTGCCCCCGCAACTGCGTGTGAGGAAATCCAGAAGGATGTGGTAGAGAGACCACCTAGTGATGACCATGGGTTCTCAGAAAGCCCTCTAATTGGACAGATGGGCAGGCTGTCTTCTCAGTCCCTCACATGCCCCTTTGTGGGCAGAATCTGGCATAGTGAGATTGCCATGGAAGTGGAGAAAGAGAGCCTGGAGCCAAATCCAAGTTCAGTGGTGGCCAAGACTGAGCCAAGGAAGGAGAGTGGAGGTCAGACCTCACAAGACTCTAAGTTGGAACTCAACTTAGAGGTCCAATCTTCAAGAGCCAAAGAAGCCAGGAAGGCAGTGAGGGCCAAAGAGGCCCCTGCTTTAAGTGTTACCTTGGAGCCCTGTGTCACCCTGAGGAGATCAGAGTCTCCAGAGTCCAGTAAAAAACGCTCATCACCTACAAACTTGGTTGACCAAGATCCATCAAAGCCATGCCTCGATGCACAGCTTAGTCAGCTTGAGTTTCAGCGGTTGGTACAGTCAGAGAATCACTCTCAAGGCAATACCACAACTGTGCTCCCTCAAGACTGTGAAACTGGTGTGCTTCTTCAAGACTGTGCCACGGACACACTTCTTCAAGGCTGTCACTCTGATGTGTTCCTTGTTGCAGATGTCTTGGCTTCTCGGGGATCTCTGTTCAGTTCCAAGAGTATTTCCAGTGGGGACATGTCAGCTTCTAAGGTGCTATATGACTTCATATCGAGAGGAGAGAGCAGCCAACAGGAGTCCCTGAGGTTGCAAGACCAATCTAAGAGCCAGAGCACGACGTTTACCCCCACTTGTGAGAAGGAAAACAATGGACGGCCCAAGCCAGGAGAGCACAAAGAGAAGCTGGCAGAAATGAGGACCTCGCAAGTCAGTGGGATAAGTGCTGCCCTGGATAAGAAATCAGAAGAGTCCTTAAGAAGCAAGTCCTTCCAGCTCATGCAGAAGGAACAGCCTCCACCAGAAAGCTTCCTCAAAAATAGGATCAAGTACTTTCTGCAGTGGATGTTCCCCAGGAAAGACAAAGGACTGAAAGATGACCCGCAAAAAGGCCAGCCTGCATCAGCTACTGACCAGAGCTGCGAACCAGTCAAAAGCAGATCAATTATGGGCAGCAGAGTTGCCAAGGCTCAGATACGGGTGACAGCTGTTGGACAGATCTTAGAGGAGAAAATGGCATTTCACCATGGACTCTGTCCGTCAGAGGTGAACTGCTGCAAAGGAGAACTCCAGGCTCCAGTAGGTCTGCATCTCTGCTACCAGAGGGCTCTCCCTTACAAAGAGCAGAGAAGAGAGATGAAAAATATGGCCGATGATTCCCAGTTCACCCCTAATGGACATAACCATCCTAATAAGAGCAGATGGAGCAGAGATTGGGACAGCAAGTGGCTCTTCCCACCCAGGAAGCTGCGGTCCCAAGATAGACTCTACCAGCATGAGCTGAGGTTGACAAGACCCTCAGGCCATCTCTACTACTGTCCAGTGCACTGTCCCCTTCCAAGATATGTCTTTCTTGCCCAACCAGAGTGTGCTTCTCATGCCTTTGCTGGTAGGAATTTTATGCAAGAATAAATGTATACCATGCAAAGAGAAACTTATTTTTCTCATGTTAGCACATCCTCCATGTGCTAATGGTTCCTTCCTACCACAATTATTTGTTTCCCAAAATATATGCTTTTTCTCATGAGACCTGGTGGCCTCTGGCTGTGCCTTGAAGGGAGAAGGGAAAGAATCAGGGTCCGCTCACACCAAGTTCTTGCTTTGGCTTACAAATGAGATGGGGCCCTGGAGAGAGGCTGACCTCAGCATGGCATAAGTACCTTCACCTCATTCCCTCATTGCACTTGGTTTCCATAATACCATCATTATGAGAAAAAGAAAAGCATTCAGAACATGGCAAGATGAGCAAAACTGTAAGATCCTAACCCAAGAACTAGCTCAGCCAGGCCTCTCTTGCTTTCTCTATACCTTGAACTTGTGAGCTGTAGGAGATGGGTTTGCAAAGGCTGGAATTCCCCTCAGTCTCCAGGAAGTGACCCAGAGTAGGGAGCGGAGTTTGGGGGAAGTGCTGGCCCTGAGTCCAGAGGTGGGAGAAACCTTGTTCTTCTCTCCCTGATGTTTGAGATGAGCCAGCAAACCCCTCTTAGCTCAGTGTCACCCTCCCTCTGTCCTTCTCATGCTCTGGAGAAGCAGCGAGGACAAGGACAGTGACTCTAGCTCTGAGGGTATGCCACTGGGGAGCACGGAGGGCACTGAAGGCCCCACACCTGCTGTAGAGAAGAGAACAGCAGGGTCATGGGTGCCCACAGTCCTATTTCAGAGAATACAGCAGGATGTGACACTGTGAGCAGTCACAATGTGATGGTGGGACCCAGGGTGAGGTTAGGGGGAAAGAGGCAAAGTGACATGGCGTGTCCAAAAATTTTGCAGTGACCAAAGAGGCGCTGGTATTCCACCGCCATCTATAGGCAGAGGGGGGTGTCGAGAAGATACCGATTCAGTGGCTCATGGTGGCTCCATTCTAGGGTGTCTATCTCAGTTCAGGTCTATGTTCCAAGATGAGAGAAGACACCTATCACTTTTACTCAGAAGACCAGTCTCACACGCACAGCAGAGCCTTCCAGCATGGAAGGTGGACAATATATTTCATCAGCTTGCACAGGCCTGTGGACCTCGGGATACAGTCTGTGGCCTTGATTTATACCTGTTGCACAAGGATGGCTCCCAGGGACAAGTGGGACTTAAGAGACTGAGGGACTGGAGTAGGGTCATATAACAAGCTTTACTGGCTCTCCTTTCTTCCAACGGAGCCTGGAGGGGGAAGAGCTCATCAGATAATATTTCTCACAGCACGGGCACAAGTGACTTGTCAGGATTCAGGGATAGTTTAGGAGTGTCCCCTACCCTCTGCTCCAGCCCACCTAGCCCCTGCCTGGGCCTGACCACATGAAAAAGTTGGAATACCAGGAGCCATTTCTCTAGAGTGATTCCGAGCTCTGTGTCATAGGCATGGTGCCCAGGGGCCCAGCTCTGGGGGTGTCCTTGCCTCGATAGAGTGTAAGGCTCCAGGAGGCCCTGATCCTGATGCCAGCAGAAATGGACTTGCTACCACACCCATCAGGACCCTAGCATGAGCGATGGGGATAGGTGACAGAGCAGAGTAGGCACAGGTTTGCCAGTGCTGTCTCTTTATGGAGCCATGTCCTGCCTCTGGGCTCCAATCCTGAATTGACTTCAGGGTGGGTACAGCAGTGCAAGTGCATCCAGGATGTGTGAGAGAAGTGGAAACCAAGGCAGAGATTGCCCTGGGTCCTCAGAAGCTCAGGATGGGGCAGCACGGAGCAGGGGCCTTGAGCCTGGCTGCTGATGAGTCATCTCTGGGGACTGAGAGGTAAGATCTGAGAGTGGGGAAAGCTGGATGTGGACCCCACATCCTTGCTCCTGTCAGTAGTAGTGCCACAGATAGATGGGGATGCTGATGGAACAGCAAGAAACAGGAAGGAGCAAGGTCCTTTGTCCCTCTCCTGCCATAAGAGGACCAGCCATGAAGAGCCCCACACAGTGTGATCCACACAGAGAGGACACTGAGAGACCCATATAGAGAGACCTCACCCACAAAGACCTCTCATAGAGACCCACACAGTGACCTCTAACAGAGATCCACACTGAGAGATCCCACATAGGATCTCACACAGAGAAACATTATCCAGAAGCCCTGACAGAGACCCACATTCAGATACCCCACACAAAGACCACTGACAGACCCAAACTGAGAAATCCTACACAAAGTCCTTTCTCTGAGACCTCACACACAAAATTGACACACAGAACTGATGGAGAACTCAGGGATTATGTAGGAGCCTCTACAAGCACCCACTGACAGGTGCTTCATATTGTATCTAAAGTCACTGAGCAAACTGGCAGCACAGAAGGTCTATCAGTGACTCTGCCCCATTGAGATCCCTGAGACACTCAGACACAGTCAGCGTAGCCCCAAATGGGGTTCTCTGCTTGGAGAAATGCTCAAAAATTTTTGTCCTTTTGTAATGTCATTGCTTCTGAAAAAAAGTATTATGTAGATCTGCAAAATTCTTTCTTTCACGGTATTTTATTAGCTTGAGCTCTGACCAGAGAAGCACAGATTGTAACCATGAATAAAATTCTGCCAACCTCCAATGAGAGATAATATCTTTTTTGTCCATTTTCAATTATTGTTTAGTCAAATGTCATTTTTCTTTTTGATTTCACTGGGGATGAGAATTGCACTCCGGATGGCTGACTTTACTCTGGAAACATGGTAAAGACCTACAGCAAATGGCTCTAGGAAAAAAATAAACCAGGCAAACAGCATCTGGCATTTCTCTCACCTCTAGAGTGCTGTGCAATTGGCGCATTATTTTGCACATAACAGCTCGTATAAGGGGTGTGGGTTTTGTTTTATTTTTAAATGAAACAGGTCAATTATTTTACATGAAGATTTTTACAAATGAGTCAGATAGCTGTTGAGAAATCAGCTGACAGTGTTATGGTAACTCCCATGTATGTAACTACCTGCTTTTCTCTCGCTGCTTTGAAGCATCTTTCTTTGTCTTTAAACCTGGGAATTTTAATTATGATGTGTCTTCGTGTGGGCCTCTTTGAGTTGATCTCGTTTGGGATTCTCCATACTTCCTGGGCTTGTATGTCTATTTCCTTCACTAGGTTAAGGAAGTTTTCTGTCATTATTTCTTCAAACCGGTTTTCAATACCTTTCTCTCCGTCCTCTAGTATCCCTATGATGCAAACGTTGATACTTTTGATGTTGTCCCAGAGGATACTTAAACGAGCCTCATTTTTCACTTTTTTTCTTGCTGCTGTTCTGATCGGGGGTTTTATGCTACCTTGTCTTCTAAATCAATGATTTGACCCTCTGTTTCATCTAATCTTTTGTTGATTTCTTCTAATATATGCTTCATTTCAATTATTGTATTCTTCTTTTCTGTTTCTTTTTTATGATTTTTATCCCTTTCTTAAATTTTCACTGAGTCTATTTACTCTTCCCCTAAGTTCACTGAGCATCCTTATAACCAGTGTTTTAAACTCTGAATCTGGTAGATTGTTTGTCTCCTTTTTGTTGAGTTCTTTTTCTGGAGCTATGTCCTTTTCTTTCATTTGGGACATGTTTCTTTGCCTCCCCTTTTTGGCTGCCTCTCGATGTTTGTTTCTATGTATTATGTAGGGCGGCTATGTCTCACGGTCTTAATAGGGTGGCCTTATGTAGCAGGAGTCTTGTAGGACCCAGTGGCACAGTCTTTCTGGTCACCTGAGCCATGTGCTCCAGGTATGTCCCTTATGAGGGGTGTGTGTGCTTTCTTATTGTAGTTGAGCCTCGATTGCTCTTTGCACATCAATGGTAGGGATTGACCTTCTGGCTGATTGGTTGTGAGGACTGGACAGTGACTACAGTGGAGGAGTTGTTGCACAGAACCTGACCCTCCAGAGCAGGATTCACTTTAGCAGGGCTCTGGTGTCTGCCCAGTCTGCCTTTTGGGTATGTCATCCTTGAATTTGGCCTGGGTGGTGCTCCAGCTCAGGTAGAACCAGGCCGCAGGGCATACTGGCCCTGGGACCTCTAAAGAGGGACCATGCCACATGCCAAGCTTTCTCATTTTTTGTAATATGGATAGATTGAGAATTTTCTAAATTTATAATTCATTTTTGCTTAACAATTATTTCTTCAATTTGTATCTCTCTTATTGCATTTTACTCTAAGCAGTAAGAAGGACCTAAGCAACACCTTCAGTACCTTCCTTAGAAATCTCTGCTAAATAACCAGTTTTATAATTTGCAAGTTCTACCTTCCACAAAACACTAGGACATGGTTCAGCCTATTTTTTGCCATTCTATAACGGATCATCTTTTTTCCAATTTCCAATAATCTTTTCCTCATTTCCATCTGCATCCTCACCAGAATGGCCCTTAACATCTATATTTCTACTAACATTCTGTTAATAATTATTTATATATTCTGTAAGATTATTTATGTGATTATTGCCATATTCTGTAGCTCTCACCTTTTCTTTCTGAGCTCTCACCCGAATCACCTTTGACATCCTTATTTTGACCAACAGTCCCTTCTTGGAAATCTGGGCATTGTCCAGCATGCAAACCTCTCAAACACAAAACTTTCCTAGTCTCTACCCATCACCGAGCTCCATAGCCACTTCCACATTTTAGATATTCATAATATCATCCCTCTTCTTCATGATAGCAAAACTGTCTTAGTTATGGTTTTCCAGAGGAACAGAAGCAGCAGGATACCTGTATCTATATATCTTTATCTAACTATCAATATTTATGTCATTTATAGCTCTATATCTATCTATATCTATATTGCCTGTTGGTTGTGTTTCATAATCACATGACCTAATTTCTCATAACATTTACACATTTATTTACCTTTTATATATCATTACATGTATGTTATATCTATATCTACAGATAGTTGATAGATTAGATAGACACCTTGATAGATGATAGATATATGATATATAGATAGATGATATATAGATAGATAAATAGATAGATAGATAGATAGATAGATAGATAGATAGATAGATGGTAGATAGATGATAGATAAATGATAGATAGGCAGATAGACAGATGATAGATAACCAGAA
>NW_024354495.1:0-401 GCF_902729225.1 Pteropus medius
TTGGATTTTTTCTTAGTACTTATTAGGTTGCAACCTGACAAAATAGCAAAGTTTATATGAGAAAAATCCAGTAGTGAACACAGATTTCCTGACTCCATATCATTTCTTTTCTAGAACACAATATCTTTACCACATTTTAAGCCTTTACGAGGGTATTAGTAAGTTTAAAGTACTGAACTATAGGTAAAGATGAGGCAGAGGACATTTTAATTCACTTTAGTATAGAAATGAGGTCATTTATTTTTCTGATAACATCAGAAAAATAAAAAGTGCTTTTTCTAGACTATGTCCTGCAAGCCTCTGAAAGACAAAAGGGAAAAATTTCATTAAGTGTTTATTCACTCTGTGACTCTGCTATGTAGTTTGACTTAGTAGTGATGTCTACTCAATTTTTTTTTTTT
>NW_024354496.1:0-93963 GCF_902729225.1 Pteropus medius
TTTAGAAATGTGTATTGATGTATGTATGGATCAGATACGTTGCCAGGGATTCATTACAAAATTAATTCAAGGCTGGCACTGGTGAGAGTCAGTGAAGGTAGAGATGACACATGATTGTCCAGATACTGATAACTCTTGAAGCTGAAGTAATCGCATCTGAAATTTTCCATAATAAAAACATAAAAACAATCTCATGGGTTCATACTCAAGAGTTGAGGTGATACTTTAAAAAGACAAAAAGGGAAACCAAGATAGCAAAAACAATTTCTAAAAAACTACATCGGTCAACACCAACGATAGCTAGGGCATTCTCCTTCACTCTAGAAATTTAACAATCAGAGAGGGAAAATGAAGCATTTACCTTGCCTGTTTTTGTTTGAGATGAACTTTAGAGTCAACAAGTAGCCATACTTGATGAGGGAAAGTTGTTCTTTACAAAAGTCACCCAGCTAATAAATCTGACAAGAATGTTCACATGATTAAGTCACCACTTGTAACCCTCAGGGCAATAACTGATTCAAACAAGGACCATCAATAGATAAAATTGTTAGGCGGAAGTTTGATGAAGTTTACAAGAGGGATGAGGCTTTCCCCTCGTGGATCCACCCAACAATCTTAGAATCGTCAAAAAAGACAATTACCATATGCCACCTGGTATACTGCATTTCGGTACATGGCACCGTCTTTGAAATACTCTTCCTCAAACAGCTGATCTAGAATCTAATCAAGCCTCAAGAGGTAACAAGTTTAATAACAGCACAAGTGATTCACTTCTCTCAGCAAATCAAAATCATTTTTGACAAAAAGGGCAGAAGGTATGTGGCAAGGCAGTGCTTTAAATTAAGACTTAAGGGGCACAGTGAGCACCTCAGGAGGAAAAAATAAAACTGTAGAATTACTTTTAAGAAATTTAAAAATTCTAAGTATTTGATGATAAGGAATAATTGTTAATTTTTAAAGGTATAATATGACTTATTATACCTTAAAGAAATGTCCATTTTTTTTAAGAGAGTAGAACTGAAATGTACAGGGATGAGGGGACGTGGTGTCTGGGGTTTGCTTTAAAATCCTTTGGAAAAAGAGAAATAGGTTAAAAGGGAAGGAAGAAAGAAGAGAGAAAGCTAATATGGCAGAATCTTGGTAACTGTGGAGTCTGGTAATGGATGTGGGGGGCGGGATTTCTTATACTATGCTCTCTACTTTTGCACATTTGGGAAAATTTTATGTGATGGAGAGGTATTGTTACCATGCCATAGGAAACAAGGTCGATCGTTTTAGAAGTTTAAGAGCGAGATGTCAGACTTTCGGGCACTCTCATTTCCATACACTAGGTTTATCATATCGATTAAATAATAGTTAGAATCAAGAGCTAGTGAGACCCACTGGCAGGCGGGCGAGATCTTCTTTTAAAAAAATGAAAGTTTCTTAATTCAATCAATGAACATATTTGGACAGAGAAGATCAAAGAAAAGTGGTTGGGCCACTCTCTCTTCAAAACTACCTTTGCCATGGTCTTCAGGCCTTGAAAACATTCCATAGAGCACCCCAATACCACTTCCGAGAGACTCCTGGGAATCCTGGGTATGCAAAACCAACGCAAGAGGAATTTCATATTGCCCAAATTTTGGGACGCACTTTATTGCTTTGGGGGGTCTTGGAAAAGAGGAAAAACATCCCACATGACAAGGACATGACGGCGGCCAGACAGGCCACCAGAAAGGCATTGCCTACTTCCTGTTTATCTGGCTTGAAGGGCAAAGAGAAAGATGGTGGGAAGGATATACCCTCTTCGTTCATCACGGCACAGTAATTCCAGATTGCAGCAATGGAGATAAAAATACCGGCTGCTACGTTCAGAAATCCTGCAACAGTAATTAGATGGTAGGTGGCACACGTACGAAAATCTGCCACGTATACATTCTTTAATGCACGCACCATGACAGCTTTTCCCAGGAGCCCTAGGATGCTGGCGGCCAGTAGGAGGTGTTGAGAAACACGAATATCGAGCGGGAGGTAGGTATCCCAGTAGGTGTGACGGTGGCACGATGTGGCTCTGTCGAAGGAACTATTGCGGTGGTAAATGCACACTTTCCACACACCCACACAGGCCATGCCGGGTGGGTAGTGTGCCGTGCTGTCCATGTACCACGTCCGCCACTCCACGAAGCCCATGGACACGGTGGTGAGGATCCAGGCTACGGTGGCAATGCCGAAACATCCCAATTGCCAATCGGCGTTACGGTCAAGGAAGCTCCGGATGACCACGTGCTGAGCAGAACTGCAAACAAATACAGGGCATCGTGAAGGTGGGCCCCTGAGGCCTGGAACAGCCCCCCATGGGTGAGCGGCGCTGCATCGGAGAATGGAGCCCCGTGACCCACGTATTCTGCTGGCAGGCGCTCACAGAGCCCGGGGTGAAAGCATGAACTCTGTCTCTAAAGCTAAGTGGTCCTTCGGTGTTGGCAAAGCCGCTTTAGAGAAGTCACTGTCCTCAACTCAAATCATCAGATTCTTCAAAACAGTGTTGTATCCCAGCCCCAGTCCTTTTGCTGAAAAGCCCAATGCAAGAACTTACAGTGATGTGTATCTGCCAGGGTAGGGGGCTTCCTGAGCCAGGGAGAGTGGGGGAGGGGTGAAGGCAGTTTGCAAAGGAGCAGGGACGTGAGCTGGAACCATGGAAACGGAAGGTGCTGCAGAGGAAGCAGTGGTATAAATGACAACGTCCGCTCTGAAAAATACACTGATAGCTGTATTTCCAGCCCAGCGCTGATGACCTGTTGAATCAAAACTTCTTTATATAAAATCCTAGCGTCTCTGGAAGCCAGGCCACGTGGCCATGATCGCATGACACCATTCTCGCTCTCACATAACTGTTACGGAACTCGATGATCCGAGGGGGTGAAGGTGGAGAAATGTCCACCTCTGTTCTTGGCTCCAGGCAGATGTTTCTAGCCCTCGCTCCGGGGTTTCTGGCACAGAAACTTGATATTCCCTTTACACATCGGCCCACTGGCCTCTTCTCTCCCACGGGACCGAGAAGGGTGCTGTGCGGGAATCTCGGTAATGTCATATGGGTCGCTTCGGTACATTCGCGGACGACATATGTGCTTCTCTACGATTTTAAACCCTTTAAAAATGTTCTTAGAATAACGAGGCCATTGTGACATGGACCCGGGTGGGAAGTGCAGCCATTTTATGGGCTTTCTACTGTTTGCTAATAGTAAAGACCACTTAAGAGAATTGTAAAGAAAAGAAGCTCTTTTCCTAACGTGGCTCAAGTGCACCCACCTCATTACTTCCTGGGCACACTTTTACCATTGCTGTGTGTCTTTTCTTAAACAGCTTTCTTGAGACATAATCTCCACACCATGAAATTCACCATTTTAAAGTGTATAATTTGGTGGATTTCTGTATGTTCACAAGAATATGTAACCATCACCATTAATTCCAGCATGGTGGGGAGGGAGGGAGGAGGAGGGAGGGAGGGAGGGAGGAGGAAGGAAGGAAGGAAGGAAGGAAGGAAGGGAAGGAAGGAAGGAAATGGGAAGGCAGGCTGTCCCTATCAGCAGTCAATCCCCAGTCTCTCCTGGCTCCAGTCCTCGGGAACCTCCAATATGTCTTCACAGATTTGACTATTGTGGATATTTCATACAAATAGAAACATATAATTTGTGGCCCTCGTGTCTGGCTCTTAACTGAGCACCATGTTTTTGGGGTTTACTCATAGATGTATCAGTACTTCATTCCTTTTCATTGCCCAATAATATTCCACCGTGTAGGTCTACCACCGTTTGTTTATGCACTTAGCAGTGGATGGACAATCGGGCTGTTTTCGCTTCATGTTCACAGCGGCATCATTCGTGTATAAGTCTCTGTGTGGAGGTACGTTTTCATTTCTCTTGGGTATGTATCCAGGAGTGGAATGCTGGGTCACAAGGAAACACTATCTTTAACATTTTGAGGACCCGCCAATGTTTTCCAAAGTGGTGGCTTCAAATCACAGCAGAGCACTACCCAACCACCTCCTCAATGAACACACCTAAGGGGCACACTGTGCAGGCAGCAGAGCCCTTCTAAATCAAATCCTGCTCTGTAGGGTCAGTCCCTGCACAGTAGCTCCTCCTCTGTCATCACGGCCAATCAGCCTGAGGGTTCATCCCTCTCACTGATGTGCAAACAGCAACCACGGCTCAACTACAACAGGAGGGCACACACAACCCATGCAAGGAACACCCATACAGCACCTGGCCCAGGTAACCAGGGACACGGTGCCACTGGGACCCACTGGTCATATACTACATAAGGCCACTCTACTAAGACCGAGAGACAGAACAGTCCTACCTAATACATAGAAACAAACGCGGGGAGGTAGACAAAATGGGAAGACAGACAAACATGTCCCAAATGAAAGAACAGGACAAAGCTCCAGAAAAAGAACTAAACACAATGGAGACACGCAATCTACCAGACGCAGAGTTCAAAACACTGCTTATAAGGATGCTCCATGATCTCAGTGAGAACAACGACAAAGAGATAGGAAACATAAAAATAGAGATACAAAACATAAGATAGAACCAGTCAGAGATGAAGAATACTATAACTGAAATGAAGAACACCTCACAGGGAATTGACAGTAGATTAGACGAAGCAGAGGACCGAATTGGCGATTTGGAAGATGAGGTAGCAGAAAACACCCAAGCAGAACAGCAAAAAGAAAGAAGAATCCAAAAAAAGTGAGGATAGTTTAAGGGGGCTCTGGTATGAGCCCCCTTAACAACATTCGCATCATAGACACCAGAAGGAGGACAGAGAGCAAGGAATTCAAAACCTATTTGATGAAATAATGATGGAAACCTTCCCTAGCCTGGCAAAAGAAACACGGAGAAGTGCAGAGTGACAAATAAGATGAACCCAAAGAGGCCCACACCATGACACATCCTAATTAAAATGACAAAGGTTAAAGACAAGGAGAGAATCTTAAGAGCAGCAGGAGAAAAGCAGTTAGTTGCCCGCACGGGAGCTCGCATAAGACAGCTGATTTTCCAACAGAAACTTTGTGGGCCAGAAGGGATTGGCACGAAATAGTTAACATGATGAAAAGAGAGGACCTACAACCAAGATTCTTCCATCCAGCAAAGATTCTTCCATCCAGCAAATCGAGGGACAGAGAAAGAGCTCCCCAGACGAGAAAAAGCAAAAGGAGTTCATCACCACCAAACCAGTGTTACAAGAGCGACTATTTTAAGAAAAAGAAAAGAAAAAATAAAAACTATGAATAATAAAAGGGCAATTACTAAAGTATCTCTCAATAATCACTTTACATGTAAAGGGATTAAAGGCTGCAATCAAAAGACATAAGGTGGCTGGATAAGAAAACAAGCCCCTTACGTATGCTGCCCTCACATACCCTTAGAAGAGACTCACTTTAGAACAAAGGAAACACAGACTGAAAGTAGAGGAATGGAAAAAGGTATTTCATGAACATGGAAAGGGAAAAAAAAGCTGGGGTAGCAGTACTTCTACTAGACAAAATAGATTTAAAACAGACGGTAACAAGACACAAAAAAGGACCCGGTAACCGCACTACTGGGTATTGACCCAAAGAGACCCAAAACAGCACTTTGAAGGGACATGTGCATCCACATATTCATTGCAGCATTATTTACAATACTCAAGGTATGAAGGCAGCCTGGATGATGGAATAAAGGATCAATGATGAAGGAATGAGGAGGTGGTACATATATACAACGGAATATTACTCAGCTATAAAAAGGAACGAAATCTTGCTACCTGGGTGGACCTGAAGGGTATCGCGCTGAGTGGGGTAAGTCAGAGAAAGACAAATGCCATATGATTTTGCTTTCATGTCATATCTAAAGAACACAACAGAAAGAAACTCACAGATTCAGAAAACATTTGGATGGTTATGAGATGGGAGGGGCGTTGGGGACGGGTGAAAAAAGGGACAGAGATGAGGAGTACAAACTGGTAGCTACGACACAGTAAGTGTCAGATGGGTACTAAACTCATGGGGTGATAAATCTAGTGTAAATTATATAAATGTCTAATCACTACATTGTTCACATGAAACATTGTATGCCAAATGTGTTTGAAAAATATAAGATTTAAAAAAGAAATAAAAAGAAAGGGGCAAATAACATCTAAGTGTTATTACAAAAATAGTAAAAAAAAATTAAAATGAGAATTACCCCAAGACTCAGCAATCCCACTTCTGGACATACACTGAAAAGAAGGGAAAGCAAGGACACGAAGAGATATGTGCACTGCAGTGTACATAGCAGCATGATTCACAATAGCCAGGAGGTGGACACAACACAAATGTCCATCATGGATGGACAGGGAGACAAAACGTGGTGTATACACACCACAAGTGATGACTAATTTGTTTGCGCAAGTAACATGTCAAAGTAACTGAGCTCCTAACAGCAGTGTTCCCCTTCAGACCAGAGGATTTGCGTTTGGTGTGCTTCTGCTGCCCTCCAGTGGAAGCACAGAAGAATGCATCGTGACTGTGGAGTAAAACATAACATCCAGGAGTGTTCCTTGTGTGTTGATAGATACTGCACCTACCTTAGGACGAAAAATTAATCCGTGCCCATTTGAGAAAATTGAGAAGCCCCACAAAGGTACAAAGAAAGAAAAAAACACCCATCAGCTCACTTTCCCAGGGACTCAGGACTGCGAGAACCTGAGCAGGGGATCTAGAAAGGGCAGGGTGCATGGGCTCTCTCTGAGTAAAGTCACCCTTTCTGCTCCTGGGGTGCTAATTTAAACTTGGTTTTCATACTTGATTCTAGCTTACTTCAACCGGCACCAAGTTTCTTTTGGTAAACAAAAAAATCAATAAAAATAGAAGTAATTTCACCCTGTTCACATACTTGAGTAGCTTCGAGTTTTAGCTCTAATTATTGGATTTTGTTTCCTTCTATCTTTTCTCTTTCTACTTCCTTTTTTGGTTTGTTTCTTTTTCGTCGAGTTTAATTAAAAAAAGTTGCAATAAACACCTTTTTACACTATGTAATATATCTGTGTATCTGTATCTCGGTATCTATTGTGGCAAAATTAGATGACCACTTCTACAGTGCAAATGCAAAACAGGGCCTTCCTGAAGGGCTGCATGATTTCTATAACTAATAGATATTGCCCACCTGACCGTCAGAAAGGTGCACCATTTCATGTTTCTTAAAACAATGCACTAGGACGCATTTCCCATCCAGGATCCCATCCTGCACACTAGCGGGTGTCATTTCTCACTTTCCATTAACCCTGAGCAATCTGTAAGGTAGGAAATTATAGGCCATGATCATTTGGGTATGCATTTCTTTCATCATGAGAAAGGTTCAACATTTTTCACTTGCTTGTAAGTAATTATTTTTCTTTGTAAGCTCCTTCTCCATTAGGTTTTTAAAGTTACGATTTTTTTTTTTTTACTTTCGATTTTCAGCTCTACCTGAATTAGGTAAATGAGCCCTTTCTCATGTCTGTTGCCAATATCCGCCTCAATGATCACTTTCTAACCCTTTACCTCTGTTTCTCATCTTTTGGGTTGGGTTTGATTTCATTTGGTTTGGGTGGCAGTGCTCTTGTTTGGATTTTTTTTTGTTTTCTTTTGGCCGTGCAGGCCTTTCTCACTGTTACATAGGACACAAAATTGTTACCATGTTCCCTTCAGGGACTGGATGCTGATCACGTCAGAAAAGAAATTTCATGCACCTGACCAAAACTATGGGCGGCTGGAGTGCGCCCTAAAGGCCTGGAGGTGGGCAAAGTGGAGGATGGGGCAGGGCTGTGGCCTGAGCACCTTCCAGTACCAGAAACCTTTCCCAGGGATTGTTGCCCTCACCCCTTCCTTGGCAAACGGTTCTGCCCTTTCCCCAGGGGCTTGAAGTGCCCTCACCACGGAGAACCCTCGGGCCCGGCAAACCAGCGGGGACCCTCTCCATGCCAACTCCCCAGCCCAATCTCCCCCGGACGGCCAACACCAAGCTGAACTCAGTGGCTCATCTCAAGTGGCTTCCGCCAACACTGGACGACGGGGACTGGGTAGTCGTCATGCTGACCTGCGCCATTTCCTGAGGCGGGCTCTCCGTCGCCTGTCAACAAACGACTCATCCATTTTGGGATACTCAAACTCCCCCTGGTAAAACTTGGGCACAGTCGATGCGCTATACGGTGATGTCGCGCGCGGCGCAGGACGTTAACGGCATCCCCGGCCTCTGCCCACCACAAGCCAGCAGCGCCCTGGCTTCGGGGCCGAGCCCAACTGTCTGCAGGCGTCTCCCACTGTCCGTTGGGACCGAGATCCGCACTGAGAAGCACTGCTTCAGGTCACGGCTGACCGAATAAAGGAGTCCTGCCCAGCTGGTCTCCGTGGTGACGCGGAGGAAGCAGCAGGAGGCCACGTTCCTCAACGAATCCGAACGCACGCGAGACCCACGCGCGGCCAAGGCCCGCCGCGCTCCGTACGCTCCGCGCCCCCTCGCGCCTCTCGCCGAAACCACAGCAAAGCGATCCGCGCGCGGCGCGCTCCTGACAGCCGGCCTTCCTCCTCTGCCTCGGGCGCGTCTCCGTGCCACCTCCCTGGCTGGCCTACGGTCCCGACACGCCGTCTGCGCCGGTGCTGATCGCCGCTGACGCCCCTTCGCCGAGGCCCCATCGCGCCCGCGCTCGGCCTTCCCCCCTCCTCCCACACGGGCTCCCCGCTCCCCGGACTCAGGGCCGGACCCTGGGCCAGACCCGTGCCACCAGCACCCCGTGCAGGGTTTCCATCACAGCCACGAGAGCGGGGGCCGGCGAACGAATCCTTCCCTTGGGCCGGCACCGGCCCCCAGCACACACGCCTCACCTCACCCCGCCGCAGCCGCGCCAGCTCATCCCTCTCTTAGCGAGGGACCCGACGCCGAGCCAGGGTACCAGTTGGCCACAGGTCCCAGAACTCAGAAGCCGCAGCGGCACGATTGCAAGCCAGCTCTTTCCGACTCCGAGTGGAGTCCTTCTGGGCCGAGCGACCTGGCCCGAGCGCCCCTCACACTGCGGTCCGTCCGCGGGTCAGCTGGCACGGGGACGAAGCTCCTCCCACCGGCCCGGGACCGCGGCTTCTCGGCGTCCCGGCGTCCTCTGCTCCCCCGCTCACACCTACTCGCACCAGGCAGACTCCCTCCTCGTCACCGGAAACTGGGAACCATCAAACCCCTTCCCAAATGCAGGACAGAACCGTCCTCATTACCATTCCTGGGCATTCTCAACTTGTGAAGTTCATTCGTCTGTTTTCAAGGAGGAGGAGGAAGAAGAGGAGGACGAGGAGGAGGACAGAAGGAGAAGGAGGAGAAGGAGAAGACGCAGGTGGAAATTATGGGCAGGGATCCTTTCCACCGAGTCCAGGGCACCACCGAGTCCAGGGCACAAGAAATTCGAACGGTGGGGGAGGCCCTAGACAAGCCGAAGGGGACAGGCCCCAACAAAAGACCCGTGATTCTCGGTGTTGAGAAACCAACTGAAATGCTGAGCGATAGCAAGTGTGTGAATCATTTTCATGTATAAAGAAATCGTAACAGAGCATGTAAAATTAACTAGGTCTATATCCACACGGGTCAATCGAGAAATCAAAATAAAGCGAGTAAAGGATATGCACCGGAAACGACCTTGATGGGGAGAATTTCAAAACTCGAGCAAGACTATAGTGTCCATGGAACCACCTTCTGAAGGAAAGACTGAGATCAAGGGTAGGAAACCTGAAAACCAACTTTAGGTCATGGGGAGTTAGGGACCAAAGGAGAGATGTTCGTTCCGTAGAGAGACCTTGCAACCGGCCTGCCCCCTCTTCCGGCTTGAAAACTTACGAAGCAACGATGGCAAAAACACTCACCTGGATCAGATCTGAGGGAGGACCACTTGCGTGACCGTCTCACTTTTTATGCACAGGACACTTTCGATCGTGGAAAGCCAGTGAAGACAGCCTAAATGGCCACGTGGCAATGCCTTAGGCGCGTTCCAATGCGTCCACCGGCTGGAACACGAGGCAACCTTTCGAAAACATACATCAAAAACAAAAAAATAAAAAATAAGAGAAACAGAAAAAGGCTCCAGAGACATCTGAGTTGAAAGGGCAGGTTATAAAACGATTGCGCAGGGGGCCCATTTCATTTCCAAAAGTGTGCATTCCTCTATCCATCACATACGCCTAAACCTGAAGATAAACGCCAGTTCGTCAACCTTGCTTGGATCGGCAGAGCGTGTCTCCAGGGGACTTGTGTTTTCTCCTATGTATCAATTCCTGCAGTGAGTATATAGTCAATGGATCGGAAAAGCACAAGTCATGACGAATCTTTTCAGTAAGGAACATGGCAAAAGAACTGAGCTCTTAGCAGCAGTGTTCACCTGCAGACCAAAGAGGATTTGCGTTTGGTGCGCTTCTGCTGCCCTCAAGTGGAAGCACAGAAGAATGCATCGTGACTGTGGAGTAAAACATAACATCCAGGGCTGTTCCTTGAATATTGATAGATACTGCACCAACCTTAGGACTAAGAATTAATCCGTGCCCATTAGAGAAAATTGAGAAAGCCCACAAAGGTACAAAGGAATAAAAAAAGACCCAGCAGCTCACTCTCAGGATTGCGAGATCCTGAGCAGGGGACCTAGAAAGGGCAGGGTGCACGGGCTCTCTCCGAGTAAAGTCACCCTTTCTGCTATTGGAGTGCTAACGCTGAACTTGCTTGTCATACTTGATTCTAGCTTACTTCACCTATCGCCACGCTCCTTGGGCATACAAACGAACAAATCGATAAACAAAAATAAAGAAATGAACGAATGAGGAAATCGATCGATCAATGGATAAAAAATGCTTGTAATTTCACCCCGTTCGAATCCTTGGGTCGCTTCAGGTTTGGGCCCTGATTTGTGGATCTCAGTTTCTTTTCTCTTTCCTCTTTCTCTTTTTCTCGTTTTTCTTCGGCGATGCTAAAAACGTGTTGCCACGAACACCTGTTCTACACGATGTAACATATCTCTGCATCTGTATCTGAGTCTATATCTTGGTGAAATTAGATGAATATTTCTACCGTGCAGATCCCAAACAGCGTTCTGCTCAGCGGCTGCAGGATGTATAGATCTAGTAGATAGTGTCGACTTGTCCTTCGGAAAGTTGTAGCACTTCATGTTTGGAAACCAACGCACGAGGACACGTTTCCCATCCGCGATCCGATCCTGCACACTAGCGGGTGTCACCGATCACTTTCTTTTCACTCTGGGCAACTTGTAAGGTAGAAAATGATCGGCCGCGACCGTTTCGGTTTGCATTTCTTTGATTCTGAGTAAGGTTCCACATCTTCTTCCTGTCTGGTAGTCCCGTGTGTTTCCTTGTACCCCTCTGTGGACGTCCTCATTTTCGATTGCCTGTTTAACCGTGCGATTCTTAATTTTTGCATTTGGATTTTCCGCTCTGCCAGAATCGGTTACCTGAGACCTTTCTCGTGTCTGTTGCCAATATCCGCCTCAATGATCACTTTCTAACCCTTTACCTCTGTTTCTCATCTTTTGCGCCGGGTTCGATTTGATTTGGTTTGGGTGGCAGTGCTCTGGTTTGGATTTGTTCCGTCTTCCTTTTGCCGTGCAGGCCTTTCTCACTGTTACATAGGACACAAAATTGTTAACATGTTCGCTTCAGGGTCTGGATGCTGATCACGTCAGAAAAGAAACTTCATACAGCTGAGCCAAACTATGGGCGGCCGGAGGGTGTGGCCTAAAGAGGCCGGGAGGCGGGGGAAGTGGACGACGGGGCGGGGCCATGGCCTGAGCCGCCTCCAGGCCCAGAAACCTTTCCCAGGGCTGGCTGCCCTCGCCCTTTCCCCAGGGGCTGGACACGCCCTCTCCCCGGAGACCCCTCGGGCCCCCGCGAACCAGCGGGGACCCTCTCCGTGCGACTTCCCCAGCCCGATCTGCCCCGGACGGCCATCACCAAGCTGAACCCAGTGGCTCATCTCAACTGGCTTCCCCCGACACTGGACGCTGGACGCCGGGGACCGCGTCGTCCTCGCCCTGACCTGCTCCCGTTCCCGAGGCGGGCACACAGTCGTTTGGCGAGAAACGACTCTTCCATCCTGGGATACTCGACCTCACGCCGGCGACACTCGGGCCCGGTCGATGCGCCGTGCGGGGCTGTGGCGCGCGGCGCAGGCCGTTAACGGCATCCCCGTTAACGGCTGCCGTTAACGGCATCCCCGTTAACGGCTGCCGTTAACGGCCTCTGCCCATCAGAAGCCAGCAGCACCCTGTGTTCGCGCCAAGCCCAGGTGTCCCCAGGCATCTCCCACTGACCACTGGGGCCCAGATCCGCACTGACGGGCACTGCTTCAGGACACGGGTGACCGAATAAAGGGGTCCCGTTGAGCTGGTCACCGTGGTGACGCGGATGAAGCAGCACGAGGCCATTTTGCTCAGAGTCCAAACACACACGAGGTCGTTGGCTAAGGCCGACCGCGCTCTCCGCGCTCCACGCATCCTCACGCCTCTAGCGGAAACCACAGCCAAGCCATCCGCGCGCGGCGCGCTCCTGCCAGCCGGCCTGCGGCCCCGACACGCCGTCTGCGCCGGCGCTGCTCGCCACTGACGCCCCTTCGCCGAGGTCCCGTCACCCCGACCCGGGCATCTCGGCTCCTCCAACACCGGCTCCCCGCTCCCCGTGCTCAGGGTCGGACGCTGGGCCAGGCCCCAGGCGGCCCGCACCCCGTGCACGTTTTCATCACAGCCGTGAGCGGGCGCCACGGACCGAGGTCTTCCCGTGGGCCGGCACCGGCCCCCCGCACACACGCCTCATCTCGCTCCGCCACAGCCCCGCCAGCTCATCCCACTCTTAGCGAGGGATCTGAGGCCGAGCCACAGGTACCATTTGGCCACAGGTCCCAGAACTCGGAAGCCGCAGCGGCACAACTGCAAGCCAGCTCTTTCCGACTCCGAGTGGAGCCCTTCTGGGCCGAGTGACCTGGCCCGAGCGCCCCTCACACTGCGGTCCGTCGGCGGGTCAGCTGGCGCCGGGACGAAGCTCCTCCCACGGGCCCGGGACCGCGGCTTCTCGGCGTCCCGGCGTCCTCTGCTCCCCCGCTCACACCTACTCGCACCAGGCAGACTCCCTCCTCGTCACCGGAAACTGGGAACCATCAAACCCCTTCCCAAATGCAGGACAGAACCGTCCTCATTACCATTCCTGGGCATTCTCAACTTGTGAAGTTCATTCGTCTGTTTTCAAGGAGGAGGAGGAAGAAGAGGAGGACGAGGAGGAGGAGGAAGAGGACGAGGAGGAGGACAGAAGGAGAAGGAGGAGAAGGAGAAGACGCAGGTGGAAATTATGGGCAGGGATCCTTTCCCCCGAGTCCAGGGCACAAGAAATTCGAACGGTGGGTGAGGCCCTAGACAAGCCGAAGGGGACAGGCCCCAACAAAAGACCCGTGATTCTCGGTGTTGAGAAACCAACTGAAATGCTGAGCGAGAGCAAGTGTGTGAATCATTTTCATGTATAAAGAAATCGTAACAGAGCATGTAAAATTAACTAGGTCTATATCCACACGGGTCAATCGAGAAATCAAAATAAAGCGAGTAAGGATATACTTTGAAACATTGTGATGGGGAGAGAATTTCAAAACTCGAGCAAGACTATAGTGTCCATGGAACCACCTTCTGAAGGAAGGCAGAGATCAAGGGTAGAAGCCTGAAAACCAACTTTGGGTCATGGGGAGTTAGGGACCAAAGGAGAATGTTCGTTCCGTAGAGACCTTGCAACCGACCTGCCCCCTCTTCGGCTTGAAAACTTACAGAAGTAGCGATGGCAAAAACACTCACCTGGATCAGATCGAGGAGGACCACTTGCGTGACCGTCTATTTTTTATGCACTGGACACTTTCGATCGTGGAAAATAGTGAAGACAGCCCTAAATGTATTACGTGGCAATGCCTTAAGAGCGTTCAATGCGTCCACGGCTGGAACCGCGAGCAACCTTTTCGAAAACATACATCCAAAAACAAAAAAAATAAAAATTAGAGAAACAGAAAAAGGCTCCCAGAGACATCTGAGTTGAAAGGCGGAGTTATAAAACGATTGCTGGGGGGCCCATTTCATTCAAAAGTGTGCATTCCTCTATCCATCACATGCGCATCTATTGAAGATAAAGCCAGTTAAGTCCAACCTTACTTGGATGAAGCAGAAGCGTGTCTCCAGAGAGAGGGGACTTGTGTTTTCTCCCTATGTATCAATTCCTGCGGAGTGAAATTATATAGTCAATGGATCGGAAAAGCACAAGTCATGACAGATCTTTTCAGTAAGGAACATGGCAAAAGAACTGAGCTCTTAGCAGCAGTGTTCACCTGCAGACCAAAGAGGATTTGCGTTTGGTGCGCTTCTGCTGACCTCCAGTGGAAGCACAGAAGAATGCATCGTGACTGTGGAGTAAAACATAACATCCAGGGCTGTTCCTTGAATATTGATAGATACTGCACCAACCTTAGGACTAAGAATTAATCAGTGCCCATTAGAGAAAATTGAGAAAGCCCACAAAGGTACAAAGGAATAAAAAAAGACCCAGCAGCTCACTCTCAGGATTGCGAGATCCTGAGCAGGGGACCTAGAAAGGGCAGGGTGCACGGGCTCTCTCCGAGTAAAGTCACCCTTTCTGCTATTGGAGTGCTAACGCTGAACTTGCTTGTCATACTTGATTCTAGCTTACTTCACCTATCGCCACGCTCCTTGGGCATACAAACGAACAAATCGATAAACAAAAATAAAGAAATGAACGAATGAGGAAATCGATCGATCGATCGATGGTCGATCAATGGATAAATGCTTGTAATTTCACCCCGTTCGAATCCTTGGGTCGCTTCAGGTTTGGGCCCTGATTTGTGGATCTCAGTTTCTTTTCTCTTTCCTCTTTCTCTTTTTCTCGTTTTTCTTCGGCGATGCTAAAAACGTGTTGCCACGAACACCTGTTCTACACGATGTAACATATCTCTGCATCTGTATCTGAGTCTATATCTTGGTGAAATTAGATGAATATTTCTACCGTGCAGATCCCAAACAGCGTTCTGCTCAGCGGCTGCAGGATGTATAGATCTACTAGATAGTGTCGACTTGTCCTTCGGAAAGTTGTAGCACTTCATGTTTGGAAACCAACGCACGAGGACACGTTTCCCATCCGCGATCCGATCCTGCACACTAGCGGGTGTCACCGATCACTTTCTTTTCACTCTGGGCAACTTGTAAGGTAGAAAATGATCGGCCGCGACCGTTTCGGTTTGCATTTCTTTGATTCTGAGTAAGGTTCCACATCTTCTTCCTGTCTGGTAGTCACGTGTGTTTCCTTGTACCCCTCTGTGGACGTCCTCATTTTCGATTGCCTGTTTAACCGTGCGATTCTTAATTTTTGCATTTGGATTTTCCGCTCTGCCAGAATCGGGTACCTGAGACCTTTCTCGTGTCTGTTGCCAATATCCGCCTCAATGATCACTTTCTAACCCTTTACCTCTGTTTCTCATCTTTTGCGCCGGGTTCGATTTGATTTGGTTTGGGTGGCAGTGCTCTGGTTTGGATTTGTTCCGTCTTCCTTTTGCCGTGCAGGCCTTTCTCACTGTTACATAGGACACAAAATTGTTAACATGTTCGCTTCAGGGTCTGGATGCTGATCACGTCAGAAAAGAAACTTCATACAGCTGAGCCAAACTATGGGCGGCCGGAGGGTGTGGCCTAAAGAGGCCTGGAGGCGGGGGAAGTGGACGACGGGGCGGGGCCATGGCCTGAGCCGCCTCCAGGCCCAGAAACCTTTCCCAGGGCTGGCTGCCCTCGCCCTTTCCCCAGGGGCTGGACACGCCCTCTCCCCGGAGACCCCTCGGGCCCCCGCGAACCAGCGGGGACCCTCTCCGTGCGACTTCCCCAGCCCGATCTGCCCCGGACGGCCATCACCAAGCTGAACCCAGTGGCTCATCTCAACTGGCTTCCCCCGACACTGGACGCTGGACGCCGGGGACCGCGTCGTCCTCGCCCTGACCTGCTCCCGTTCCCGAGGCGGGCACACAGTCGTTTGGCGAGAAACGACTCTTCCATCCTGGGATACTCGACCTCACGCCGGCGACACTCGGGCCCGGTCGATGCGCCGTGCGGGGCTGTGGCGCGCGGCGCAGGCCGTTAACGGCATCCCCGTTAACGGCTGCCGTTAACGGCATCCCCGTTAACGGCTGCCGTTAACGGCCTCTGCCCATCAGAAGCCAGCAGCACCCTGTGTTCGCGCCAAGCCCAGGTGTCCCCAGGCATCTCCCACTGACCACTGGGGCCCAGATCCGCACTGACGGGCACTGCTTCAGGACACGGGTGACCGAATAAACGGGTCCCGTTGAGCTGGTCACCGTGGTGACGCGGATGAAGCAGCACGAGGCCATTTTGCTCAGAGTCCAAACACACACGAGGTCGTTGGCTAAGGCCGACCGCGCTCTCCGCGCTCCACGCATCCTCACGCCTCTAGCGGAAACCACAGCCAAGCCATCCGCGCGCGGCGCGCTCCTGCCAGCCGGCCTGCGGCCCCGACACGCCGTCTGCGCCAGCGCTGCTCGCCACTGACGCCCCTTCGCCGAGGTCCCGTCACCCCGACCCGGGCATCTCGGCTCCTCCAACACCGGCTCCCCGCTCCCCGTGCTCAGGGTCGGACGCTGGGCCAGGCCCCAGGCGGCCCGCACCCCGTGCACGTTTTCATCACAGCCGTGAGCGGGCGCCACGGACCGAGGTCTTCCCGTGGGCCGGCACCGGCCCCCAGCACACACGCCTCATCTCGCTCCGCCACAGCCCCGCCAGCTCATCCCACTCTTAGCGAGGGATCTGAGGCCGAGCCACAGGTACCATTTGGCCACAGGTCCCAGAACTCGGAAGCCGCAGCGGCACAACTGCAAGCCAGCTCTTTCCGACTCCGAGTGGAGCCCTTCTGGGCCGAGTGACCTGGCCCGAGCGCCCCTCACACTGCGGTCCGTCGGCGGGTCAGCTGGCGCGGGGACGAAGCTCCTCCCACGGGCCCGGGACCGCGGCTTCTCGGCGTCCCGGCGTCCTCTGCTCCCCCGCTCACACCTACTCGCACCAGGCAGACTCCCTCCTCGTCACCGGAAACTGGGAACCATCAAACCCCTTCCCAAATGCAGGACAGAACCGTCCTCATTACCATTCCTGGGCATTCTCAACTTGTGAAGTTCATTCGTCTGTTTTCAAGGAGGAGGAGGAAGAAGAGGAGGACGAGGAGGAGGAGGAAGAGGACGAGGAGGAGGACAGAAGGAGAAGGAGGAGAAGGAGAAGACGCAGGTGGAAATTATGGGCAGGGATCCTTTCCACCGAGTCCAGGGCACAAGAAATTCGAACGGTGGGTGAGGCCCTAGACAAGCCGAAGGGGACAGGCCCCAACAAAAGACCCGTGATTCTCGGTGTTGAGAAACCAACTGAAATGCTGAGCGATAGCAAGTGTGTGAATCATTTTCATGTATAAAGAAATCGTAACAGAGCATGTAAAATTAACTAGGTCTATATCCACACGGGTCAATCGAGAAATCAAAATAAAGCGAGTAAAGGATATGCACCGGAAACGACCTTGATGGGGAGAATTTCAAAACTCGAGCAAGACTATAGTGTCCATGGAACCACCTTCTGAAGGAAAGACTGAGATCAAGGGTAGGAAACCTGAAAACCAACTTTAGGTCATGGGGAGTTAGGGACCAAAGGAGAGATGTTCGTTCCGTAGAGAGACCTTGCAACCGGCCTGCCCCCTCTTCCGGCTTGAAAACTTACGAAGCAACGATGGCAAAAACACTCACCTGGATCAGATCTGAGGGAGGACCACTTGCGTGACCGTCTCACTTTTTATGCACAGGACACTTTCGATCGTGGAAAGCCAGTGAAGACAGCCTAAATGGCCACGTGGCAATGCCTTAGGCGCGTTCCAATGCGTCCACCGGCTGGAACACGAGGCAACCTTTCGAAAACATACATCAAAAACAAAAAAATAAAAAATTAGAGAAACAGAAAAAGGCTCCAGAGACATCTGAGTTGAAAGGGCAGGTTATAAAACGATTGCGCAGGGGGCCCATTTCATTTCCAAAAGTGTGCATTCCTCTATCCATCACATACGCCTAAACCTGAAGATAAACGCCAGTTCGTCAACCTTGCTTGGATCGGCAGAGCGTGTCTCCAGGGGACTTGTGTTTTCTCCTATGTATCAATTCCTGCAGTGAGTATATAGTCAATGGATCGGAAAAGCACAAGTCATGACGAATCTTTTCAGTAAGGAACATGGCAAAAGAACTGAGCTCTTAGCAGCAGTGTTCACCTGCAGACCAAAGAGGATTTGCGTTTGGTGCGCTTCTGCTGCCCTCCAGTGGAAGCACAGAAGAATGCATCGTGACTGTGGAGTAAAACATAACATCCAGGGCTGTTCCTTGAATATTGATAGATACTGCACCAACCTTAGGACTAAGAATTAATCCGTGCCCATTAGAGAAAATTGAGAAAGCCCACAAAGGTACAAAGGAATAAAAAAAGACCCAGCAGCTCACTCTCAGGATTGCGAGATCCTGAGCAGGGGACCTAGAAAGGGCAGGGTGCACGGGCTCTCTCCGAGTCAAGTCACCCTTTCTGCTATTGGAGTGCTAACGCTGAACTTGCTTGTCATACTTGATTCTAGCTTACTTCACCTATCGCCACGCTCCTTGGGCATACAAACGAACAAATCGATAAACAAAAATAAAGAAATGAACGAATGAGGAAATCGATCGATCGATCGATCGATCGATCAATGGATAAAAAATGCTTGTAATTTCACCCCGTTCGAATCCTTGGGTCGCTTCAGGTTTGGGCCCTGATTTGTGGATCTCAGTTTCTTTTCTCTTTCCTCTTTCTCTTTTTCTCGTTTTTCTTCGGCGATGCTAAAAACGTGTTGCCACGAACACCTGTTCTACACGATGTAACATATCTCTGCATCTGTATCTGAGTCTATATCTTGGTGAAATTAGATGAATATTTCTACCGTGCAGATCCCAAACAGCGTTCTGCTCAGCGGCTGCAGGATGTATAGATCTACTAGATAGTGTCGACTTGTCCTTCGGAAAGTTGTAGCACTTCATGTTTGGAAACCAACGCACGAGGACACGTTTCCCATCCGCGATCCGATCCTGCACACTAGCGGGTGTCACCGATCACTTTCTTTTCACTCTGGGCAACTTGTAAGGTAGAAAATGATCGGCCGCGACCGTTTCGGTTTGCATTTCTTTGATTCTGAGTAAGGTTCCACATCTTCTTCCTGTCTGGTAGTCACGTGTGTTTCCTTGTACCCCTCTGTGGACGTCCTCATTTTCGATTGCCTGTTTAACCGTGCGATTCTTAATTTTTGCATTTGGATTTTCCGCTCTGCCAGAATCGGGTACCTGAGACCTTTCTCGTGTCTGTTGCCAATATCCGCCTCAATGATCACTTTCTAACCCTTTACCTCTGTTTCTCATCTTTTGCGCCGGGTTCGATTTGATTTGGTTTGGGTGGCAGTGCTCTGGTTTGGATTTGTTCCGTCTTCCTTTTGCCGTGCAGGCCTTTCTCACTGTTACATAGGACACAAAATTGTTAACATGTTCGCTTCAGGGTCTGGATGCTGATCACGTCAGAAAAGAAACTTCATACAGCTGAGCCAAACTATGGGCGGCCGGAGGGTGTGGCCTAAAGAGGCCTGGAGGCGGGGGAAGTGGACGACGGGGCGGGGCCATGGCCTGAGCCGCCTCCAGGCCCAGAAACCTTTCCCAGGGCTGGCTGCCCTCGCCCTTTCCCCAGGGGCTGGACACGCCCTCTCCCCGGAGACCCCTCGGGCCCCCGCGAACCAGCGGGGACCCTCTCCGTGCGACTTCCCCAGCCCGATCTGCCCCGGACGGCCATCACCAAGCTGAACCCAGTGGCTCATCTCAACTGGCTTCCCCCGACACTGGACGCTGGACGCCGGGGACCGCGTCGTCCTCGCCCTGACCTGCTCCCGTTCCCGAGGCGGGCACACAGTCGTTTGGCGAGAAACGACTCTTCCATCCTGGGATACTCGACCTCACGCCGGCGACACTCGGGCCCGGTCGATGCGCCGTGCGGGGCTGTGGCGCGCGGCGCAGGCCGTTAACGGCATCCCCGTTAACGGCTGCCGTTAACGGCATCCCCGTTAACGGCTGCCGTTAACGGCCTCTGCCCATCAGAAGCCAGCAGCACCCTGTGTTCGCGCCAAGCCCAGGTGTCCCCAGGCATCTCCCACTGACCACTGGGGCCCAGATCCGCACTGACGGGCACTGCTTCAGGACACGGGTGACCGAATAAACGGGTCCCGTTGAGCTGGTCACCGTGGTGACGCGGATGAAGCAGCACGAGGCCATTTTGCTCAGAGTCCAAACACACACGAGGTCGTTGGCTAAGGCCGACCGCGCTCTCCGCGCTCCACGCATCCTCACGCCTCTAGCGGAAACCACAGCCAAGCCATCCGCGCGCGGCGCGCTCCTGCCAGCCGGCCTGCGGCCCCGACACGCCGTCTGCGCCGGCGCTGCTCGCCACTGACGCCCCTTCGCCGAGGTCCCGTCACCCCGACCCGGGCATCTCGGCTCCTCCAACACCGGCTCCCCGCTCCCCGTGCTCAGGGTCGGACGCTGGGCCAGGCCCCAGGCGGCCCGCACCCCGTGCACGTTTTCATCACAGCCGTGAGCGGGCGCCACGGACCGAGGTCTTCCCGTGGGCCGGCACCGGCCCCCAGCACACACGCCTCATCTCGCTCCGCCACAGCCCCGCCAGCTCATCCCACTCTTAGCGAGGGATCTGAGGCCGAGCCACAGGTACCATTTGGCCACAGGTCCCAGAACTCGGAAGCCGCAGCGGCACAACTGCAAGCCAGCTCTTTCCGACTCCGAGTGGAGCCCTTCTGGGCCGAGTGACCTGGCCCGAGCGCCCCTCACACTGCGGTCCGTCGGCGGGTCAGCTGGCGCGGGGACGAAGCTCCTCCCACGGGCCCGGGACCGCGGCTTCTCGGCGTCCCGGCGTCCTCTGCTCCCCCGCTCACACCTACTCGCACCAGGCAGACTCCCTCCTCGTCACCGGAAACTGGGAACCATCAAACCCCTTCCCAAATGCAGGACAGAACCGTCCTCATTACCATTCCTGGGCATTCTCAACTTGGGAAGTTCATTCGTCTGTTTTCAAGGAGGAGGAGGAAGAAGAGGAGGACGAGGAGGAGGAGGAAGAGGACGAGGAGGAGGACAGAAGGAGAAGGAGGAGAAGGAGAAGACGCAGGTGGAAATTATGGGCAGGGATCCTTTCCACCGAGTCCAGGGCACAAGAAATTCGAACGGTGGGTGAGGCCCTAGACAAGCCGAAGGGGACAGGCCCCAACAAAAGACCCGTGATTCTCGGTGTTGAGAAACCAACTGAAATGCTGAGCGATAGCAAGTGTGTGAATCATTTTCATGTATAAAGAAATCGTAACAGAGCATGTAAAATTAACTAGGTCTATATCCACACGGGTCAATCGAGAAATCAAAATAAAGCGAGTAAAGGATATGCACCGGAAACGACCTTGATGGGGAGAATTTCAAAACTCGAGCAAGACTATAGTGTCCATGGAACCACCTTCTGAAGGAAAGACTGAGATCAAGGGTAGGAAACCTGAAAACCAACTTTAGGTCATGGGGAGTTAGGGACCAAAGGAGAGATGTTCGTTCCGTAGAGAGACCTTGCAACCGGCCTGCCCCCTCTTCCGGCTTGAAAACTTACGAAGCAACGATGGCAAAAACACTCACCTGGATCAGATCTGAGGGAGGACCACTTGCGTGACCGTCTCACTTTTTATGCACAGGACACTTTCGATCGTGGAAAGCCAGTGAAGACAGCCTAAATGGCCACGTGGCAATGCCTTAGGCGCGTTCCAATGCGTCCACCGGCTGGAACACGAGGCGACCTTTCGAAAACATACATCAAAAACAAAAAAATAAAAAATTAGAGAAACAGAAAAAGGCTCCAGAGACATCTGAGTTGAAAGGGCAGGTTATAAAACGATTGCGCAGGGGGCCCATTTCATTTCCAAAAGTGTGCATTCCTCTATCCATCACATACGCCTAAACCTGAAGATAAACGCCAGTTCGTCAACCTTGCTTGGATCGGCAGAGCGTGTCTCCAGGGGACTTGTGTTTTCTCCTATGTATCAATTCCTGCAGTGAGTATATAGTCAATGGATCGGAAAAGCACAAGTCATGACGAATCTTTTCAGTAAGGAACATGGCAAAAGAACTGAGCTCTTAGCAGCAGTGTTCACCTGCAGACCAAAGAGGATTTGCGGTTGGTGCGCTTCTGCTGCCCTCCAGTGGAAGCACAGAAGAATGCATCGTGACTGTGGAGTAAAACATAACATCCAGGGCTGTTCCTTGAATATTGATAGATACTGCACCAACCTTAGGACTAAGAATTAATCCGTGCCCATTAGAGAAAATTGAGAAAGCCCACAAAGGTACAAAGGAATAAAAAAAGACCCAGCAGCTCACTCTCAGGATTGCGAGATCCTGAGCAGGGGACCTAGAAAGGGCAGGGTGCACGGGCTCTCTCAGAGTAAAGTCACCCTTTCTGCTATTGGAGTGCTAACGCTGAACTTGCTTGTCATACTTGATTCTAGCTTACTTCACCTATCGCCACGCTCCTTGGGCATACAAACGAACAAATCGATAAACAAAAATAAAGAAATGAACGAATGAGGAAATCGATCGATCGATCGATCGATCGATCAATGGATAAAAAATGCTTGTAATTTCACCCCGTTCGAATCCTTGGGTCGCTTCAGGTTTGGGCCCTGATTTGTGGATCTCAGTTTCTTTTCTCTTTCCTCTTTCTCTTTTTCTCGTTTTTCTTCGGCGATGCTAAAAACGTGTTGCCACGAACACCTGTTCTACACGATGTAACATATCTCTGCATCTGTATCTGAGTCTATATCTTGGTGATATTAGATGAATATTTCTACCGTGCAGATCCCAAACAGCGTTCTGCTCAGCGGCTGCAGGATGTATAGATCTACTAGATAGTGTCGACTTGTCCTTCGGAAAGTTGTAGCACTTCATGTTTGGAAACCAACGCACGAGGACACGTTTCCCATCCGCGATCCGATCCTGCACACTAGCGGGTGTCACCGATCACTTTCTTTTCACTCTGGGCAACTTGTAAGGTAGAAAATGATCGGCCGCGACCGTTTCGGTTTGCATTTCTTTGATTCTGAGTAAGGTTCCACATCTTCTTCCTGTCTGGTAGTCACGTGTGTTTCCTTGTACCCCTCTGTGGACGTCCTCATTTTCGATTGCCTGTTTAACCGTGCGATTCTTAATTTTTGCATTTGGATTTTCCGCTCTGCCAGAATCGGGTACCTGAGACCTTTCTCGTGTCTGTTGCCAATATCCGCCTCAATGATCACTTTCTAACCCTTTACCTCTGTTTCTCATCTTTTGCGCCGGGTTCGATTTGATTTGGTTTGGGTGGCAGTGCTCTGGTTTGGATTTGTTCCGTCTTCCTTTTGCCGTGCAGGCCTTTCTCACTGTTACATAGGACACAAAATTGTTAACATGTTCGCTTCAGGGTCTGGATGCTGATCACGTCAGAAAAGAAACTTCATACAGCTGAGCCAAACTATGGGCGGCCGGAGGGTGTGGCCTAAAGAGGCCTGGAGGCGGGGGAAGTGGACGACGGGGCGGGGCCATGGCCTGAGCCGCCTCCAGGCCCAGAAACCTTTCCCAGGGCTGGCTGCCCTCGCCCTTTCCCCAGGGGCTGGACACGCCCTCTCCCCGGAGACCCCTCGGGCCCCCGCGAACCAGCGGGGACCCTCTCCGTGCGACTTCCCCAGCCCGATCTGCCCCGGACGGCCATCACCAAGCTGAACCCAGTGGCTCATCTCAACTGGCTTCCCCCGACACTGGACGCTGGACGCCGGGGACCGCGTCGTCCTCGCCCTGACCTGCTCCCGTTCCCGAGGCGGGCACACAGTCGTTTGGCGAGAAACGACTCTTCCATCCTGGGATACTCGACCTCACGCCGGCGACACTCGGGCCCGGTCGATGCGCCGTGCGGGGCTGTGGCGCGCGGCGCAGGCCGTTAACGGCATCCCCGTTAACGGCTGCCGTTAACGGCATCCCCGTTAACGGCTGCCGTTAACGGCCTCTGCCCATCAGAAGCCAGCAGCACCCTGTGTTCGCGCCAAGCCCAGGTGTCCCCAGGCATCTCCCACTGACCACTGGGGCCCAGATCCGCACTGACGGGCACTGCTTCAGGACACGGGTGACCGAATAAACGGGTCCCGTTGAGCTGGTCACCGTGGTGACGCGGATGAAGCAGCACGAGGCCATTTTGCTCAGAGTCCAAACACACACGAGGTCGTTGGCTAAGGCCGACCGCGCTCTCCGCGCTCCACGCATCCTCACGCCTCTAGCGGAAACCACAGCCAAGCCATCCGCGCGCGGCGCGCTCCTGCCAGCCGGCCTGCGGCCCCGACACGCCGTCTGCGCCAGCGCTGCTCGCCACTGACGCCCCTTCGCCGAGGTCCCGTCACCCCGACCCGGGCATCTCGGCTCCTCCAACACCGGCTCCCCGCTCCCCGTGCTCAGGGTCGGACGCTGGGCCAGGCCCCAGGCGGCCCGCACCCCGTGCACGTTTTCATCACAGCCGTGAGCGGGCGCCACGGACCGAGGTCTTCCCGTGGGCCGGCACCGGCCCCCAGCACACACGCCTCATCTCGCTCCGCCACAGCCCCGCCAGCTCATCCCACTCTTAGCGAGGGATCTGAGGCCGCGCCACAGGTACCATTTGGCCACAGGTCCCAGAACTCGGAAGCCGCAGCGGCACAACTGCAAGCCAGCTCTTTCCGACTCCGAGTGGAGCCCTTCTGGGCCGAGTGACCTGGCCCGAGCGCCCCTCACACTGCGGTCCGTCGGCGGGTCAGCTGGCGCGGGGACGAAGCTCCTCCCACGGGCCCGGGACCGCGGCTTCTCGGCGTCCCGGCGTCCTCTGCTCCCCCGCTCACACCTACTCGCACCAGGCAGACTCCCTCCTCGTCACCGGAAACTGGGAACCATCAAACCCCTTCCCAAATGCAGGACAGAACCGTCCTCATTACCATTCCTGGGCATTCTCAACTTGGGAAGTTCATTCGTCTGTTTTCAAGGAGGAGGAGGAAGAAGAGGAGGACGAGGAGGAGGAGGAAGAGGACGAGGAGGAGGACAGAAGGAGAAGGAGGAGAAGGAGAAGACGCAGGTGGAAATTATGGGCAGGGATCCTTTCCACCGAGTCCAGGGCACAAGAAATTCGAACGGTGGGTGAGGCCCTAGACAAGCCGAAGGGGACAGGCCCCAACAAAAGACCCGTGATTCTCGGTGTTGAGAAACCAACTGAAATGCTGAGCGATAGCAAGTGTGTGAATCATTTTCATGTATAAAGAAATCGTAACAGAGCATGTAAAATTAACTAGGTCTATATCCACACGGGTCAATCGAGAAATCAAAATAAAGCGAGTAAAGGATATGCACCGGAAACGACCTTGATGGGGAGAATTTCAAAACTCGAGCAAGACTATAGTGTCCATGGAACCACCTTCTGAAGGAAAGACTGAGATCAAGGGTAGGAAACCTGAAAACCAACTTTAGGTCATGGGGAGTTAGGGACCAAAGGAGAGATGTTCGTTCCGTAGAGAGACCTTGCAACCGGCCTGCCCCCTCTTCCGGCTTGAAAACTTACGAAGCAACGATGGCAAAAACACTCACCTGGATCAGATCTGAGGGAGGACCACTTGCGTGACCGTCTCACTTTTTATGCACAGGACACTTTCGATCGTGGAAAGCCAGTGAAGACAGCCTAAATGGCCACGTGGCAATGCCTTAGGCGCGTTCCAATGCGTCCACCGGCTGGAACACGAGGCGACCTTTCGAAAACATACATCAAAAACAAAAAAATAAAAAATTAGAGAAACAGAAAAAGGCTCCAGAGACATCTGAGTTGAAAGGGCAGGTTATAAAACGATTGCGCAGGGGGCCCGTTTCATTTCCAAAAGTGTGCTTTCCTCTATCCATCACATACGCCTAAACCTGAAGATAAACGCCAGTTCGTCAACCTTGCTTGGATCGGCAGAGCGTGTCTCCAGGGGACTTGTGTTTTCTCCTATGTATCAATTCCTGCAGTGAGTATATAGTCAATGGATCGGAAAAGCACAAGTCATGACGAATCTTTTCAGTAAGGAACATGGCAAAAGAACTGAGCTCTTAGCAGCAGTGTTCACCTGCAGACCAAAGAGGATTTGCGTTTGGTGCGCTTCTGCTGCCCTCCAGTGGAAGCACAGAAGAATGCATCGTGACTGTGGAGTAAAACAACTGGTGAAATTCGTTTGTTTGTTTTACCAAAAAGCAACAAACAGAAAAGAGCAATCTGTCAATTATGAGGAGGGGCACTTTTTAATGTGTCCAGGAGTCAAGAAATTAGAATGGTGGTTGAGGCCCTAGACAAGCCGAAGGGGACATGCCCCAACTAAAGAGCTCTGATTCTCCGTGGTTAGAATCCAACTGAGATGCTTAGCAATAGCAGAGTGTGGTACTAAATTATATATATAAATCATTACAGAGTAGTTATAATTAACTAGGTCTATATCAACAAGGGCAAATCTTGAAATAAAGAAAAAGCAAAGAAACATATGCACTGGAAACTACCTTTATGGTTAGAATTTCAAAACTCAAACGCTCCTATAGAGTTCATGGAACAAACTTTTGAAGTAACGACTGAGATCAGGGATTGGAACAATGAAAGGAACTTTAGATTAGGAGGATTGAGGTAGGGAAGGGGAGAAATTAATTCCATAGAGCCACCTTGGAACCGGCCTGTCACTTTTTCTGGTTTGAAAAGATATGAAGCAAAGCTGACAAAACACTCACCTGGATCAGACTTGAGGGATGATCAAGGGCGTGACCTTCTCACTTGATATGCAGAGGACACTCTTGATCGTGGAACTCCACCTAAAACAGCCTAAATGGCGAATTTCCATCAGTTGGGGACGTTACAAAGCGTCCATGGGCTGGTACACGAGGCAAGCATTTAGAAACGTACATTTAAAAAAAATTAGAGAAATAGAAAAATGCTTCAGAGACGTGAGTTGAAAGGGAACGTTAAAAAACAACTGTACAGGAGGCACATTTAATTTTAAAATGTGTGGATTCCCTTATCCATCACATATCGCTAAACATGGAGACCAATGCCACTTTGTCAACCTTGGTTGCTTCTGCGTAGTGTGTCTCGGGAGACAAACTATATATCAATTTCTGCAGTGAGTATATAGTCCATTGATCAGAAAACAACAATTAATGACTAATGTGTATCTGTAAGTAACATGTCAAGGTCACTGAGCTCTTAACAGCAGTGTTCAACTTCAGACCCAAGACTATTTGTGTTCCGGGCGCTTCTGCCGCCCTCCAGTGGAAGCAAAGAAGAATGCTTCATGACGGCGGAGTGATATATAACATCCAGGGGTGTTCCTTGTATATTGATAGATACTGCAGCTATCATAGAACTAAAAATTCATCCGTGCGCATTATAAAAATTTGAGAATCCCCACAAAGGTATAAAGAAAGAATAAAACAAACACCCATGGAAGAGGAATTTCCCTCTTCATTGGCCAACATTTCTAATCAGCTGTTTTCTGCTTCTGTAAACATAGTTGCTTTCTGCAAATAAGCTTAGGGAATGCAGGGGCTCCTTCAAAAGCTCCCTTGTACTTTGCTGGACTTGCAAATGTAACCCTTTGTGCCCTTGCTCCATGAACGTAACTGCTTGTACCCTAGCAGCTCCCGCTTTCTGTAACAATTTGTATCTGTTGGCAACCCATGACAACTCCCAGCCTTACCAATGTTACTACTTGTAGTCTCTATAGCAACCCTTGTCATTTGTAAAGGTTTGAGTTCAAACTGACCAATTAGCCTGTGTAAAAATTCTGGTATATAAGCAATATTTCAACTGTGCCCACTGCCCAGATTTTCAGAGCACTAGCTCTTCTGAGACCGCTGGCGTAATAAAATGAAAAGGGGCACTTTCATTTTATTGAAACTTCCGGGTGCTGCTTGATTTCTCTCTGGTCTGAGTTTTTGCAACTTTTCTGCAACATTTCTGGAGGCCTCAGCAAGATTTACAACCACGCCAGGCTTTTGAGCTGCCGGACCTGTGACTCGGCCTGACCGGGGCGGAGGGGCTCCGAGACGAATGAGGAGGCACGCCACCAGACGAGTATTCTGGGTTCTCTTTCGAACCGGTGCCCCATCTCCCGGGGCGGCTGAGCCCCCAACCGGACTCATAGGAGGGGCAGACCAACTCACCAGGAGCAGCCGCAGGATAAGGTAAGGTCCCGGGATCAGCCCCCAGTCAGGTCCCGTCTCCAGACGGAAGAGGAGCTTGATCAGCTCCTAGTCTTCAGTTTGAAGACACAGGTCAAGGTCTTCCCAGAGGGGGAGCACATCAGTGTCTTCCCAGGGGGGAGGACATCAGGGTCCTCCTAGAGGGGGAGGACATAGCTCAGGGTCTTCCCAAAGGGGGGAGGCAATGTTTTAACCTGGTGTGTGAATGAGCGAATAAATGAGCGGCTTGACTGGCCTGCCAGTCGGGTACGAGTTTGTAGCTCCACGGCTGGGCACCCTTAAGGTCCCCTAAAGGCCACGGAGTTCGTTTGGGCTCACTCTGCGGGTCCGTGGTGAACGCATATGGTCTAGGGCGGCATCGGACTAGTGTCCGATCGTAAGTCACACAAAGCTGAGTCCGCTACGGCTAAGCGTCACCTAAGTTCTCCGCGAGGGGACACGGCCAGATGAGCATCTGAGTGGTCTCCTCTTCGGAGGGGGCACCCGCCCTTGTTTGTCTTTGCGTCACCGTCGCAGGGTGGGAAGAGTTGGGTCAACACTAAGAAAAGGGGGGAGCTCCATCCCCCTCCGGAGGGCATCCAAACACCCTCTGCAGGTTAGCACACACATTAGGGAAAGCGGGCAGGCTGTACGAGAGAGTGAATGCTGAGCAGCTGAGACGTGGCTGAGCCACAAAGCGAGAGTTGAGCCTCTATCCGCGGTTCCGTGGTGACCTCATATGGCTTAAGGTGGTGTCACTGGATCTCCGTGAGGAGTCTACTCCAGTGATCCGGGTCGGGGGTTTATACCGACCCACCAATGCTAAGAGGCACCCTGAAATAACTCCTCGAGGAGTGTGGCCGGAGACGGGCGACGTGGCTGGCGTCCCCTCCAAAGTTTCCCCGACCCTATTCCCCACCCTCCGTGTGGCGTGATTGTCGTCTGTTGCGGGAGGCACGGTGGGGAGCTCCTCTAAGCCAACTGAGGAAGAGGGAGGAAGGAAGGAAGGGGAGGAGGAGGGGAGGAAGGAAGGAAGGAAGGAAAGGAAGGAAAGGAAGGAAGGAAGAGCAGCTGGCTGTCCCTATCAGCAGTCAATCCCCAGTCTCTCCTGGCTCCAGTCCTCGGCAACCTCCAATATGTCTTCACAGATTTGACTATTGTGGATATTTCATACAAATAGAAACATATAATTTGTGGCCCTCGTGTCTGGCTCTTAACTGAGCACCATGTTTTTGGGGTTTACCCATAGATGTATCAGTACTTCATTCCTTTTCATGGCCCAATAATATTCCACCGTGTAGGTCTACCACCGTTTGTTTATGCACTTAGCAGTGGATGGACAATCGGGCTGTTTTCGCTTCATGTTCACAGCGGCATCATTCGTGAATAAGTCTCTGTGTGGAGGTACGTTTTCATTTCTCTTGGGTATGTATCCAGGAGTGGAATGCTGGGTCACAAGGAAACACTATCTTTAACATTTTGAGGACCCGCCAATGCTTTCCAAAGTGGTGGCTTCAAATCACAGCAGAGCACTACCCAACCACCTTCTCAATGAACACACCTAAAGGGGCTGAAGTAGAGGAATGGAAAAAGATATTTCATGAACATGGAAAGGGAAAAAAAAGCTGAGGTAGCAGTACTTCTACTAGACAAAATAGATTTAAAACAGACGGTAACAAGACACAAAAAAGGACCCGGTAACCGCATTACTGGGTATTGACCCAAAGAGACCCAAAACAGCACTTTGAAGGGACATGTGCATCCACATATTCATTGCAGCATTATTTACAATACTCAAGGTATGAAGGCAGCCTGGATGAAGGAATAAAGGATCAATGATGAAGGAATGAGGAGGTGGTACATATATACAACGGAATATTACTCAGCTGTAAAAAGGAACGAAATCTTGCTACCTGGGTGGACCTGAAGGGTATCGTGCTGAGTGGGGTAAGTCAGAGAAAGACAAATGCCATTTGATTTTGCTTTCATGTCATATCTAAAGAACACAACAGAAACAAACTCACAGATTCAGAAAACATTTGGATGGTTATGAGATGGGAGGGGCGTTGGGGACGGGCGGAAAAAGGGACAGGGATGAGGAGTACAAACTGGTAGCTACGACACCGTAAGTGTCAGATGGGTACTAAACTCATGGGGTGATAAATCTAGTGTAAGTTATATAAATGTCTAATCGCTACATTGTTCACATGAAACCTTGTATGCCAAGTGTGTTTGAAAAATATAAGATTTAAAAAAGAAGTAACAACAAAAGGGCAAATAACATCTAAGTGTTATTACAAAAATAGTAAAAAAAAAAAATTTTAAATGAGAATTACCCCAAGACTCAGCAATCCCACTTCTGGACATACACCGAAGAGAAGGGAAATCAAGGACACGAACAGATATGTGCACTGCAGTGTACACAGCAGCAAGATTCACAATAGCCAGGAGGTGGACACAACACAAATGTCCATCATGGATGGACAGGGAGACAAAACGTGGTGTAGACACACAATGGAACATTATTCGGCCTTGAAAAGGGAGAAAATTCGGACACTTGCTGCAATATAGGTGAACTACGAAGACACTATGCTGAGTGAAAAGCACCCGTTACACAAGGACAAATACTGAATGATTCCACTTCTATGAGATCTCTAGAGTCGTCAAACTCGTAGAGACAGAAAGCAGAACGGTGGTGGCCAGCGCCTAGGGAGGGGAATGGAGAGTTAGGGTTCAGTGGGGACCACGTTTCAGTTGGGGAAGGTGAGAAAGTTCACAAGACAGGTGGTGGTAATAGCTGCTCGGCGCTGTGGATGTCCTCAGTGCCAGTGAACTATACAGTTTAAAAATGATAATATGGTCATTTTATCCCAATAAAATGCACATGACCAAGAAGGCGCAGCCTCCACTAACCAGTGCTGTGTCCACAGGGCAGGGCGGCTAGCTCGTCGGGCCAGCCCTGCTGGGCGCGCTCACCCCTTTCTCTGCTGTCCACGGCGGGCCTGGCACACGACGCTGAGGCACATTCCGCTACCCACCGGCCCGCGCTCGCACATTCCGCGTTGCTAGGCTCTGAACGCCATGACACCGTCCAGTCTCCGGTGATCACTGCACAGCCGTCGGTTCCTTTTCTTCGCCCTGTATCCTATCAGCGTGTCTGTCTGGAAATGGACCCCCAGAGTCCTCCTGCAAGATCTCATTCCCTTCAGACTTGTCTCCTCATCGCTTTCTCTCTTGCCCCTGGAGACGGTATCTAACATGTCATCCGGAGAGAATGACATTTTAAAATAAGCAAGGACAACGTATCTGTACAGGGGTTACCACACGGCCGAGATTGACTTGTGAAAGACCAGACACGGAACACATCGGGAAAGATACACTTAATTTGTGGGAAATGACCTGCTTCCGTTGAATCTCGGATAACAGGCTTGTTGGAACATGGTACACATGAGTAAGATAGTATGGAACAGGGAAGAGAATTCCTAATTGTGAGTAAATTGGCCTAAGGTTGGGGATAGCTCCAAACTGGGACTTCTATAAGAGACAAGACAGCCAAAAAGGCACGTAGGGTCAGCTAGCCAGCACTTAGGGCTCAAAGTTCCACTTAAATCCTTCACTTACAACCTTTCCATGATAAGGTCTTTATTCCAAATATAGGAATGGAGATATGTACAAAGGTATCTGTGAGAAACACAGCAAAGGAACTTTATAACTGAGACGATCACTGGGACAAATAGGAAAAAAAAAATTCTCAAAACCCCATTTAGAGAATTTGCTCACTAAACCGTTTCATATCCTTCTAATAAAACCTATTACCCAGAAACCCAACAATACGTTGAAGAACGACGAAAGGAAACCGTTCTCCATGTTGCTAAGTAAAAACCAGATTTCAAAAATTAGTATAACCCTGTTTCTTTAAAAAAATTAAAAAAGCGGGGGCGGGGTAGCCAGAGGGCAAGAAAAAAGGAAGGAGGAAGGAAGGAGGGAGGGAGGGAAAACATAGGGAAGAGGAGACGTGTGACCGTAGCACGTCACACAGCACTGCATCCCTGCAGAGCCTGGTCTCCTGACCGGTACAGGAAGGGAAGTGACCAGCGCGGGGACGCAACGGGGCAGTGTGTGTCAGGGGCCTGAGAGGCTTCATTTGTCCTGACTCAGTGCTGGTGATATTGCTGGGAGCAGCTGCCATACCAAAACGGGCAGCTGGCAGTGGGGAAGACGGGCCACAGGATGGCCGTGATGGATGCGGGGAGGCTGGATTGCACCCGAGGTCTATGATCTAAGGGTGGCTACGTCATTATTGCTGGGTGGCTCTTCGTAAAGCGTACAAAATGCCACACGAATATGAGTTACATATTGTTAGCTACGGATACTTACGCACACACATACACACATGCCTATGTATGTATATTTTCTATCATGCCTAAGGCTTATTTGCATAAAAATGTACACAAAAATCAAATTTCAAGATCATGGTCTTATATGAAGACAGACACTGCGTGCTGTCAGAACACACTTCTGGTCACAAAAAACGTCACCAAACTTCTAAGTAAAGACCCGAAACGCTTCTACCGTGAGAGTTCCGAATAAATGTGAGCTATGCATCCATTTAAGAAAAATGAATACCAAGGAAGATCATCCTTTTCCAACCTGCTCTTTCCAGCTCAGGGAACGAGGCGGAAACCACCCGGACAGGACCCCCTTCCAGCTCAGGACCACTCACACCCACGCCCGCCCGACCTCAGGCTGGGACAGTGTGGACACGCCAGCTCACCTCACCCGCACACCTCGGGGATTTGCGAGGACAGGGGAGTGGTCCGAGGACACCCAAGCAGACAGAGGCCCGGCCAGCAAGTTTTTTTTCCCTCATCAACGGTCTGACGAAACGACATTATCTGAGAACCCCGTGTACACAGGCTCACGGGCGCAGGGGTCAGAAACACACGCAAACACCACGCAGACGAGGCGGTGAGTCCTGTTCTGGTGGATCCTCCCGTTGATAAAAAAAAAAACCAAAAACTAAAAAACAAAACTACGATTGCGCTTCCACGTACCAGGCGAACGCATGGACTTGTAATAAGATACAAGAAACGGCTCTTTGGATGAAGTGAAAAGTTGGGGGGAAAAAAATTTTTTTATTCTTTAACTTTTCATTCTGAAATAATTTCGGACTTACAAAACACATTTCCAAGAGCACGAAGTCCTCCATACATCCTTTGCCCCAGATTTCCCAGATCAATGGGCTTGTGCGATCCCGGGACAGTGAATCGCATGGAAACATAAACACTGACGATGTATCATGACCTGTGCACCTCGTCCAGATCTCCCCGACCGCCCCGCCACCGCCCTTGCTCTGGTGCCTTCTGTCGGGCTACATCTGTCTCTTCTCATTTTTGAACCTCACCTGTTAATCATCTTCCATCACCCCGGCACCTTTCAAGAGAACTGTTCAGTTTTTACAGGATTTCCCTCACTTTGGGTTCGTGTGATGTATTTTTGGGAGCTGGTGGAGAGGTCCTGGAGTGGGGGGAACACAGCTTGGTTTCGTGGGGTCCATTGATGTGAGTCTCTGTGATTCAAGACGCAGCACGTACGAGAGGAAACACACCATGCTTCGGTTTCCTTGTTTCCACGGGAAATGCGGAAAGCACTCGGCCTTTCTGTGCTCGTAGGGTAGACGTCCCGTGGCAGCACAGCAAACGGGGCTGCAGACGGAGCCAGTGTGTGATGGGTTCCCCTGTCCTCGACTGTGGCTCAGTGTCCCCAGCTCAGCTCATCCTCAAGCAGTCTGATGGCCACGCCAAAGCACATACCACACTGTCGGCCGCGCACGTCACCACCTGAGCAAACCGGTGCTCAGGGACGAAGCCCCCGCGCGTCGCTGTCCGCGGGTCACGGAACTTGGCACGGGAATTGCTGCCTCACAGCAGCGACCGACAGCTCATTTGAATCGCCCCGTGTGTTCATCGATCATTTCAGAACTCAAATATGACAAGCTGAAGTCGCCTGCTAAAAAAAGCGAAGACTAATGACGCGTGTTATCTGTCCGCTTTTTAAAATCTGTAACGTGTGTGAATGTTTTCCTGTTCTAAAGATTCGCTGTTCTAATTTTGAATGATTTTTCATTTCAAAGAACCCCTCCCTCTCAATCCCGTAACCTTCCGGTGTCGCGAACGTGCTCCGAAGAGCAGCATTTCTAACCCCAGCCACCGAAAGCAATCACCGTCGCTTGGGGAGTTTGGACAGACCGCTTCCGAAGCAGAAAAGGCGTTTCATCCAGGCCACGTCAAGAGCGATTAAAACACTAAAAATGGCACTTAGTCAGGCTCTGAGCACGTGAACCTGTATTACCTCAGTTGATCTCACAGGCATACGACTAGTAAGCGACAGAGGTGGCTTTGCTCCAGGAACTTGGCTTCCGGTCCGGATACCTTAGAGCTGCCCCGTCCTCGTGGGAACTGCTACGCAGAGTGGAATCTACCGACGGCCCCAACGCGTCACACCCCCCTGCATGCACACTCCGCCATGTGACTTTACAGTTCCTTCCACTGAGGAGAACACACATCTCACCTCCTTTGACCTTGGGTTCAGCTGTGGGACTTGCTTTGGCAACGTGAGCTTCGCAGCTTTGCTAGGACCAGAGACGCGAAAAGCACCTCTGTCACTAGGCTTGTTATCGCGTGTATCTGCCATTGACACGCCCAGGCCAGAGCGCTGGTCCCAAGAGGAAGATGAGAGGCACACGGAAGGGAACCCGCCAGATCTACATATTCACGAGCTAAAGAAACACTCTTCCCACTGGATGCTGCAGAGATCGTACTGTCGTGTGCACAGCCGTATTGTGGCCAAGCGCTAATGACCCACGTCCCTGACTTCTGACTGCAAATTGATCGGCCGTAGCTAGACTGGCATATGGAGTCACACACACACACACACACTCTCACATTCAATCCCACAATTTAGCAAAGGTTTGCTAATCGGACGTGTTGAGGACCATTCTGATTCTTTAAAAAGATGTCATCTACGTAAATCAAAGACAGGCTCCATCCACTCAAAGACACTGTTTATTTTGTTAAAATCAAGCAGGTAGATCTGGTGAGAGGTGAGTAGTGTCGAGCACAGAACCTGCACGTGCTTTCCACGTGAGCGAACTGCAGGAGACACGGCACAGGCAGTAAGGAGCCCGGACGGAAATCCGCTAGAGACCGTTCCACAGCTGAGCTATGACAGGGCTGAGGCATCGGCCACCATCTAAGAATGCCAAGGAGAAAACATTAGCACCAGATTCTTTTTATATGCAATAATGTAACTATATACAAAGGTATGTAATGCTGACTCACTGGAATCTTTGGGTCCCCGCTAACCAGACATTTAAGAGGCAAACAGGGGACTGGACAGGACAGTTGTGATTACAGGTACTTTGCTGAAAGGGAGACAGCACTACATATTGCTATGGATCAGAAATTCCTGAAAAGACATCGGAAGGCTGGCTACAGACACAGTGAGTTCCATCATTCACATTTTACAGACATATTAAAATGATCACAATATCATATCAGAGGGGCACGAATCACAGGTAAAAGCTTTGTCAAAATTAAAAAGCAAACACACTGAAATGACTCTGGCTGTGCTCCCGACGGGGAGAGACAAGGTCCGCGGACGGCCAGCTGCACCTTTCCCGAAATGACCAGTTTCCACAGCGAGTGACTGACTACACCGGGGGAAGGGAGGGGAACACATCATGGGCAGATTTTTCTCAAGTCAGATATAGCTTAATACGGATGAACGCTTCTGAGAAGGTATTTCCCTTTTGGGTGTTGCCGGCTCTACAATGATTTAGGTAAAAATAAGTTAGGTTGTAATCAAGCCATTGGTAGTTGAACGTCTTTTGCCTGTGCTTATTTGTCACCCATATATCCTCTTTGGTGAAATCTTTTGCCCTCATTTTAATTGTGCGGTTTGTTTTCTCCTAGTTGACTTTTCAGAGTTCTTTTATATTCTGGAGACAACTCCTTTGTTTCAAATGTGCGATTTGCAAATGTTGTCTCCCAGTCTGTGACTTGTCGACTAGAAGCTCATAGCACAACTGGTTTGTTTTTTTTTTCCTTAAGTGACTTGGCTGCTCTCTTTAGAATCTGGCAATTCCATCCAATAAAAAGGGCACAGAATCTGTAAACTCTGTGACAAACTTGTATAGTGCACGGGACCTCTGAAAAGCCAGAGGAAGGTTCTTACAGTACACGAAGCATGGCCGTCGTGGCGTAGTGACAGATTCAAAGAGGCAAGAAGAGAAGAGTGGCCAGTTATCATCAGTGACCACGGGCGCACAAAATAAATGTTCTGGGGGAAAAAGTAATTTAAGAACTATCCTGTTGGTCTCCTGAAACAAATACCTAGCAAGCACATCACTACTGGACACACTTTTAAGTGTGTAACTTCACGGTGCGGGAAAGCGTCATTTCACTCGTGGTGTCCGGTGAGACGTACTCAAGCTCTTTTCGCTTTGTGTGTGTGTGTGTGTATGTGTGTGTGTGTGTGTGTGTGTTTGTTTCAAAGCATGCGCACAGTTTAAGTGGCGATTTTAGAAGGAGCGGAACCTAACACATAGATTATTCATGTCACAGTTGGTTTCTAACCGCTTGGAAACTATTCATCTTTCCAAAACGTTAATAAATTATCATCGTGGTTTCTGCTGGGTCAGAGACAATGAATGCTCAACACCAGTGGACCGATGAACCAGGAGCGCAGACGTGGGCCAGGATTTTCCCCTCTCAGGCACCTTAGAGACGCACTCAGCCACTTCCCGAGCGGCTGGTTCGGCCTCTGTGGACCGGACGAAGGGGTGGACCCGCCACTGCAAATGACCGCTGGCATGTGCTGCAGGACCGGAGCCCACAGGCTACACCGCAGAAACGTGCCGTCCACCAGAGCCCAGGGCCACGCGTGCTCACTTGTAAAGGAACATGGCTAACACTGAGCCACGCAGCTCAACGTTCAAAAGGGAACCTGAAAAATTAAATAAATCAACCTGAACAAACACGCGAGTTATTGCTTTTCTAACCGCCATTTCGCTAGCGGAGGCTGCTCAGCACAGGACATAAATACAGGCGAGGATTTCGGCTGGCGTCCTGGACGACGGAGCTGAAGGCCCGGCGTCCGCCCCCCGCCAGGGAGGACCCGCCTATTTGTCCCTGTCGGGCTGCAGGCTGTCCAGCAAGCACTTCAGCTGCTCCTCGCCCAGGTGGATTTTGTCCTCCAGCTCCCGCTGCTCGATGATGAGGGCCGACTTCATCTTCACGAAGTGCTCGTAGTCCGCCAGGCTCTCGTCGCTGAGATAGCTGGCCAGGATGTTGAACACGACGCGCTCCCGGCGGTCCAGGTTCTCTTTGAGCTCCTTGGCGTCCTCGTGCTGTTGGACGAGGACCCGCTGCTTTTCGAGCAGGGATTGCTGTGGAGAGAGAAAGGAGCCCGTTGAGGACCAGGGCTGGAGCAAGGACCCCCGCCAACGTCTCAAAAACACTGGCATCTCCGGGGACGGGTCCCACGGAGGCCCCTGACGGCCCGCAACTTAAGGACCAGCGATCTGGCGGGATCCGCAAGGAAATTCTCACAACGTGAACAGAACGAAGCTCGGGGCTCCGGCAGGCTCCGGTCCCAGCACCCCCAGCCCCGGAAGGGCCTCCGATTCCTCCCTCCGGCCTTGAGCAGCTAACAGAAATGGCCATGACAAGCACAAAGTGATCAGGGGACTCCAAACGTGCAAAGGGCTTAGCCAGGGCCAGCTGCCTAAAGCAACATCCTGCCATTGGCGTCCGATGACAACGGCCCTAACTCACAGCCTGTTACCCCTCGGTCGCCAGAGAGAGGGCGTCCACGCATCAACAGCATCTTGCATTACGAGCTGGACAGGCCGCTGCATGAGCCGTGTGAGCCTTCGAGGCGTTCATTCGACACCCCCAGGGAAAGCTTCCCATGGGCCTCCCCCCGCCCCCGACTTCCAGGTCAAAGGCGTGTGCATCTACCCGGTCAGCAGGAGAAGCGTTCTCGTCCAAATCGTTGAGGGCGTTTTCCACACGGGCCAAGCGGCCTGAGAGCGACAGCAGAAGGTTCACCACCTTGTCCAGGTCTCCGACGAACATTCGAAACTTGTCGAGCTCACTGGGCTTGCAGACGTCTTTGGCGATGGCCTCCACCTCGTCCCCAAGCACGCCGTTGGCCTGGATGTCCTCCAGCAGGCTCTCGCGGGCTTCCCGGAGCACCTGCAGCTTGCGGGTGATGCTCTCGATGAGCTCCTGCTGCAGGGCACAGGGCGGCACGCAAACACTCATTAGGGTCACCCCGAGCCCAGGGCCACCAGCCACCACGGAACTACCGTGTGGCCTCCACACACGGGTGTGACTTGACTTTGCACCGCCAGACAATGGAGGACTCAAAAGGCCGGGGGTAGGAATAACGGCCCCTGGTTAAATCTCTGGCATTTAATTTAGAAATTAAGCAAAATAAATCTATTCTCGTGTTCTTAATGTCCTATCAGATTTTACAGGAATAGCCTGCTTTGGGCTACTCAGAGTAAACCTCCATTTTGAACTCAATCTTTGCGAAACTTCTCAGGGCCGGTGTGAAACTTGGTGCCTCATCTTGGAAGTTTCCGACTTACAGACCGCACGTGCAGAAGGTACCGAGTCTCACTCACGTCCAGTACTGAATTCCGTGCTTAAAAAGTGTCCTTCGCACAGATTCGCCATTACAAACTAAATAAAGGGATGTCAATGAAGTTAAACTGAAAGAGGCTTTCAGCATAACCTACTGATTTCAGCTTGGCAAAGTGCAAATAAGTAACTCATTTTTTTAACCTGGTAAAATACACAGTACACAAAATTTACCACCTCACCCGCTTTTAAAACCTGTGTCCTTCCGTGGCGTTGACCTCATTCACGCTGCTGTTTGGCCACCGCCATCCAAATCCACACCTTTTTCATCTTCCCCGACTGAAACTCTGACCGTGAAACACTAAGTCCTCACTCCCCGCTCCCGTCGGCCCTTTCAATGCTTGATTTTTAAGGAGTACAAATAAGAAAATAAAATGCGTCAGACCTTTAAATGGGCCACCATACCGAGATGAAACGGCACCGCACGGTCTGATCTGAGCAGCAGACAAACCAGCGGATTCTCTGTCTCCGTCATTGCAAAATTATAGGGACAGCTCAGAATTAGAGGGCGAGCCTCGCCCTCCGTAAACCCACTTTCTTACGATCACGGACATCTTTCCGCCGTTAAATCCACCCACAGCACATACAACGAGTTGTTAGCCCCGACACGATGACTTATGAACAACGGCCAATGGTTAAAAGTCATACGCGGTCCTTTTGACAACGCTTGGTGCCACCAGCGCTGTGCCAGACCTGCTCAATCCATGTCTGTATGATGCCAACATATCGCTGGACTAACCCACGGGCAGAGGGCTGAACGGAAAGCATGCGCAGGTACACGAGCCAAAACAAAGATTAAACAATTAACGTGAATATTCACGTTCAATGAGGATTTTTAAAGCCCCCTCTGTTATAACAGGCAATGCTATTTTAGGTCAAGTGGCCCCACGGAAATCACGTGTGCTGTCATGCCTTCTCCTAGGGCAGTTCCCAAACTCTGACCCCAGAGGAGGTCCGTGGAGCTTAGCGGAGAGAAGGCACATGCCCGGAGGGACAGCAAAGTGTCATCGAGCTCTCCAAGACCGCGTCCATCGCTCAGTAGCAGCCTCTGCCTCCAGGAGTGACAGGAAAGTGAATGAAATCCCCATGTACGTAAAGCTCTTAGCCTGGTGTCTGGTATTCAGTGCCCACACGCGCGGTCAGCAGCAACCCTGGATGTCCGGGTAAGAAACGGCTGCCCTGACTTCGCAGGCTATAAAGCCACCCATCCCGGTGACAATCTGAGCGGGGAAGTCGAGGTGCGGGTAAAATGGGCTGAACCCCTGGAGCAGGACCCAGCAGTGCCCATTCCTGAGCTCAGCTGACCACGCGTCAGGGCGATGCTCAGAAACGGAAGCTCTGCCTAGCATTTATGTCTTGAAAAATGATAATGACAGAGAGTCCACCAACGTGAAAGGCACGCGCTGTAATCCGGGCACTGCGAACTCCTCCCTGGCTTCGATCTGCCTTAGGCTCCCCAGTTTGTCTGGATATCCAGCGGATTAAAACGGTAAGCAGTTTGAAAGGGTGTCCATCCTCACTGCTGATGAATCGGCATGGCGTTTCTCCTCGGAAAGACCACACGGCCTCTGCGAACGGCCTCTGGCTTTTCCAGGTCGGGTTCAAGTTGCTTAGGATGTCAAGACATTTTCGTCCCTCAGTATGTACGTTTCTGGGATGCTGTGTGTGTGTGAGAGTGTGTGTGAGAGTGTATGTGTGTGTGTGTCTGTACGTGCACTCACGCTTGTGTATCTCTGTATCTGTCCACCTACCTACGTGGAGACGTTGTTTAAATCAACCCCAAATCCCACAGCTGAGAAAGCGGTCGCATTTTTAGATATTTCCCACTTGAGGGATAAGCACCAAATCGATGATGGGGATGGTGCTTTCCCCTGACAAATTCTTGCCTGTCACCGATCCCAATCTGAATACTTCAAGGAATTTAGGTGACTGTGGAGGAATGAGGACCCTTAGCCAGTGTTACTGGTGAATTTTCAGATTCATCACTCTGTAGCAATTATACCGATGAAGATTTCACGCCAATGCATGAAAGTGTGCCTTCAGAGCCTACACGATCCGGTGGGCTCACTCGAAGCTGGGCATTCTGGGAGGAGCCCAGATCCCTTTTATCGATTCTTTTATATGCCTTGCGTCAATTTTTATTAGAAACACTTCCCTTTTCTTCCTTAAAGGGCCATTATACGAAGTGCAGATATCGACTTCCAAAGATTTTGACATGAAAATCCGTGGCTCTCAGCACCACCTGCCTATTTTCTGCGGCACGTGGCCCTCAGAGAGTTCACGGAGGAAGAGGCTGGCTGGGTGTCTCAGCAGAGGCACGACAGCCTCTCGCCTCTCAGGCCCAGACACCCACCTTCTGTTCCAAGGCCATGGGGGACATGAGGTCTTTGCTCTTTACACCTCGCACTCAGCTCTTGGTTCCAAGGAAAACGCATAACTCTCAGAGACTCCGGACGTCACTCAATCAGCTGTCTCTGGTTCTGCAGAGGAATCTGGCCGCGGTGCTTTCTAGCTGAGCCTGCCTGAGCGGCCCCAGGTGTAAACACGGGCCAGCCTTCCTGGTACCATGCTGCCTGCTGGCCACCGAACCCCCTCACTGCGTCCCTCCGCTGGGGCTTCCCCCTCTTATCTCTGTCCTCAGTCCCCTGATTTGGCACTCTGCTCTGTGACCACCCCGTGTTGCTGGGGTGGTGACAGCTGAGGTCTCATGGGGACGTCTGGTGCACGTGGGGTGAGGGGTCTGGCCGCTTCACCAAGGAGGGACAGTCGAGTGCACCTGCACGGCGCTCACCTCCTCCTCTTGCCTGGGCACGCTCTGCGTAACGTGTGACCCAGCAAACGTGCGGGTACCGGAGAGGAGGGAGAGGAGTCAGTGCCGCAGCCTGCAGAGACGAGCTGCCTCTGCCACACGCCAAGGACGGCAGGCTTACCGAGCCGCTGACAGACACCACGGAGAACTGTCGTTCATGGTGTTCGCTGCTTAGGGTGAAGTTGCCCGACGTATGCTTACTGAACTAAAAATGTCCGTCGCCTCAAGAATTTATCACGAGGGTAGGCAGGGGAAAGGTCGTCAGGAGGCGAGCTCAGGGACACGTCTCAAGCCCAAAGCAAACGGACCGAGTGCCAACAGTGCAGGCGTGTAACAAGGCGTGCTGCTTCCCAAACTCGCCACACGGTGGCAAAACAAAGGTGTTCTGCAAAGAACACAGGTCTCCACATCGAGGCTGTGGACTGATTTAAAACTGACCTAACCGTACGTTTTTTTCTAGTTTTATGAACCCCTGAAAACATTTTTAATTCTTTATGTAAAAAAAAAAAAATAGAGAATGCACCAGAATAAAACACACTCCAACTCCCACGACTAAAGCTTATTTTTCCATTTTCTTTTCTAATTCCTCAAACCAAAGAGGTATCGTTTCCTAAATTAAAAGTAACGTTCTATTATGCGTGCGTCACAATATTTCTTCCAAAAACACGCCTATCATATTTGGAAGCAAACAGTGGCATTTCTTAACCACTGACCATAATAAGCTGACTTGCAACATAATCCTTTGCAAAAATCTTGTCAAAAAAATAAATAAATCAGTATTTCCATGGCAGCCCTTTCCCAAAGTGCTAAGCCTATGAACAATATTCACGAAACGCTGGTTCCCTTTTCTCCTCCGGTTTAGGCGCACTCACGGCCCCTGAAATAAACAGCACATGCTACCCTGACACCCACGCCCTCTGGCAATGCCCTCATCCCTTTATGCCAAGTACTTCCTGTAGAAAAACACGCATGCCACAGGTTTGGCTTGCTGACATGCCACGGAGATTTAAAACTATTGTCAATAAAACTATTGACATTGGCACCGAGAGCAATAATTCTGTCTCTACCTAAGGATCACATTGCCACCCACTGTGTAGCCACTGACCACATTCTGACATCACACAGCTCCGGCCACTGGTCTCTGCTGCTTCCCCAACATGCCATGAGGCTCGCGCCCCAGGTGTTTACACTTGCTGGTCCCCTGCCCTGGCCCTTGACATCACGCTCGGACTCTGCTCAATCGCCACCTATCGCAGCCCTCTCTGTCATCACACTCCTTTTATTTCTTTCTATTCCTTTGCCTGGTTTTAATTTTCTTACCACCTAATATATTACATTAACAGTTAACAAACTTTTTCTTTAAAGGGCCAGATGGTAAATATTTTAGAGTTTACAGGCCACACAGGAACTATTGCGGCTACTCAACTCTGCCGCTATAGCACAAAAGCCATCAAAGACCATATGTAAATGAATGAATGCGGTTCTGTTCCAATAAAACTTTATTTACAAAAGCAAGTGGTGGGCCAGGTTTGGCCTATGGGCCGTAGTTTGCTGACCCTGCATTACACATTTATTTATGCACTGGCTGTCCACTTACCCCTCCTGTGAGAACAAAAGCTCCCTCAGGGAAGGAAGGACTGAATTCGGTTTTGTCGACTGCGGGATCCCCGAGTACCTGGGGGAATTCTTAGAGTTGAACCAATGATGCTGTTTGGTTAACCAAGCACTTTACAATCCACTGCTAGTTTTATGATCACCTGGTTACAGATATGTGAACCTGATATTCGAAGAAGACATGTGACCTGCTGAAAGGCACACGTCTAAGTCCCCCGGATGTTAATCGCGGTAGCGCGGACAAATCAGTTGAACTTAAAATGAACGAGAACAGTGCCCACTTAGGTAATTTGACACCAGATCAGATCACAAACAGGTGGCACAGAGACCCCGGTGAAAAGGCTCGATTTTAGAACAGAAGACTTAACCACAAAGGGCTAAATCCGACGGCCCCAAACGGCCTTGTCCTGCATGAAAGATGAACACAAATGCCCCCGGCCACGTTGGCGGTGGAGACGTGGGCCGCCCCGCCTGTCTACGAGCGTGTTCCCATCTGGAACTGCAGTGTTCCTACCTTCTTCACAGACAGGTCGTGGTCCAAGTCACTCCCCGAATCCTCTTCGGGCTCCTGCTGCTCCTGCAGGTCCTTCATCTTAATCAGCAGCTCTGCCTTGGGGGCCGACGTGCTGTAGTAGGTGGAGCTGGTGGCCAGGGACACAGCTGCCGGCACACTCGGCTCGTCTTTCCTGGGTGAAAACACCAGAACGCTCGTTAGCTGCAGTCATTCGCAGAGACGCGCCCCCTCAACCTGATGACCTGGGATGTGACAAAGGAGGGTGCTCACAGAAGGACAGCGGTCAGAGGGATGAGACAGCCAAGGGAGGGGAAAAAGTAGGTGACAAGGTTCGCGCAAAAAATACCTTGCCACATGGATACGCTTGAAGTCTGTGGAATGTGGTTCTTAAAAAGGGGGAAACTTCGCTAAGCAGGGCTGTCTAAAGATGGCCGTGTCGTGCTCTGCTCCTGGTCTCACCCTACTTATCCTCGTCTGCTACACTGCACCGGCGCCCCGGCCCTCCGTCACTAACGGGCGCTCGCGGAGACAAGGCACACCCGCAACAGGAAAGACGGAACCGCATACACCTCTGCGGGCAGACGACTGAATGAGAGGCTGAAAAGTGCGATTTGCAAAGCCAATCGGAACGAATTCATCCACTCAGATACACGTATCTACATCTCTTTAATAAACACATATGCTCAGTAGTCTAAGCCTCTCTCCTCCTATGACCAGTTTGTCAACCTCAGCAGCAGTGACAGCTGGGGAGGAATCATTCTCTGCTGTGGGTGCATCCTGTGCCCCGTAGGATGCTGGGTATGGCCCCTGGTCTCCACCCACTAGATGCCAACAGCACCTCTCCCAGCTGTGACAACGCAAACTGTCTCCAGATACCGCTAACAGCCTCCCGCAGGGGACAAGGCCGGCAGAGAAGGGCTGTCTTGCGAGAAAGCAGCTCTGCCAGCATCCGCGTCAACCACGCTGGCCTCGGCCAGGACAGCACAGGAGATGCAGCATTTTTATGTCTTTGCCGGGACCTGAAGCCGTCACCGCTGGGAACGGAGTTCTAAATGCCTCGGCTCCTCTTTTGGGACGGTCGCTCATAGCCACAAAGTGCTCAGCACCAGGGGCAGGCTTATGAAAACCGGCCCCCCCAAAGCCATCACGAAAACACATAAACGCATGCGCCCCTTGCCCTGTGAAGCCCCAGACGAGCTGGCCAAACCGTGTGCCGCCACGTGCCGAAGCGAGGGCAGCGTCTACTCACTTCTCCTCCGTGGTTCTGGGCGACGGGATTTTGGGGAGCAGCTTCCTCCGCTGCTGAGCTTCTTCCAAGAGGTGCTCGTCCTTGGGGAAGATGCCCTCCATCAGGTCCATGGTGGTCCTGATCTTGACACTGGGGTCCAGGATATCGGCCAGGGACTTGTCCTTCCCCACGATCTCCCGGGCCAGCTCCTCCGACTTCAGATCTTCCGCCGTCCTCTCGCGGGCCTTCACGTAGCTGAGTGCGGGCGGGGAGGCCCGGCCGTCGCTGGCGGCGGGGGCAGCGGGGGGCTGGGGCTGGGGCTCGGCGCCTGGGCGGCTGTACACGCAGAAGCGTGAGTATGACTGCTCCGACGTGCTCAGCGTCTTGATCTGGTCTCTCTCCAGCCCGCTGGGCAGCGCGGGCAGCTCGGCGGCACAGGCCAGGCCCTGGCGGCTCTCCTTCTCGGGCTGGCTCTCCGAGTGCACGATCTTGATGGGCACCATCTTCACCGTGGTGTTGCTGTCGATCACCCGCTCGATTCTGCAGAGGGAAGAGCTGGCTGCTGAGAAGGCAGAGTGCACTTGGGCCAGACCCCCACCCAAGATGAGAATGTGGCCGGCACCCGCGCCTCCCCTTACAGGCGGAAACCCTGACTCAAGCGCCTGCAGCCACCCTGCTAGAAGGGGTCCCTGGGGCCACATGTCCCGGGATGCGGGGACCCCATGGCACCCCTAACTCCATCTCCTGGATGTTGGCGTCCAGACACCTTCCACTTTCCAGCGGTCAGCCATGCACCCACAGGAGTCCGAGGGTGTACCCACACTCGTGAGTTTTCACGACGGTGACAGGGAGGACTCGGATGAGCCTCTCAGCTCAACGGTCTTTTGTAGGGGGACCCGCCACGGACAGGCTTTTCTCACAGCGTGACCACCGGCGCCGAGGTCAGTATTTCTCACAGCAGGTGGGTGCCCATGCAGTTCCCCGGGCGGCGGGAGGCCCTCCATGGGGAGCGGCTGTGTCTGGACTGCACACGGGCACCACCGTGCCCCTGGTCCCAGTCTCAAGCTTCCTCAGACACCGTGTATTCTGGGTCCCCCCGCCCCTGCCTGCCGCTCCCCAATACTGCAAGCCACCCTCCGCACGCTCCTCATTCCAGTGATAAGCATCTGGCACCAGCACGGGACACACTGCTTCTGTGTTATCTTAAGTGGCTCACTTAAAATATTTTAAAGGACACACTTTTCCTTTAACAAAAAAACCAAAACAAAACAGACAAACGTTTCTTGGTACGAGGGGCTGCAGGGGCACCTGGAGCACCCACAGGTAACACAGAGCAAGTGGAAGTGACCAGCCCGGCCAACCCGATGGGCCTGCATCTCGGACAACCAACGCCAGCTCTGGCCCTCGGCCACACCTCACTGCACCACAGCCAGGATCCCAGGACAAAAACTTGTCTCAAGTATTTTTAAAGGACGCAGCAGAGAAAGAGAGCCATCTGCTGGTGGCCGAGAGAGAAGCACGAACAAGCCGAGGTCACAACGAGAAAACTGCGAGCTCACTTCTGACTCAGCGGGTTTCACAGCAGGTCTGCGAGGCGACCGTGACAGACCTGACTGAACTCTATGGAGCACCGGAGCCGCTCTGCTGTTCTGGCTGCTGGGCCGTGAAGGCAGTTCCAGTTTCCTCTCTGTTCCTAAGGCTGTGGCGTGAAGGCTACATCGAAACGATTTTGTCTTTTCTGCTCCTGCAGCGGAAACCGTCCCGTGTTTAATCTAGGTGTTCAGATACGATTCCTTCGTGAGCGATTTTAAGAGGCGAATTAACTATGCAGAAAATACCGCTTAGATTTGCTCGTCAGGGGGAATATACCAGCGTTTCACGCATGCAGGAACAGACAAGAACCCTCTCCGCTCCGTTCATGCCACGCTCTCGAGCCCTGACCCTCAGCGACGGACTTTTCAGTGAGCCTGTTTCTTCCTCTGTTCGTGGATGAACTTGATTTCCAGAGGAGGAAGAAGTATTAAGGGGAAAAATAAAGAGCGAGCAAGGAAAACACGCCCCTCCAGGTTGACCTAATTTTCCAGCAAAACGTCTAAGCACAAATGGTCTCTCTTCTTGAAAACTGTCCAGACTTCCTCGTTAAAAAAGTTTCACGAACTTTTACTTCAAAACAAGGCGAAAACACAGTGAATCGGCCCTCGCCGCAACCAGATCTCATCAATGCCTAATACAAAAGCAGGACCCGGAGGGACGGAGGAGAAGGGGTGTGCCAAGCCCTGGCGACCTCTGTGGCACATGGGCACTCTCAGAGAGCAAGCAGCTCCCTCCAGCGCATTATGAGATACTTCTGTGGCTGCCACTTTCGGAGGCGGCATGGCCACCATCTGCCCTACTGTGCTCCCAGAGGACACATGCGGAGCAGACTGCCCCGGACGCTGGCTGAAATCCAGGCGTTCCTTGTAGAACAAGCGGCCCAGGTTCAAGGATGACCTTTGTTATCCCAAACCACCTGTTGGATGGAACTTGGCTTCGTAGACTCCCATAGTACGTCCCGTAAGTCCTGTCACTGTTCATTGAGATCCCTCTCAAACGCACAGAAAGGACAGTGAGGAAAAGCAACAGTCACTTTGGGTGGGAAAAAAATGAAAACGCAGCCCCCAGCTCCTAAGCCAACCCAGGTGGTGAGCGCCGTCCAAGCCCGTGCCCTGCTCCTCCGTGGAGCCCGCCACGCTGGGTGGGATCGGCTGAGGGGCCCGTGCCAGCTTGCCTGGGACAGTCTCCTCCCCTCGACCCAGCTCGACTTAAACTGGATTCTGATTACAAATGAAAAGCACTTTCGCACCCGAGCTGCTGCCTCTCCCCCACGTGGTTGTTGCCAGGACCAATTTAAAAGGCAACGCCTGGAGCGAAAGCAAGGGGCCCCTCCTGCACCCCGAGGAGAGAGGCACCAAACTCGGGGAGCTCGAAAAGGCCACCCCCCACCCCAGGGCAGTACCTGGTTGAACTCTCGTCCTGGATGAGCAGGGGAGGCTTGTCCGTCAGCTTCTGGGGGGCGAACTGAGGAGAAGGGGAGCGAGAAGTCTCCATCGCGGACGTGGCCGGGGGCCGGACCTTGGAAGGGAGCAGGGCTTCCGGCTTAGGACAGGCTGCGCGCTCGTCTACATGCTGCCTGTGCGGCTCCTCGGGGCCCTTCGGGCCGTGTGTGGGCTGGGCACCGCTCGGCTTCTCCGCCGGGACGCACGGGCTGCAGGAGCGGGACAGGCGGTCCACACACACCTCCAGGGCCGCAGGCGACGGAGCGGGGAGGGGCTTGCTGGGCGAGGCCAGGTGACCGGCCGCAGGTGTGCCCGCAGGGGCACCCAGCTGACCGGCCGCAGGTGTGCCCGCAGATGCGCCCAGGTGACTGGCCGCAGGTGTGCCCGCAGGGGCGCCCAGCTGACCGGGTCAGTAAGTGTGTGTTTTCCGCGAGATGCTCACAGGCAGTGACTGGTCGAGGTGTGATTCGCAGGGCCGTCGCAAAGACTTTGGACCCAGGTGTGCTCGTAGTGTTTGAAAATCAATGAGGTGTGCCTCAAGAGGCTTCCAGGTAGACTGGCTCAGGCAGGCAGATCAAGAGGGGTTTAGGTGACAGGATGCAGGTAAACAGCAGAGAAGTTTCCAGCCGACTGGTCATAGGTGTGTCTGCAGGGGCTCAGACTGGCAGCAGGTGCATCTGCAAGAGGGGCTTCCAGGTGACTGGTCGCAGGTGTACTGCTGCAGGGCTTCAGCTGATCACGAGGGTGTACAAGAGGGGCGCCCAGCCCTGGGTCAGCAGGTGTGCTCGCGAGGGGCTTCAGGTGATTGGACTTTAGGTGTGACTGCAGAATGCTCAGCTGACTGGCGGCAGGTGTGTTCAAGAGGCTTCAGGCAGACTGGGTCACAGGTGTTCCCAAAGAGGGGCTTCAGCTGACTGCCCAGGTGTGCTCCCGCGAGGCTTCAGCCGATCAACAGGTGTGCTCTCAAGAGGCTTTTCCAGGTGACTGATCTAGGGTGGTGATTTCAGGGGCTTGCGCGACCGACCTCAGGTGTGCTCGCCAGGGCTTCTTCAGCCGACCGGCCACAAGTGTGGTTCGAAGCCTGGCAGGTGACCGGGTCACAGGTGATTTTCGCGAGGGGCCTGCGCGAGACGCAGGGTGTATTATTCAGCAAGGCTTCAGCTGACCGGCTGCTAGCAGCAGGTGCGATTCTCGCGAGGGCTTCGGGCGCCGATTGGGACGCAGGCGTGATTTCGGCACACACAGGCTTACAGGCGACGAGGACGCAGGTGCGCCCAGCCGCTGACTGGCAGCAGGTGGATTTCAGGGCCAGGTGACCGGGACGCCGGGGTGTGATTTAGGGCTCTTCAGCCGATTGGACGAGGTGTACCGCAGGGGCTTCAGGTGACTAGACACAGGTGCTCTGGCAGCTGACTGGCAGCAGGTGTGCCCGCAGGGGCGCCCAGGTGACTGGACGCAGGTGTGCCCGCAGGGGCGCCCAGCTGACTGGCCGCAGGTGTGGCCGCAGGTGCGCCCAGCTGACTGGCCGCAGGTGTGGCCGCAGGGGCGCCCAGGTGACTGGACGCAGGTGTGCCCGCAGGGGCGCCCAGCTGACTGGCAGCAGGTGTGCCCGCAGGGGCGCCCAGGTGACTGGCCGCAGGTGTGCCCGCAGGGGCGCCCAGGTGACTGGACGCAGGTATGCTCGCAGGGGCGCCCAGGAGACTGGCGGCAGGTGTGCCCGCAGGTGCGCCCAGGTGAGCAGCCACAAGCGTGCTCCCAAGTGTGACCAAGTGAGCAGGTGCGTTCACAGGAGGGACGCCAGCCGGGCCCCGGAAATGCTTGGGCGGCGGGGGCCTCTGCGGGGCGGGTCTCTTGGGGAGCGGGACGGTGCTCACGGCCCACGCGCCCTGCCCCGGGAGGCTGCTCTGCGCCTGCGCTCCCGCGCCCAGCGCGGGCGGCGGGTCTGCGGCCGCGGGGTGCTCGGAGTATCTGTAATCGCGAGGCAGAGTCTCGGCTCGGCCGCCGCCCTCCAAGGGCAACTCTGGAGCTTCCTGAGCGGGCGACTGCTCAGGGACCTGGGGCGGCTCCCACAGGCCCCACTGCGCTCCTGGGCGGTCTTCTGCACACTGCGCATGTGCTTGTCTAGAGGAGAAGAAACAAAAATGAGCAAACGGCTCCTGCTAACAGCTTCCCAAACCGGGACTAGACCCAGATCTTGCTCATAGGCTTACACCATGTGAGGAATTATATCCAGATATACTTTTCCATACCTGCCTCCCCCCACCATTCCTAATGCAAGGTACTGAGTCCATGAGGCTGTATCCTGGCATGTCACACGACAGGCCGGGAGATATTGAAAGACGTGCATGCGTATTAGATACACACACGTTACACACAGACTCCATGTGAGGCAGAAAACAAAATTTACACGGACATTTTTAAAAACAGTGTGAAACTTCTCATACGCAGCTCTATCAGAAATATTTCATGTTGCCACAGTGTTTTTATGCAGCTCATTTCAGTAAATCGCCACACACAAAGGGATAGAACTTTCTAAGATTGGCCGCAACTAAATTGATTAAAACCTTTAAAATCGGTAGTGTATCATTTAAAATGAAAAACAAAACACAGACTTTCTTTTGGAAGCTGCAATAACTCATGATCTTTCCATATCCATTTGTCTTTCCATGATAGATAAATACATATTTACATGCAAATACATACACGCATAAATATACCTGCAGAACACATGCATGTTCCTGAGCTGCAGCCAAAGGTCACAGGCTAACTATCAAACTTGCAACAAACCAGCCAGCCATGCCTTTGCCGACACACAGCTTCTCCCGACCTGACAGAGTAATAAAACGAGCCTCTGACTCTCCCAGGCAAGGGAAGAGCTGTATCCTATTAGGAGGACAAGCTCTGAATTGTTAAGGAGATTCTAACAAGCACAGCAAGTTCAGAACCGGTAAGTAAAAGATGAAACCTTTTAACAAACGAGCCGCCTAGGACACCCTCCCCGGACACCCAGCGCCCCCTTGGGGCCCAGGCGTGCGCCTGCCTCCCGGGACACGTACCTGGCCGAGGCATGACGAACGTCTCGACCCTATCCAGGCCATGTGCTGCAAGTCAAGTGCCTTGTGCATGTGTGTCCCTCTTGCTATGTCCTGAGGAAAATGGTCCCCTTCCAGGTTCAATGGACGCTCCAGAATAGAACCCACCAAATTCCCTCCCCTGGCCCCCCTTGTCAGCCAGCTGAGGCCTCACTCGCCACCCTGCACGTCCCCAAGTAGAGAGACAGGCGGACCCTGCCTCAGAACTGCAAGTCCTCTGCATCTGGCACAGGGCCGGAGAACTCGAGTCCCACTGCGGCTCTGAACGAGGGCAGGTTTGTTCTCTGCCTCCAGGAGGCTGAGGACCCGGCCTCAGCTTGGAGAACACGCTGAGACAAAACAGCCAAGGGGGAGAGCTTAAAATGTTGACCTAGTTTGGGAAGTCAGATTTTTTTAAACGTGTGTATTAGGTACAGACTAAGAGAAACTAGAAGTTATCAAAATAACTTGAAAGTAGCAATCACTGTTTTAGAGAACGACACAGTCGAGCAGCTGCGTGGTTACAGAATCCAGAATGTGGCATTCGTACGCTGCCAGATTCTGACGGGTACGGCTCACAGCTCAATGGCCTGCGTGGAGAACTGAAGGCCTTGTCTCCCCTCCATTTAAGGCCTTGTGCCTCGTAGGACAGTAAAAACCTAACTCGTGACAATTCACAAATGCGTCCCCAAAATGTCATCTCGAAGACGTGAGCTGCCTTCGAACATTTCCTTTTCCTCCTCCTAAAACTCTGGAGATCCAGCACCCACAGACCGACCCAAAAGCACCTGTGTCTTAATACACATCCGCCACCTCACAGAAACGGGAGAATTAAATTAGCTAATTTACAGCTAAAATCTAAGTGCCTTTGGCCATCTGGATTCACATTGAATGTGTTAATTAAAAAGGAGCTCAAAGTACTTTAGCCAGGACGGGCTCTGAGATCTGTGGAGAAACGCAAGGAAACTCGCCTATGGGAGCAAAGCCCCCGCCCGGGAAGTAAATGGCTCCGAGAAGAGGTGCTGCACAGGGCTGCCCGCTTGTCAGTCAGAAGGCGCCACGGACTCCTTCCCGTCTTCCTAAGGGGGCGGAGTTTCAGGGTGCTCCGTTCCCTGGGGAGCAGTGCGCGCTTCCCCCCGTGGAGATCTGGGTCACTGTGCTTCACCCCCAAGTTTCGCTTTAGATTTGCATCAGCGCAGCAACTTCCGGGCACAGTTTGCACTCACCCCCTTATTTTTTCTTGTCTCCTCCCCTGAAATCTCCAAAGTCAAAGCCCCATAAAACCACTCATTGGTTTTTACTATCTCAGTTGATAAGAATTCAGGAAATTGGGGGCACGAAACGACCAAAAATGGGAATTTGGGATTCTACCAATTTCTAATAATTTCCAAGTGGCCGCTGCGCAGATAATGTGGATGACATGTGTTATGTATGTGCATCTGTATCATGCATGTTGCACGAGTGTCGTGTGTATATGTGTGTGTGTGTGTGTATATTCCTTTTTTTAAGGATAGTCCTTGGTAACAGCAGATCCAAAAACAGAATAAAACAGGATGACTTAAGGGTTTTGGCAGCGAAAGCAACTAAACGCCTCCTGCCACACAAAGGAAAATTAAAAAGGCAGCGGCATTCTAGAGTCGCAGAAATTGACATTCAGGTTGGGTTGGTAGTCCATGGTCGTGCAGGACATGCTAATGACATGTTACCAAGGAGAGAGCCGCTCGTGCAGCCCCGCGTGAGAGGCAGGGAGGGAGGGCGGCCAGAGGGGCTCCGTGCGAGGCTGCAGGAGACGGGCAACCCCAGACCGGCCACCTGGAGCCGGGGGCCACGCTGTTCTCAGTGGGCTGGCCGCCGCCAGAGGAAGCGCAGGTGAACGGTCTGCAACCGGGCCTCGAAGCCAAGCCAAGCCAAGCCAAACGAAGGTGACGAAGAAAAAGCCGGAGACAGAGCCACGCGAAACGATGCTCAGCTGCACAAACAGCCGATGACAGGACAGAAGGCATCAGTAGGCAGGAGACAGACAGAGACTACACTTTTGATCTTGGTACGGAGCCAGCCAGCCCCGTGTCTAAATGCGGACTGCACATCTGGGAGGTGGCGTTTTATTTACGAATGCCACGTGTTTCCCCCGAGCCCCTCGCTGGACTCGTGTCTCTGGGTCTCGGCTTCCCGCCCCCTGCCTCCGCCGTCTTCTGCACGGCTGGCTCCTCGTCACGCACACCCTCCGTGCCACCAGCCCTACTGGCTCGGTCACACCCGGCAGAGGACGTGTCGTTCGCTCCAGTTACCGGACTGTCCATATTGTCGTCACGGGCTGTGCGTGCCTCTATGGCGGCGGGGGATCCAGGCTACGTTCTCCAGGGCCTTGCAGGCAGGTACCTACTCCACGCACTATGTCACGCCGTCACCTGAAGGGCACTGGACACATTAAAGCATTTGTCGCTCTCGGTCACTGCACAGAATGGTAGAAAGGCAGGCCGCATTTTTTTTTTTTTTGAGATACAGGGATTTATTGAGGTTCTCCGTGAAAAAACCTTGCGTGCGAACCTTGGCAATACTTTTGTTTGTTTGTTTGTTTGTTTGTAGTTTTTGGACTGCTGCGCCATCACTCAGTAAGTCACTGCTGCCTTGTAAATCGGGTTCTCTGTGATCTCGAGCACGAAGAATGTCTCACTCTTCCGGACTTCGGTGACACGCTAGGGGCCTCCTAGTCCTTGTGGAGCCAGTGATGGACAGGGACGCACAGCCCCTTCTGACGTGTGCGCACGTGTTGCTGGAGGCTGCCGCCCCTGACGTGTTCCGGCATCCAGGCCCCTGGAAAGCAGGAGCCCACCGTGTCTGATCCGGGGTTTCGTCAGGCAGACGCTCCCAGTGACGGCACCACACCCCAGCTACACATGACGTTGGGACAGCAGTGGGGCCTCAGGAAGCTTTATTTCCTTACCTGTCCGGGCGGGCGGTCCAACATCTGCTGTCTGAGGTCACCGCGTAGAAAGCACACTTTTGCTGCTTGTAGGTGTGAACAACAGTGATTTTGTGAGAAGTAGCATTATTTATTAAAAATCACGGGCGGCTTACTTGTCCTTTGGCCCAGCAGGATGTACAGGACATCACCAGTCGGGCGAGCTGAGCGCCTCTCAATTTGGCAGCAGAAACAACGCCATGACCGGCCTCCATTTACAGAGCGTCAAGAGAGCGCCAGCACTCCACCGCACCCTCCAGGAGCCTGAAGTCCGTGAGCCCGGGCCAGCTCCCCGATGACCTGCACTAGGACTTCGATATTCCTCTTCGGAGTCCTGCCTTCTCTCTGCAACTGCTTAGCCGTCCACCTGGACCCGGCGTCTTCTCTTCCCTCGTAATTTTATCTTCCTTGCAAAGCGCTGGAGAGCATGTCAGATGGCGGTCACACTGCACAGGGAAGTCATGCCCCCAGAGGCCCGGTGGCCACCCTCTCTGCAGCGCAAACACTAAGGACAAACCACCAGGAGCCAGCGGCCACCAGAACACAGAACGGGCTGCACAAAGCCCGAGGAGCAAGCAGAACGACATGATTAAACGTGCTTGTATAGTCAAAAAAAAAAAAATAGTCTAACCGTAAACCTAAATGCTCGAAAAGCACATCACACACCTCAGGGGTCTATTTACAGCCCAGGCAACAATGATCAAGAAAGAAAGGCCCCCTCTCCCCCAAGAGAACACAAGACAATAAACAAACAAGAAACACAAATAGCCGGAGAACATATAAAAATGCCCAACTCCGCCAGCTGGATAAAAAGGAATTTTTTGCCAGAAAAATCACAGAATTTTTTAAATGGCTAATAGAGACAGTTTGGGGAGGAGCAGGGCCGTTCCTAGGCTGCTGGTGGGCGGGGATAAACAGAGCACATGTCATGGACAGCGACTCGGGGCGATTTCCCAAAGCCTGCCTAGCAGTGCCATGCCTGGAATTTTATCCTAAGGAAATGGGCATGTGTGAGCATGAATATTTCGCTGCAAGATGTTCACTGTAGTTCTACTTACAATTGTGAAAGACTGGGAACAACCCTAAATGTCCATAGCATCTCCCTCCCCTGGGTAGTCATATCTGAGCATGCCGTATGCCACGCATGTACAAGTAAAAACAAGCAGTTCACATACAACGTGCACGGGACCACACGCGTAACACTGAATATCTGCATTGAAAAAAGACTTGGAAGTGGATACACTTTGGCCTTCCACCGTGCTATCTCTGGATGGTCAAGTTGAGGGCGATTTCTAATGTGTTCAGTCTGCTTTCCAAAACTTCCATGTATTTTTAGTAAAAATGTTTTAATTGGGAACCTGTAACCCCAGATCACTATAAATCCTGGCTCTCAAAAACATACATCAAGCTTATGAAAAGGAACCGTTTTGAATTTTAGGCAATCGTGTGGTAAAAGAGATCAAAATATAGTTCGAAGAGCATGTCATCTCTATAAATTAGGAGAAAATCGTTGGCTTCGGCTGTCTTCCATGTATCACAACTGTATGTGACCCCAAATTCTGAAAATCCCACATCTCCGATTACTGTCTGATTATTCTTACTCGACTGAACTATATTTAGAAATGGATTATTTACCCAATAGGCTTCAGATATTTACTGTACGTGAAATTTTACTTTGTATACTTTACTACTATACAAACCGTCTCATAAATATATGTGTGATGTGTATGCATGAAGTTATAAATAAATATGCATGTGTGTACGGATAAATCTTAAATATCTTCCAAGAATTCGAGTTATTCCACCTTTAATGGCCTCCAAGTACGTTCAAGGACCTACTGGCTAGTTTTTTTTTTTTTTTTTTTAAACAACATCATCAAATAACAAATATCCTGCATGTTATACCGGAGAGAACTCCATTTGTTAGCAGTTGAGTTTCTGGGGCTTTAGCACAGACAACTGCAGTAGGTTTGAATGTCAAGAGCACAGCCACTGCCTCAGCAAAACCCTGCAGGCAGAAAATTGAGTCTGCAGACAAGAGCTCATCTTATTTGTAAGCGGATCTCAAAGATATTACATGTGTGTCGCTCATATATATTCACATGTCCTTATTTAAATGAACGCTGACAGCACATGAGCCACACAACACAACCCGTGGGGCTGGATGTGTGGTTTTTAGGGGGAATTCAAGTGCTTGGCTTTTCTCCCTAAGAATCGAAAACTATTACGGCTGAAAGGGACCTTCGAAATCATGTAATCCAAACTCCTTATGCTGTGGACGAAGAAACGGAGGGTCACGTCCACGCAGGCTTGGGGTGGGGGCGGCGGGAGGTCTTTGAACCACCCCTCCCCCAGCCCGGAAGCCCACGCGGGGAGCCCTCATCACCGCATTGGGGGCGCACCAGACACGCGACATGAAAGTTAATGACCGACGGGGTTTGGCATCTTGCGGTAGACCGTGCTTATCTGCAGGACGCGTCAACCTCAGAGGGGGTTTGAGCTCGGAGGAACCCACCAGATTAAAAAGCAGCCACACCGCAGGCAAGGGCTTTCGGTAACCAGCGTGTGAATCCAGCCACTTAAGGCCCACCTTGCTTCTTGTAAAACAAACCCGGGACCCACGCTATCGGGCTCAAGATACACACGTGGAAAGGTTTTGTGAACTTCAGGGAATTAACGCAAAGGATTCTGCAAATATTTTTTAAAAGGTGGAAATACTGAATAACTCCAGGATCTCTTCAGCCATCCAGGGATGTCCACGAGCCTCCCAGGAAGGACTTGACGACCCTACCCACTGCGGACAAAGCCAGCTAGAAAACACAAGTGTCCGGTGACCGGGGCAAGACGAGTTGAACTGGTGGACACAAAGCCCCAGCTGTGTCCTCAAGGTCTTCCCCTACTTGATCTTCAATTGTCAGACATTGAAGAGGCAAACCACTAAAGGTGGTGCAAGCCGGGGAAAGGCATTCTAAAGGACACACAAAAGAATAGCTCCCCCAACCCCCCAAATTCAGAGGCGGACAGCCCGTCCGTCCTAAAAGGCAGCAGTGGGCGTGCATTCACCGAGTCGCCTGTCACTCCAGCTGGACAGCAGAAGCCTATGCAACCTACACGGTCAACGGCAACACACGTGGTGATTTCTAGTACTCTTTTTAAAAAAATGTCTTGTGTGTGTGTTTTGTTCATGCACCTCCGAAGGACAATATACCCTGCAGATATTATTCCTTAAGGGAAGCGTGTATCCGTATAAAATGTTTTCCCCCATGCATAACAAAAGCATAGGCATGTCCCCCTTTCTACCACCCAAGAAATACTTTTCTGCAACATTCTCGTAAAAAATATTTATAGACGACCCTCAAAGAGTCTGCTATGCAAGGAAATGAAATATGTTAACCATTCATCAAATCTGTCCCAAATCTTCAGTTATTTTATGTGACATGTTAAAATAGGATTTTGCTTTCATTCGGTGTGTACGTCTTCAGACAACGTGTAAGGCAGCTGGCTGCTGAATTACAATAGAGATGCTGTCAGACAGATTTCTGAAAACCTTTCTTCAAACTCCCTTTCCTGTTTACCTTTCACCTAGCATAAGCCCGACACACGCATGTCAAAATGACTGCGTCCCATGTGAGTCAGGAAACGCAGAGCCACCCTGAGTGTGCGCCCACATTTACATGTGAAACGCCCCCCCACACACACACCACACACAAAAGCACCCTTAGTAGAGCAAAGGCATGAGTATCGTCTAAAAATATGGCCACAATTAACAATAACCTGTGTCTTCGATCAGAATTCAAAAGGAAAGAAACACACACAAAACCACAGCACACGTGCAGTAAAATCCCGTAAAGCAATGTCATGCCTCTGAATGGTCACAATCCCACCAGAGGCAAAATCCAAGCCCTGGAAAATGCCCAGAACCACAGATTCCATTCCCCACGTACATTTCTCATTGCAGTGAGCAGGCTGTGTGTGAATTTACGCACAGAGCATTTTCTTCGTGACTACACATGCACACCTGCTTTCTTTCTTTCTTTCTTTCTTTCTTTCTCTCTTTCTCATTTTGATGCGTCTGACTCACCATTTCCTTTCAAAATCCACATTCGATACTCCAGTCGTGAAAACGCTTAGTATCTCTTACTGCCGTGAAGAAAGAATAAACAGAGCCGGTAAGAGGGGTCTCCGTGCGATGCCGCCGTCCTGCGCCGGCCTCCCTGGCTGACCCTCCCGCGGGGGACGCAGCTCTGCAGACCACACAGGGGGCAGCACCCGCTTCGGCAGAGCAGAGCGAGGGCTACCGGTCCCAGCGGCCGCACTGGGAGCCCCGAGCTCGGCCCTGAGAGGCACTGCTGCTCCCTCTAGATCTCATGCCCTCTCAGCCCGATGCAAAACAGCAAAGCTGCAGAGGCTGCCTGTGTCTCCGGGCAGGCGTGCATGCAGGCGCGCGTGCCCGCACACGGACGTGCACGCCCGCCCGCACCCGGGCGAGCTGCAATCTGCGCCCCAGTTCGCAGAACAATAAACATCTGCCGGATCTCACCCCCTGCCCGGCGAGCTGACAACCTGCTCTCGCAGCCAGGAGAACAAAAGAGGCACTGGGAACGGCAGCCGCCGGCCGACGCAAAGGGGTCAGGAGGCCAGTCCCGTCGAGGGTGACGTGCCCTAAGGAACACGGGCGTCTTACTGGGGTCTCTGCTTGCTGTGAGCGCTGGTGTGCGCCCCTCAGGGCACTGCAGTCCCGCTCGGCCGCAGCCCCCGTGCCTGGCTGCCTGCAGCACAGAGTCTCGAAGCCATGCTGGCCACAGCTGGCTTGCCTGTGCCTGCTGCGTCCTGATGGGCAAGTTCACGCAGGCTCCGTCACCTCCGTGACTCAGGTGGCTCTGTATTTCACGTTACCCCACTGCCAACTCCTGACCTCAGGGGGCCGTCCCCCACGCTTCTATGCTTAAACCCCCACAGGCTCGCCCTTTCAAACCCCCAAAGACTCGGCTCTCTTCCTTTTTTATAATTCGGAAGCGGGAAATACAGAAAAGCCCACCGCACAAATTTTACACAGCTTTACGGATGAACTACGCCAGATGATCGCAAAATGTATGGGATACCTGCTTCAACTCGAGCCAGAAGAGAATCAGATGAAATAATGAAGTTATAAAAAGAAAAAAAAAATGCCACAGCGTATTTCACATCTATCTACATTCTTGGGTTTATTACCCACTCGTTAGGAATGTCATTCGCCACACGATCAAGAAGTGTTTCCGGAAGTTCTGCTGTGTGCAAGGCTTTCAGCAAAGTGGACAAAGAAGCTGCAGGCTGACCCCGACTTGCCCAACCCTGCCACTTCACAATGATCGCTATTGAAAAGTCCCTGGGCTCCACCCCCCAAAGCAGCTGAGACCTCCCCGCCCCGCCCCTCCCCCGCCCCGACAGCCTCTCCTGCTGACAGCCCCGAAGCTTTGCCTTTGACCCGGATCCACTGCTTCTCAACGCAGTTACGATTCTTTCTTCTTCATGTGACCCAATCTGCAGTGCGATTTCACAGTATCCCACATTCCAATTTTAGTAAGAATAACTTTCTCTGTCTCTCTTTACCTCTGACTTGATCTTAAGCACCGTGCAGATACATTGTTTATAGCCACGAAGCTTCTTTTAAAAGTCTGCAAGAAAAGTTGCTACGGCTCTATCGCGTCATCCAGGCACGTGACTTACGAGCAGGGTTAGGTGGCCTCATTGAGAAAGAGAATGGGGGTTGGAACCTGTCTTCGAGGCCCGAGTCCACTCCTAGTTTAGCTTTTTCTCCATATCTGTCTCTGCCTCCCTCCCTCCTTCCCTCTCTCTATATCCTTACTTTTTCAGATGTCAAGATGCTCCAGGCTCCTTCTGCATATCCCTGCCACCGCCCTAGTCTGAACGGTTCCTCCAAGGAGCCCTGGTTCCTTTCACTGGACAAGCATGTTAGAAACCCAGGCCGGGCTGGTTGTGCCCGAGGAATCCATTTTTAAAGAAGATGCTCACTGAGTAATTTCCAAAGACAAACCACTTTTGTAACATGAAGGTTCGTAACTGGCTTTTCACGTATCCATGCTTCCTGGAGCAAGGCATAATTATCAGGGCGTATGAGGTGCTCGAATCTTCTCAGAGCCGGTGCTGTCTTAATACCATGAAGACTTTACGTGCTAAATCATTATAATAAATTGCATACAAATCTGCCTTTAATTGGCACAGACCCTTGCGAAAGCCCACAAATAAGGGGACGGAACAAAATAAGCACCCCGGCACACTTACTTTCCCAAACAACTCTTCCTTCTGGCCTCTCGGGCGGTCTTGTGAAGCCTTGAACCTTCTCCAAGGCGCACCACCTGACTTGAGCGACATGCCCGGCCCTCGGGGGTCTGAGGACACCCCGCCCACCCCGCTGTCGCTACAAATCTGCACGTCGCAAAGAAGCCAGTCTTACAGCATCTTGTTCTCTCCTTCACGCTCGCTCTGTGAACAAGGCACAGCCGCCTCCCCTGGGGTGGACAATACAAACTCCCCCAGTTAAACAACCAAACGAGAGAGAAGTCAGATGAAAAAAGATGAGAGAAATGGATCTCCTGTTGCAAGAGAATCCCAAGAGAAGCCCTCTTGGAAAACGTCCAGACAGAACGTGGCTCAGGTCCCACGTCTGCGGGGAAGGGCACACACACGCGTGGCAGATCGTCATCCCCCTTACCCACCTCGACCAAAGGAAAGGCCGGCAAACCTGTTCTGTCACCTTTCACTGGCAAACAGCCCCAGCCACTCCTCCGTGCCATGCCACCAGGGCCGAGCCGACTCGTCACAACAGGAAAAATACGTTCCTCAAAGCCGAACGAAACGTTTGCCACCCAGTCCCGTATAACGTGTGTCGACCTCCGAATTCGAGCGGCACGGATCACACTTGGGAAACGCACAGCCCCGTCTTACACGTAAAACTTGGTTTCCTGGGGAGTCCCTGCACTGACCGAGATGTTTAAAAGTTGAGATAAAGTCCATATACAGTAGTCCCCATTCCCTTATCCTTGGGGGACACATTCCAAGACCCCCAGGAAGTACCAAACCCTAATACCATGTTTTTCTCTATGCACACACGCCTTTTCACTGAAAGGAAGCACTTGACAGCTTCTCTCTGGCAAATTCGAACTGACAGCATCACTGCTCATGCGCTTTGGAGCCATTATTAAGTAAAATAAGGGTGACCTGAACACAAGCCCCGCAATGCTTTGACAGGTGGTCCGGTCACTGAGACGGCCACCAAGTGACTAAGCGGTGTCCACAGTGTGAATACACTCGACAAACGTGATTCGTGTCCCCGGCAGGATGCAGTGCGATGAGCCCAGATTCCATCACGCCGTTCAAAACTCTGCGCGATTTCAGACGTGAATGGTTGATTTCTGGAATTTTCCATTTAAGATTTCCAGATCGTGGCTGACGATGGGTAACTGAAACCCTGGATAAGGGCGGACGCTACGGTACCATAAAATCTGCCCTTCGAAAGTGTTCGGTCCAGTAGTTCTTAGTATGTTCACAGTAGTACATACATCGCCTCTAAGTAATTCCAAAACGTTTTCATAGTCCCAGAAAGAAACTGTGCAAACCGGCAGCCATTCCCATGCCCCATCCCTTACTCCCTGGCAAGCACTAATCTACTTTCTTTTCTCTCTGGATTTGCCTGTCTTTGCCATTTATATACTTATGGAATCATGCAATGCACAGCTTAGGTTATTCTTTATCATACTGTAAAATACGTCTAAAGGTATCATCCTTATTTTTATAGTTCTTAGGCTCTAAAACACAAAACAAATTGACAAGCCACACGAGAGCAAAACGACCAAGTCGATGTCTGTTTAATGTGACGTTTGACGTGCTTTGCAGGGAATAAACTGTTAGTGTTGTGGCTTCTTTTGGCTTCAGCCACCATGGTTTCCTGGATGCCACGAAAGGCCTCGTCACTGGTCCTTTGACTGACAGGACACAGCACCGTGACGCCTTGTCCCTAGCCTAGAGGGAGAGTTTGGGTTACAAGTGACAACCTAGACTTATTCCATCTTTCCCCCGGTGACAAGGACGGTGACATACCCGCTACCTGCACTGCCACACATACGAGCCGTGGTCACGCACGCCATCTACAACAGCCAGATAAGAATTTCCAGATGAGCACAGAAACAAAGACACAAAAGGTTAAACCTGCAAGGAGAACATGGGTGCTCCCCAGGACGTGCTCCGAGGTCTTCTGTCTGTCATCCTCCTCCACCTTCCTCTCCTGGGTATCCCGCTGCCGGCAGAGGTGGTGGTGAGCTCCGGAGCGGGAGCAAGGATGGCTGCTTGCACGCGTAAAACGTGCTCCCGGCTCTGCTGTGAACTGGGGTAATTCATGCTGTATGAACTGGGGGGGGGGGTATGTGCACGATTTGCACACACTCAGAAATATCTGGATGCATTGTAGATGGGCTAAGAGAAGAGGCAACTCACAGAACAGTTCTCCCTTTTGTCAAATGGAGGGACCTTCAGAAAATTTGAGTTCAGTCAATTTCTGAGACCAGCTGCAAGAATCTAACAACCACTTAACACTCCGCGTCTGTGAAAAATGAATTCTGACAGCCAAGTATCCATCTCACCTCTAACTGGATGGCGACTGGGTATCAGTGAGGCACAGTCTGAGGCACACAGAGTATCGTTTCGAGTTCGACATTAACAAGAAACCATTTCAGGAGGAAAGGCTTAATGGATACAAGGATTCCTTCTGGGGTGAGACAAACGCTGTGGACTTGTTCCCATTCAAACGGTAAATTTTACATGACGTGCATCTCACCGTAATTTTAAAAATATTAAAATCTTTACAACCCATTTCAAAAAAAAAAGTAAGTAATATAGAGTAATGTAAGAATGATCAAATAACAACCAATGTGGCCCTGTGTATGGACACCTACCAAGCCTGAGTCCCACGGGAAGGAGTGAAGGTGAGAACTCAAAAGGACATCCGCCTGTCACAGTCACCTTGCAAGGGAGCTGAGCCTCGGAGGCTGGGATTACCCAAAGGTCTCTGCACACACATGATCTCAGAGTTGCAACATCAAAATGCCAACACAGAAAAAAACAGGAGCAAAGGAAAAAGTCGCTGCCATGAAGCCGCCTTGCCCTGGTCTCAAAGAGACTGCCAGCCCTCGCTGCCCACCTTCCAAAGTCCTCCCAAATGCATGATGGAGCAGGCCGCCTCGGGGGGTAGGCAGGTATGCAAGGAATGCATCAGCTTGGCCGGGACGCTCATGGGTCACCCGAGATGACTTTGCTCATCATGTCTGTGAAGCACGTTTTCCTTCTGTCACGATTTTCGAATGTCCGCTTTTGCAAAGATGCTCAGGCATGTTATCAGCCTGTGAGTATGTGACAGTGCCCTGCCTCAGGCTGCACCTTCTGCAAGGGAGGGGCGAAGAGCCCACGTTCACAGTTCAAGGATGAGATGCGCTTACGTGTGTAACAAGGGTTCATGGTACAGGTTTGATTACGATGTTTGACTTCACCCCGTGAAAGCAGGGAAGTCAATTAAAGAGGGATTATGAAGGATGCCACAGTGGGTCCCACCGAAAAAGCAGGCATCGGACGTCTGTTACTTTACGGCTCTGTTCTTGAGTCAAGATGGAAGCACTTCACCTAGACCAGGAACCAGAGAGCCTACGAGAACCAAAAGGTGCCAAGGACGATCTCAAAAGTAGAGAAGCACTTCCTGGTGCCTGTGCCCGAGAGAAAAGATCATTCACGTAAGGAGCCTTTAAACCCATACGGCCATTGAGTGGGTGTTGCCCAGGCCACCTGGGCCCTAAAACGTGACAAAGTGACCCCAAACAGGGCACAGACGCAGGCGGCGTGCCTGCCAGAACTGAGAGATGACAGAAGGGACAACAGGACCGAGTGTCACATCGGAACGGGTGTCACATCGGAACGGGCGTCACATCGGAACGGGCTGCGGAGGCCTCTCCCTCCGGGCGAGTGCCCCGGGCTCCTGCCTTGACACCAGGAGGACGTGTGGCTACGTCGTACACCTGTCTCCCCAGCCTCGCTGTCTCCTCCCCAGCCCCAAACCCTGTAACCCTCAAACCACTGCCTCCTCACGCCTCCTCCCCAATAACGTGCAGTCACGAGACCCAGCCAGCAAGTCCACACACCTGCGGTTGCCTGTCCCGACTCTGCTCCTCCCAAAGCCAAGTGGGTAGAAACACAAGGAGAAAGTGTTGTTAGAAATGAAGACATCAAAACAAACCACCAGACGCCAGGGGACAGAGTGCTTGCGACAGCCGCCGGTTCTCATGTCTGGGACGACGGAGGGGTGTTGGCAAGGACTCCGTGTACACGGACAGCTGCCCTGCAAGGAAGCCCGGCGCAAGTCCCAAGCTCGAGTTTTGCCTTGTTTACCCCAACTTCGTCACAGCCCAGGGGAGCAGTTCGCAATGCAAAGCGCCAATGGCCCCTCAGTTCATTGAAGGCCAGGAAACGTAAGCGTCTTCCTTGAAGCCACAAATGACAAGGGATCTTGGACGGGGAATCTTACTCTGAAATGTGCTTGTAAACGAAAAACCACTCTTAGCATTAACCTCTGTCCACCAAGTCACCTGTCAGGGGAAGGTGACCGTCACACAGGAAGGTGACCCTCCGGTGGCTTTAGCTTGTTTATGAACTTAACAGTCAAGCACATTTTTCCTAATGAGCCTGATTTCCCACGGATTCTATTCTGTGGCCGTGATTGGGAATTAGGACATATTCTAAGAGGATCTGAAGGCCTTTCCCATCTGTCCCAACAGAATACATGCCTGCAGGTCCAGCCTTTAGGGGGTCAGAAATGACTGCGAGGCAGCAGAAAGGGCACCCCCAGAACACAGTCCTCACTGAACACTCTCAGGCGGGAGGAGCATACTCAGATGGGGTACAACTCAGCTTTCTCACAAGGGCTAAAACGTGACGCCAGAAAACAATTCCCTGCTACCAGAGGTATCCTGAGATATCTCGATTCTAAAGGCTTTGCCAGCAGAGAGACAAGTAAAGTCCCTTTCACTCACTGACGTGTACTAAAGTCTTAAACGGACTTCCGGCACCCAAGATGTGCCAGCGTGCAGCCGTTATTCCCCATAATCGAGAAGAACTGACCGAGGAATGTTAGGCTGGTACCCATCCATCTTTGCAGCCACCCACCCACCCATTTCTCCATTTGTCCGCCTGACCACCGGGCCGTGCACCTGTCCATCACCATGCCACACGGTCCCCTTCCCGGGCGGAGCAGACCACCCAGCTGCCATGTGCTAGGCAGATGTCCTGGCATCCGAGGACGGCCTTGTAAGCATCGAGCTCCTGCGAGAGAAATGAGCTTGGCCTGTTCAGGGGACAGAGCAACGACAATGAACGCGGAGCCCGGGGATGGCAAGGGACCGTAATGAGGACACTGGACAGAGTAGAAGGCGTGGCATGCGGAGCCTTGCAGGTGGGGGTGGCGTTCGCATCTCATTCCAAGGGCAAGTGGAAGCCACTGAATAGTTCGTGGAGCGGACGGCTGTCATCTGGTTCACATTCCAAGGCCAGCTCCCTGGCTGCTAGGAGCGGGCATGGAAGCGGGGCCAGCAGTAGGGGGCACCGAGGGGGCCGCCTTGGTTCAGCTGCAGACGACGAAAAGCTGGACGGAGATGGGGACGTTCCCTGCACTTGGAGGCGGGGTCTTTAGAGAGGCGATTAAGGTAAAGTGAGGTAGGTCATCGGGACGGGCCCCAATCCCACACGACCGCTGTCTTTAGAAGAGGTGGTGATTAGGGCACCGACGTACACAGAGGCAAGACGCAGTGAGGGCCCGGGGAGAGGCCACTATCTGTCAGGCACGAGGACAAAGGCCTGGGAAAAACCAGCCGGTCACATCTTCGTCTTGGGCCTCTGGCCTCCGGAACCGTCAGCAGGGGCAGACCCTGGTGGAGACGCACTCCTGCGGTCACCAGCACTGAGCCCGGAGCTCTTGGTGCAGAACCCGTGGCCACAGTGGGCGCTGGGGAGTCTCGGCAGACGGGGTGCGGCGGCTGCTCCCGGTGACGTGAACGCGGCCGATGTGTCCCCTCGTGTCTGGGCTCATTTTAGCTCGGCCGCCACCTGTCCTCCCCATAGCCCTGCCAGAAGCCACCTCGCCCTCCTCGTCCCTCCCGGACTCTGCAGCACCGTGTGACGTGTTACGAGAACTGTAACCACGTGTCACCACTCCCGTGCTGTCTATTCCCCCTCCTGCACCGCGAGGTCCGCCGGGGGCAGCACCTGTGCCCTGTTTGTCTCTGTACAGAGCGGAGTATCTGCAGCCCCCCAAAAACGTCGCCAGTTTGCATGAACAAACACTAGCTCTTCTCTTTCTGCCATCCCAAGAAATTTCAACAAAGAACGTTTTTCCTTATTGCGCACGCTCATCAGATCAGCAACTTGTATTCGTTACAGACACAGCTACGTTTCTTGACACATACGGAAAACATCGCGCATCTTAGGTGTGGTGAGCCAAAGACAGGCCTCTGCCTGAATTGCCATTTCTTTTACCCTCCAATCTAATGTTTCGACTGCACCAGTTCTTGACGATACTTCAGAAAAATCAACGTTCTCTGGGGAAAAAAAAAAAAGTTGGAAACGGCTTTTCCACACTTCTACTCTAGAATTTCACGGAGGCTTGCCGCTCTCGAAAAGCACACACAATTCCGAAAATTGCTGGGTTTGCAGCTCAGAAGCAGAAAGCTTCTGGAACTCATTTCTTCAGACTGGTTTACGCGGTCCGCTGGAAGACAGGGATGGCCGTGATAAATGGAGCACACGCCTCCCCCTTCACTCACACACATGCACGCACACGCACACACACACTCACACGCGCACACACGCACACTATACGCATCATAGCTATTCATCCGGCCTCTCTATTCACTGCAAAGTAGCTAAACTACAACGACCACGGGAACCTCCTCTGCGGTTCCAATTACACGCTCACAGCACAAGGCGGGGAGCTGAGCCAGAGCCGGCAGAGCAGTGAGGGTGCGGGTGCGCCCCACCCTGCGGCAGGGCTTTGAAGGAGGACCCCAGCTGGCGCGCGTCACGTGACCGGCTCGGAACCCACAGGAACAGAGCTGTAACTGTGCCTGCTCCCCACGCCCTCGGCTCTGTAGCTGTGTTATTCATCGGCCCTCCTTCCTGGCCCAGCACTTCTGGCTCTCGGCCGTGCCGATTGGCAAGGGACCGACTGCCTGCCTACGCGAGCATGCACAAAATGCCACTGTGGTCCCTCGGAGCCACTGAAACATTTAATACTCCGGAATGAGGCTTACAGCACTCGGTTGGTTGAAAGCCAAATGAAATAAAACGCCATCACATACGCGTCTCAGAAGCAAACACTTCGGTCGGTCATTTCTGCCACGGAACCTTGAATTTCGAGGTTAGCGTTTCATTGCAAAATCGCACCCATCACCGGAGACTGTCAAAGCCACAGAAAATCCTGCACGCGCCGACCCCATTGTACACTTCTTCCCAGCCCTCTGTCAGCCCTTTTAAACCCGGGCATAGCAGGGCTACTGCAGGAACATTTCTCCTCCCCCTCTCCTCACGGATGAAGGTCAAGGTGACACGGCGTATTTAATCTATAAACTCCATCCTCGCTTACAAGGGAACGGCCGGCCGCATGTGCAGCATCCGAGGATCGTGGCACACGCTGCCGGTAACCGCTGCCATCTGGAGCTCTTTCCGGCGCTCCGGGCCTCACCTGGGGAGCCAACGGACTTGATTTCTACTTCAGAGCTCCCAGTCAACCCACGAAATACGCCCCCTCTGAGAGCCTCGCCCAAACCCCCTCCTGACCGGCCGCCCTCCATGGCGACTCCGACTTGGGGACAGCGCCCCAGCCGCCCAACTGCGTATGAGGCTGTGAAAGCATCCGGCACTCCAGGCAAAGCATTTCATTCAGGCCCGTCACAGAGGGCTTCTCCCGTCAACAGGGAGGATCGCAACGCACCGAAAACAGCAGCCATTTTAACAACCAAAGATGCCACGATGGCCTCGTGAGCCGTCACCGCCCTCCACGGCTCTGCTCAAGACACGACGGGGCTCCCACACCGGGGACCCTGGAAACTGTGTCCAGTGAGTGGCCAGTTTGGGTTTGGCCAGACAGCCGACCACGTTAACCCAGCATTCACCCAGTATAAAGAGACCCGGCCCCCGAGAAGCCTTGTCGGCAACCCCAAGACCACCTACCTCAGGGCGGGACGTGCCTCCTCGGCCCAGGCTGTGGAGGAAAGCTCTCTGTGCTCGGCGGGCTCCTCGGCTGGCTGCCGCGGTTCGATGGAGGCTTCCTGCCAAGGGCAGCAAGGGACACACCAAGTCATCGAGCCGCCTGTTCTGTTATTACGAACCCCCTCATTGTGGTCCTGGGCCACGGGCAGTGACGCCGCCCGCCGTCTGGCACCAACACTCGGCCAGCACGCTGGCCAGCTCCGCTCTGCAAAGTGTGGCACCGAAACGCCCCAACCACACCCTGCGTCCACCTCAGCTCCGAGCAGGAAGCAGGACGCCTACGCGAGGCCTGTAAACGGGCCCAACACCCCACATCGAATCAAACTCAGCTGGTTACGACTCACTGCGGCAAACCCTCGAGCCCCGGGACCTGACAGTCTGGGGTTCTCGCCTGCTGACCGAGCGAGCATGGAATTCTGAGAGGTCGCAGGCCGCAGGCCACAGGCCAGGGCAGAAACAATGCTCGCAATGTCTGCAGGCACCAGGATGCCAGCAACAGACGGCAGCTCTCCCTCTGCGGGCACACACCGAATTTTGTGCAATGTTATGCTATTGGCTCTTTTAAAGGATGCTGCATCTGGTGCTCCAGGAAATCTTTTCTTCGACATATACAGATGCAGATTTAGACGGCAGAAAAAGCTGAGAGACAGACAGGCAGACAGACAGACAGTCTGCTGACTTGGAAATATGGATCCAAATACGTTACTTCCTAGAAAGTTGGATGTCGACTCTGACCGTCAAAATTCTTACCTTAAAAAAAGCGCGACAGCATAACGCATTGCTTTTTAATGACGTTTGCCCCAGAGCAGTTTTAAAAATATTTGCAACTAATAATAATATAGAAAAGACGCTAAAAACAGTCAATGACATCAATATTTAAAAAGCAGCTATCATATGTCGTCTTAACCCTTCACATAAAGGACCACTTTTCATTTCAGAGGAGAACTTGCCATTGTCTACGGTTTCCCCCAAGTTTCTTTGCTTGGTATTAAGGCAGGAACACTCTAATGGGGGATGGGAGAGGGGCACAGCTCAGGCAAGAGACGATGACTACGGGGCTGGGAACTCGAGCTGTGGGTGACACACACAGCATTTGCAATTGTCGCGAACACATGGATTCTGTCCCCAGACCCCTTCCACAGAAGATGATGCTGGCACACACAAATGCTCCACCAGCTGGACAAAAGTCACACTGCCACTGAGCCGTGACGTCTGGGGTGGTCCTAGGCACGCCTCAAGCCAGTGGTGGGGGGTGGCAGTGTCCTGCCTGTGCACAGTGCTTACCTGTTTGCAGACATCTCCGGACGGTGACGACTGGGACCTCTCGTGAACGTACTGCAGCCCGCTGTGCTGGTCCAGACCCGCGTCCAGGATGTCATCGGCCGAGTGATACCGCCCAGAACCCTTGACTTCTTGGGCTTGCTTCTGCCTCCTCCAAGAGGCTTCGTACTCTGCAAAGCTTCCGAACCACCGCAGCGGCTCCAATTTCCCCACCTTCGTCGCTCTGCTGGGGCCTCTGATGTATTTGGCAGACGGGGTGCTGCGGGCAGGCTCCTGCAGCCGAGGCTCGCTGCCCTCGCCCCCATGGCCTGTAGCCCATGCCTGCTTCTCTTTCAGGGTTCCAGAAAGCGCCTGCCTTGGCCCCGGCCTCTGTGAAACAGGCCTGCTGGTTTCCTCGAAAAACTTGCACTTGTCGGCAAATGTCCCCACTGTCTCTTCGGGCTGTGGGCCCTGAGCCCCGGAGAGGCCCACCTGGTTCATCTTCTCCGGTTCTGAGTACGACTTCAGCTTCTGCTCCGCCGTGAGCCGTTTCCGGCCCCCGATGCGGGCCACGTGCGACACGCCACCCGCGCACGAGGGCGACCTGGCCAGGCCCACCTTCGCGACGCGGGAGGCAGTGTCGGGACGTTCGTGGGGGTCCCCGGCCCTGCGTTCCAGTGACGCTGCGTGACGGTCAGCTGGGCTGGGGTCCAAGTCACGGCGCTTGAACGACGTGGCCCTCAGCACCCGGGCTTGGGCCTCCTTCAGGTGGTCCTTGTAGGTGCCCGGGAGCGCAGCCTCCAGCGTGGCCGCCCTGACGCCCGCCCTGCAGCCGGCGGCCTCGCCCTCCGCCTCGTAGGGGCCGGCCAGCGTCACCGAGCTCCGGCTCTTCTGCAGATTAGCTCGCCGCAGCTGGATCTCGTTCCGCAGGGTGGTGGCGAACCGGTCACTCCTCCGGATGGGCTTGCCCAGCTGGACGCCCTCGGGCGCCTGCACGCTGTCCTGAGTCAGCGAGTGCAACATCGGCGTCCTGTGGGCAGAGATCTTGCCGCTGTCTCCGTCGGGCCACCTGAAGCTGTCAGCGACTTTTTTCGCACTGGCTCTGTCGCTGAGGCCGGCTCTCTGGGGCCATTCCAGTCCCGAGGAGCGGCTCCCTGCTCCTCTATCCCCTGAGTCCCCCCTCTGCCCATCCTGGGCGGCCGGGGCCTCATGCTGAGGAGGGTGACAGCGGGATTTTGGGCCTGCTGGACCCTCATGGGCACCCAAAGGCACGTCGCGATGCCAGCGGACCTCGTGGAGATGCGCTGTCCGTGTGCTGCCCGGAAGGCCCACCTTCGTGGTCACACAGTGGTAGTGGCCCTGCTCACTAGTGTCCCACTTGTGGTCGGGAGCACTGGGCCACTGGACCTCAGAGGGGCTCTCGTCCTGGACGCGGCGGGCGGGGCGCTCCTGGCGGCCCACGGTGAGGGCCTTTCGCAGCCGCTCCCGGGGTGGCAGGGGGACCCAGGAGGGGCTGTCGGGGAAGAACAGACTCTCGTCGCTGCAGTGGCGCAGGTGCTGCCACCCGCTGGGAGACGGCGGGAGACGCACGTCCGTGCTGGACACAGAGGCCTGCAGCCGGCTGGGGACCCCGGGGCCGGACGGCGGCCACCCGCAGTCCAGGGGGACGCCTGCGGTGCTGCCCACGCTGCCGGGCCTCCCGTTGCCCAGGCGTGCCGGCCTCCGCCGCTGATCGGCCGGCTCCGGTCTGCAGTCGCCACGGGACTGCGCCCGCCTCAGTCTCGCAAAGTGCGCTGCGCCGGCCGCCTCTGAGAACGGAGGGCCCTGCGCCTTCTCGTGGCTCTTGGTGGCAGCGAAGCTGTCACTTCGGAGAGGGGGAGGGGGCGGGGGAGGAGAAGCTGCTGCTTTCTTCTTATCAGGAACGTACCAGACGGGCCCGAAACTGGACCTCCCGGAAGTGGCCAGCCTGGGCCCAGGCCCTTCCTCTGGCCTCAGGCTTTTGCTACTGTCGCAGGGGACCCTGGGTGGGGAATACCTGAGCTTCTCCTCCGGGCCCTGAGCATCCTGCCTGCTGCCGCCGGGCCGCGATGCCTCCCACAGACCCACTTTGGAGACGATGTTCTCGGTGGATGAGGCGTCGGCCTTCGGCAAGGCGTGGTCAGGTGTCCCGGAGCCGGTGGAGAACGAGCTATAGGCCGAGTCCCGCTTGTTCGGGCCGCCCAGCCGGTCAATGCTGCTGTTGGACTTGGCGGCCGAGAGGCATCCGGAGAGACAGGGCTGGGAGGGGGGGTGGTCCAGGCTGTCCACGCTGCCCAGGGAGCTGAACTGGTCGGAGGCTTGCTGCAGATTCGTCTGCTCCCACGTGCCCGACAGGTCCTGGGAGGAGGAACTGGGAAAGGGAAGAACCACAGGGACAGCGGACGTTAGACTCGAGTCGCAGCAAAGGGAGACAGGACACGGCAGTGTGAACTCAGCGGGCCCCGGGCAGAAACGTCACCATGCCGGGTGACAATAATTCTTCCTGGAATGGGATCACCGGACCGGAAACGTGACCTTAACACATCTGGGTGTTCGCATTTCAAACAGTGACTCTGGGAGGGCAGGACCATCCAGTGCTGGCGGGCCAGCTCTCACCTCATGCCCACAGGCTGGCCAAAGTCCACAGCGGTCACCAGCAGGCCGTGCCTGTGTGAACCTACCTGCTGTCAATCACTAGTTAAGGACAGTTCTTGGCAACCTGAAGCCCACGAGCTAAAAAACAGTTTTTAGACTTTTTAATGTTTGCTGTGGCATAGGATCAAAAGAAAACTATATTGTGACCCAAGAAAATGATATGAAATTCAAATCCCAGTGTTCATAAATCTAGTTCGATGGGAACACAATCACAAGCCACTTGTTTACACACAGTTTGGGGCAGCTTAGCTTTCGAGCTAGAGGTGAGTGCTCACGACACACTGGCCACAGAGGCTGAACTATTTCCCCTGTGACCCCTTAGGGAACATAATGTGGGTCCCTGGTTCAGCGTTCGAAGTGGTTTTTATTATCGAGTACGAACACAAAAGGAGCGATCGAGCAAGAATAATTTTCTAATTAAAAGGGGAAATTCGGAGAGAACATTACTTTTCCAAACCCAAATATTAAAGTAATAACAGGTCCACCGTCAACTTGCAGTCAGTGGAACATCTGGCCGATAACCCCAGACACAGGCTTTATCACTGTGAGCAAACGCTGTGTGTCCTAGTGCCCTGGATCAAACTCTGCAGAGCTTACTGGAGCTGCACCCACATGACAAAAATTCGGGTTCCACACTAGGATGGGGGTCAAAGAGGAGCAAACGAAAAAACGGGTTTATTACAACAAGCCCAGTGCTAGGTGGTTAATTCGGGAATTAATTCTTCTGTGAGGTAGTAACAGTGTCTGGGTGAGGCTGGCAGCTCTCGACAGTAAAACTCTGTTCTCAGGCACGTTAAACACTTTCGTCAAAGCTCAAAGTAGCTGGAATATTCATGCTTCAAGGCTTAAAAAAAAAAAAGGAAAAAAAACTCGGAAAAGGACACAGCAGAGTGAACTGGGTCAGCCATCTGAGGGAGGCAGGTGACTGTTTGGGTTTTACGCCCCTTCCTGTGAGGACAGACCAAGGACCCTTCCCAGAAATAGAGCACGTTCCTCTCCAGTCTCCCACCAACACTCCCGAGGTGATTTTGCCATGAGATGCCAAGTGCAAACAGATATAAACAATGCCGAAGCACGGTTTCCCCACAGGTCTGGGCAGCATAACCGTTTCTTTACTCGAGAAACCACCATATGGGCTTAATGGAGATCCTATTACATTAAGTCACTTCAATAATGAAATAAAAGGCTGGCTTTTCACTGAAGTTTTACCAGTCAACTGAGAATCTGCGGTTTTTCGAAAATTACCCTGAGCTCCCAATAGCATCATCTCTTGTCACTTTAAATAGCTAATGCTGTATGTGATACATATTTCCTTCACCTCCCATGAGTACTTCACTTTGCAAATTTGTAGCAGGCCAAAAACTGATTTTGAGATGGTTACATTGGCTCCAAACACACACACACACATGAAGACACAAGCACACTTGCAAATATGCATGTAAACTCACACATGCACACACATGCTCATGCATAAACAAACACACAAATACAAGCATTCGAGCACACATATAGACACATGTGCATGTGTGCAGATATGCATGTGCACACACACGTGCACACACACATGCATATACATATAAATGCACAAAGAAATACACATTCAAGCACACAGAGGTATGCATGCACACGCACACATAGATACACATGCACACAGGATCCTACTAAAGACATTGGCCACTAACCTGAGGTGACCAGTCAGTACCCTGTGAGTAGCAAGAGTCTCTCCGAGCCAACACCCACCTGGCACTATCAGATAAGCCCTTCTGACTCTGAAATGTGGGCCGCAGGTGTGCCAGGTCAACTAGCACTCCATTTTCCACTGACCCACAATTCCCACATCCTCAGTCTTGTGCTCAGGGGTGAAGCACTGGCCCCCGGGGCTGGCCATCACCCTGCATTGGGTGAACGTATAGGAAGCCCCTGGTTTTCCTATATGTTCACAGCAGCACCCGGGGAAGCTTTTGCAAAATACACCTGCCCGACCTAGAAGTAGCTCCCACCTTTTAATGAGTGTTAAAATCTCAAAAGGGTATGCTGTGGGCAAGTGTGGCCTGGGTGTCCACCCCACTGGGCTCAGAGCTGGCCCAAAAGGATTCAGCCCAAAGAGGTGAGTCCCCAGGCTCATCAATTCATCGATTAAAGACCAGAAATGAGAAAGCTCGTTTTGTTCCTCATTGCTCTCGGTGGTTTTTTGGTTTGTGTTTAAGTACCGTACAACTGCCTGCGCAGGGAACACACTTAGAGGGTCCGATCGGTAACGGTGTATCCAGGGCCTTTTCCCATCAGAGAAACGAAATCTTTCTGAAGGCCACAGAAGTGGCGTTAGGACAGGGCTGGGATGCTGGGAGGGGTTACGGAGCGTCGAACTTCGCGCCCCCGTGGGAAACCAGCGCCTACCTCGTGTGGTGTCGGCCGTGCCGAGGAGGGCAGTCGCTGGCAGAGGAGAACTGAGCAGCGATGGTGTCGGGGTGGTCGTCGGAGAACTTGACGGCGTGCCAGGAGTGCGGCCTCCAGTTGAGCTCATTCCTCCTGGAAAGGAACGCAAGACGACTCAGGGACGTCACGCAGAGCACGCCTTCATGCCCAGACTGCAGAGACGTCGCGGCTACTCCTACGGGACTCACGGCGGCGGTCCCCAACCTTCTGGGGCCCCAGGGACCGGTGCTCCTATGAGAATCTAACGCCTGAGGATCTGAGGCGGAGCTGAGGCGGTGATGCCGGCGCTGGGGAGCGGCTGCCGATACAGATGCAATTTCACTAGCTGGCCCGCCACTCACCTCCTGCTGTGCGGCCCGGTTCCTAGCAGGCCACGGACAGTACCGGTCCACGCTCCAGGGATTGGGGAACCTCTGATTTACAGCATCGCTTTCAGGGGCTTCCCAGAAACATCTGGGCAGAAACAGTTTTAAGTTTCTGTTAATGGAGAACTCACCGTGATGCAGATGAGAACCACGGGCTCCAAAAGGTGAACCAGCGCTTAGTCTATAAAATGTCTTCCAAATAAGCGCGTAAACTTTGCCCTTCCCTCCCCCATCAACAAGGTCACAGACAGAATCTCTCCCCGCGTGAGCACAGCTTTGCGCAGGCCACCAGCCTCCCGGAGGAGAAGGCGCTGGACTGCAGAACAGCTGAGTCCCCAGCTCAGCTGCGTCACAGTTCTACGTGCTTCTCTGTTTGGTCGTTAGCTTAACTAAGTAAACACTACCATCTAGCAGTTAAGACTAGCAGACACGCATGGCTCTGAGCCTCTCAGAGCGTCTGTGAGGTCGACTAAAGGTCCCTGTCACGTGTCCAACAAGCCCAGGACTTCCGAACGTGGCATGACGCTTCCTCGGGTCCCACGCCACAGGCCCCACCATCCTATGTGTGGTTTGCTAGTCTTCTGGCCACACCGGCCCAGGTGTGACGCGGCACGCCCCGCTGGGGAGCCCTTCGGGTGCCACGTGAACATGACAGAGGCTCCAGTCTCTGCTCCTAATGCCACGTCTTCAATTCAGGGCAGAACTAGCCTCGCAGTGGGCGGCTTACGACTCAAGAACAGAAAGAGAGCTCGACGGGGCTCCTTGTGGAACTTGAGGGAGACTAAACGTTTTTCGAAGCAGGCAAAAACGTTAAAGAATGTTATCCAATAGAGAAGATCCAAGGGAAAACCAAAAAAGACTTATGAAAACCACCTAACGACTCCAAGAAGTAACGAGGGAAAACACGTGGCTGGCGAAATGGGGAATGTGTTGGCTTCACGCGAGTCGTCCGTGAACTAAAGCGTAACACAGATGAATTCATCACACCACGGGAAGTACAGGGATTGTAAAGCCAGGACGATACCTCACAGAATCGAGACCCTCGTGAGGAAGGTCCTGGCCACGTGAGCTTCACTTTCAGAGGGCTTTTCCAGTGCTATATGATCCGCAGCTTCTTGCATCTTCCTTTACGGTTAACTCAGGAAGGAAAGAAACTAGGCCGATTGAATCTGGAGGCAAAGTAAAGAAGGCTCGGGAAAGAAAGTGCCTTCTGCTTTGTGGTAACATGTCACCTAGTTTTCAGACACTTATCATCCCTTTGGTGAGTGTGAACCATCCCCAGATGGAACACGAGTGTGAAGAGATTTAAGGACCTCGTGTCAATAAATGTGCAGTGTTTCTTCCCCCACACCACACACACAACAGACACAACGAACAACCACACGGCCCAGAAGACACAACACGCAGCCGCATACGACACACGACACGGAACACGACCACGCAAAACGCGCAACAGAACAGACAACCCACAAGCAAGCACGCAACACACAGCACAACCACACGCAACACAATGCAAACACAACCATGTGATACACGTACAAACGGCACAAAACACACACCACACACAAAACACAACACACACACACGCAGGTGGCTTTACACCACGTGGTCCCTGGAGACGCCAGGGCCACGCAGAGTACACGGGCTGCAGGACAGCGAAGCCCCCGACACGGAGGCCTGGGAGACCACCACGCACTGCGCGCCGGGCATGGTTAGCCCCCTACGGCCACCTCACAGAGCCCTTAGCATCGGAAGTGGACAAACAACTGGCCAAGGCCACGAACCGCACCTGAACCATTCGTTGACACGGACCGTCTGCTGCGGTCAGGTGGGAGAGAGCCCCGAGGCCAACATCGCATCGGAACGAACGGGTGAGTTGCAAAGGGGAGTCCCCCCACCCACCCCGGCCAGGCCACAGACACAGCCAGCTGAGGGCGGCGTGCCCGGGGGGTGGTGTGCGTGTAGAGGTCTAGACCAGGAGACCAAGAACGAAGCCCCTTGCAGGAGGCGGGGACAGAGGGTGAAGTCGGGGCGAGCTGATGGAGAGCACTCCAGAGGCTAGTGGACAGGGCTGCGACAGGGGCTGGGCCCCAATGACCATGCAGCTCAAGCAGAGATGGCCACGGTCACGCTTCTGTGCCGGGCGGCATGGGTAGGGATGCCACGGCGGAAACGTGGTGCCCCCCGTGGGGCGGCCTGACCCCTCCTTTGCACGGGGCTGCAGAAGGGCAACGGGGCCGAGTCCTCGGCCGGACCCGCCCGAGATGAACACAGTTCCCTGGTCCTCACAGTGCATTTCTGCATTTTTATATAGTCTTGTTTTGAAAGGTCAGGGTTTAGATCGGAAATATGAAAAAGCCTAGGATAGCACTGAAAATTAAGAACAGACCGAGATATCAGAATTCCTTTTTGAAAAGCAGTTGGGAGCATCACGGCTTCCATGAAATAGGCACCATTCGCATAAAGAACAGACCATCATCCTTCAGGTAAAAAATACCTCTCATGGGAAGTTTTGGATTTATTTTCCTAACCTTTTCCAATGAAGCGAACGGGCACGGCCTCATGAAACGAACGAGGTCGGAGCTCGGTCCCTGGGAGCTCGGGCAGTCGGATGCCTAAGACCCGTGCAGCCCTGGGCAGACGCTGTGACGGGACACGCGTGAGCGTGTGAGTGTTCAGGCCACACAGGGGCTGGGGAAGCCTTTTGGGGAAAATAAGTCGACGACCGGGCCTCAGGAAGTGGACCGTGAGTCGGGGGACCGGGCGGGAAAGCGGGAAATGGGCAGGCTGTGAAACCCAGCAAAGGGGGACCCCAGAACTTAGGGAGGGGAGAGGGTGCAGAGGCCCCGAGGGACAGGTCCCTCAGAGGGCACAGGCCAGGAAGACACTGAGGGGTGCCTGGGCTGGAGGAGGGACCACTGCGGACGCTCTTTTCACTCTTCACAGAAGAAAGCAACCCATAAAAAGCTCTGTCCTACAAACACAAAAGCGACCTCACTGTGACCCCGCCGCCTTTGTCTGCTTCCTGCCACGCCGCGGGAAGCGGGAAGGTGACGTCCTAACCGTCCAGGCCTGTCCCCGCGCGCCTCTGCCTGCTGCCGAGCCCGATCTCGCTGCAGCTGCTCGGGCCAGCTCTGACCCTCACTCTACAACCTTCAGCTGCTCCCAGTTTCCACAGAAGGAAGCTCATGCGCCCAGGCCCCCTGCATGTGGCCCGGGGGTTCTGAGTGTACCCCCTGGGCCAGCAGCATTGCCATTACCTGGCGCAGGCTTGGCCAGGCCAGGTGTGATGCACGAGCCCTACCGGTGACTCAGACACAAGCCCAGGCCTGGGAAGCACCGAGCTAGCCGGAGCCACCTCATCGCCCCTCTGCCTACACCCTCCGTTTCTGCTGCACCCTCTCTGCCGCCTCTCCTTGGGAGGCCCTCGGATCCCTGACATGTGGCTATATTTGCATGTTGAACCTGGCTCAGCCTTCAAAAACCGCTCAAGGATCTTGTCATCAAGAAAGACTGTGGAGGTCACCCTGCATCCTGCTTGCCACTCCCAGAGTCACCACTTGGTGGAGCTGTTCCCACCCGCACCGGTCAGCCTACCGGTGCCAGCTCCCAGGGCCCGGCACCAAATGCCATGAGCCTAAGCGCCGGGCTGCAGTGCTTCCAACGTGTGATCCACGCGTGTGGAAAACATAGTTCAGAGCACTCTCCCAACGGTAACACACACACATTTATATATTTACTATGACAGAAAAGGCGAAGCCCGAGCAGCACTCCGGGAGGATTTCTATGGCAGAGAGTTCTCGCCAGCAGTGGTCACACAGTGAAAGGCTGTGCATGGTGACATCCCACGTGATAAAATCTGTAGTCCTGTGGAGTGAGTCCAGTGGTTTCTGCCTTTCTACGAGAGGAAAATTAAGGAAAGATAAACATCCCCAAGTGACCTAAATAGCTGAAACCGATACGAGACATCAAAGCGGCATTTTAAACAAAGGCCTAGCAGCAGCTCTCACACAGGATGAACGCGGCGGGGACGCCCTCCGTGGGGACTGTGGGGACCCCCCCCCCTTTGTGGAGACACTAGGTCGAGGGGGCATCTGTCCCTCTGGCCTCTGGTGTCCCTCCTGGGGCCTTCCGCAGAGAAGGCTGCGTAGCAGTGCCACGTAGCGAACGCAGACCCGAATGACTGAGTTTGCTTTCTATGAACTTGTACAATCTTCATATCGAGAAACCCAGTCGTGTTTGCAAAAACGAAACAGGAGACGATCTCACCAGCACCACCGTTATGACAAAAGCTCTGTCCAAGCCTCGTGTGTTCACGGCACACAGCCCAAACCGTCTCATGTGCGATTTCGTCTCGCTCGGTGTCTTAAAGGGTGCCGACACGCTTCCTGGCAACATTTCAGCAGGCTGGATTTTTTGGCAAAGAAACGCAGGACCCTCAAATGTGCAGCCATTCAGATAACCAATTACGAGCTGCCCTAAAGACTGGCAACAGGGAAGATGAGCGTCATTTATAAGAACAAAGAAGCAAAAATAAGTGAAACGTTTTTCTGCACATCTTAACAGTAGACACCATCGATGTTTTTACACTGAATTTGATAAACATCGCCGGCATGCCTTGCAATGAAAACCAAACGCTTTTTGCCAGTCTCTGCTTGACTTAGAATATGCAACGTCTCAGATAATTAGAGAGTCACCTGCTGGAAGGGCAGACGCCACACACAAACTGAGAAACAGAAGCAACTTTTCCCAAGGGGAAATGATTGTGATCTACACGGTCCTTTCTGATGTTAATAAAAACAATACCGTTCTCATCACGAGAAAAAGAACACTGTAACTATGCGTGGTGATGGATGTCACCTACACTTGCTGTGATCACTCTGCAGCGTATACATAAACTGATTTATTATGCTGTACGTCTGAAACTAATATAGGTCAATTAGCGATTGAAAATAGGGCTTAGCCCAAACAAGTCAGGCTGTCTGTCCAGCACACACCTCCAAGTCTACTCTGTTTTAATAAGAAAATAAGCACAGAAGCAAAAAAAAAACCATAATCCTCTAAATGCGCAAAATAGAAACTTTTCCCCTGGAACTTGAACAAACGATCTCAGCCCACCCTCCAAAATCCAAAGGCACAGGGTTTTGCCCACACCCGCCCGCGTCCCCACTAAGATGCACCCCCTCCGGCAGAAACGCTTGGGAGGGGACTGGGGGGGACGGGAGCGAAGACGAGACACAACCTGCGAGGTCTTAGCCGTCCCGGCCCTCCCGCCGCACCATGACACGGAGCTGCTTCCGGGAACACCTGTGCTAACCCCTGGCGGGGCCCTCGCCCAGAGCCACCTGCTCAGCACAGGTCCGAGGAGCCCGGGGCTGGCGGGAGCACAGCACAGCGCCTGCCTGCTGCAGGGTGCACCGCAACTCGGTGATGTCTAGAAACCAGCGCCTGTCGTAAGAAACGTGCTCCCAGCAAGAATGGGTCCCAGCGAGCGTAGCCACAGCACTCTGGCTAACCCCTGCAGCCTCCTGCAGAGAACCCCCCCACCCCGGGGTGCTGATCTGCTCCCGAACGCCAGCTGAGTGGACATATTTAGAGTCACAGAAGGGTTTAAGACTGCCAGCAAAGGGGCAAGAAATAGCATCAATCAGCCCGATCGATCATTTGGCCCTGGCAAAACGAATTGCAACGCCGGCTGGTTCGAGAGTAATATTAACGATGAGGTGGGAGGCGTAGAAGCTTTAGAAAATAATCCCAGGCATAGTATTTAGAAGTAATTTTCCCTAAGGTGTTTGAAACTATGTGTACTTTTCAGGAGCTCAATTCAGCTTTGCGTAAAGCCGGCCCGCTACGACCCTGTTCTGGCGGCTCGGTGCCCGGCTGCCCACACACACTGAAATCAGACCAGCCTGGGGCATGAAAGACGCAGCAGCTGTCACCAGTGGTAGGCAGCTGGTACGTGCACCCAGATCCCCATTTTGTTTACGAAGCCGTGGGTATCTGGTTAACGTGGAGGGGCCCACGCGAACCAGGACAATCTTACCATCAGGATCCTAATCTGATCTCTGTCTTGATCAGAAAAGCCACCCTTTCTCAGGGCGCTGGAGGGGGCCGGGTAGCTCAATCGGGTGAAACAGGCTTGAGCCTGCTCATGTGTCATTTGCCAAATTCCTCAAACAAGGCAACATGTGATATCTGGGTGTCTGGCTCAGCCCAGGAGTTACTTACGGAGTGCCTTTTTATAAACTAGCCACTTTCGGAAGAAAAGTACCCAATCCGTGTTTGAGCTCTCTCTGTAACGTCAGAAACCGCTCAGTAATTTAAGAGACGAGCCAGGTTAGTGGCTGCCTGGCGATGGAGGAAGAGAAGACAGCAAGATTTAAGCAGAGACTTAAATCTAGACAGAGCAGGAGGCATGTTACTGATTTAAGAGAAATCGTGTTCAAACCACCCGTTGGTGCCTTTGTAATAAGGAAAGTAATGCACTCGTTTGGAGTTTGAGTTGTTATCACATGCAGAATTTCCAGCAGCAATTCGCCACGTGTTGGAGGGCAGCGACAGGTCCTAATGTGAACTAATTAACCACTGTGGATAATTTCATCCCCATTTGTAAACAAAGCGCAATTTCAGATTTTCTAGTTTTCTAATACCTCCATCTATAATTAAAAATCGATGCAAATTTTTTTTTTTGACATTTTAAGCACCTAAGTGTGTTACTGAAAGTGTGTTTCAAAAAACAGAAGTGTTTGAACAAACTACTGGGTTTGTTTCTGTATCCGGTTATACCTATCACTTAAAATATGAAATTCTGTGTAAGCCAGATCATCATCCTGCTCGGTCGTCATTGAGAAGAACCCGGGTCTGGAGCATGCAAGACAAAGGTTTCTACATAGTGGCTGCTGTCAATCCTTCTGGGCAAAAGTCTGAGCCCTCACACCTGAGCAATGGGTCAGCCACTCAGCCGGCAAGCCCAGGACCCTCCCCCGTACCCCCGCCGACCATTCTCGGGGTGCGGATGCCGTGCTGAGCGGGATTCAGACGGTCTATTTTATATCCCTAAGAATGCTCCTCTGGTTCAAAAACAAGCTTCTAAACATATGGGACGATATCCAACTTCACACACAACGACAGAAAGGCCCGTTTGAACACGAAAACCACGGGGTCACCTGTGACATTCACGAAGAGAACCGAAACAAACTTCACGACACCCGTACCTTCGGACTCAAAAACTCCCACGCTCGGAACTTATCGCCGTGATCCAGGAGCACACGCAGGCAGGCGTGGGGGCACAAAGACGACACCCGGCGTGTGCGTGTGTGTGCACGCGCGCATGTGTGTACGTGTGCGTGCGTGCGTGTGCAAAGGGGGGTGTGAGTTTCTGCATTCCACCAATTCCCTTTGGAACACGGATGTTTGACGATGGCCCCATGTATTACTCAAAAACTAAAAACAGAGTCAAAAGTTACCCTTGGGGTACATTGTAGCCGGCGTGCCAACATCCGCCCGCCAGGGGTCAAACTTTTCGTCTTGATCACAGTGCAAGAAACCGACTCCTTCTGGGGACTGTGCAAACAGAATGTGATGGCTTCCTGGTGACCGATCCTCGTGACTTCTGTAAACACAGGCGCAGACCCTAAAGGCATCTCCTCTTTACAAATGCAAGGAGCTCGGTCTTTTTATTGCTATAAAACGAATAAGCTATGGAAATGTATACTTGAAAATGGTTAAGATGGTAAAAAGTTTTTGTATCTATTTCACCACAATTAAAACTTAGGGAAAAAAAAAAAAGGAACATCTATAAATGTTTTTTGTGTGTTCCACTCAACTTGACTTTGCTGGGCATCCATCCCCGTCTGTAAGTGCTGACGCCAGCTGCCTCAGTGAACAGTATGGATGTCTCTAACTGATTTCAGCAATTCCTCTTTGCTAAATGTCTAGGATCCCAGAAATGAAATTCTGTGTCCACGATACGCCATCGGAATCACGCTGCCCAACTGCTCACCAGGAAACTCGTCTCATTCGTAATTTAACCAGCATTCCGTCAAATAGGTCCCCACGGTCTCACCAACCGTGGGCATTGCTAGTCTGTTAGATCTGTGCCAACTTGAGAGTCAAAACCCAGTGTCTCGTTTTTAAATAACCTCACAGACTCCTAATTAAACTTCTCATATGCTGGTTTCCTACTTGTGCTTCTCATTTTAGAAACGGGCTACCTGTGTCTTCCATCCAACTTTCTACGGGGATGCCAATTCTGTTCTTCACGTATATCACTACTAAACCAACTTTATCATGTATCTACTTTTTAGACTCTACAAGAAGGCCTGACACTGACCGACATGTCATTTTACCTTGTGAGATACAGCCAGTAAAAACATTCCTGCCTTCTGATTCCGTGCCGCCAACAGGTGTCAACATCTCCGTCCGTTTTACGTGCAGCTGCCTGCCCTGGGCTGGCCAGTGTCACACTGATCGGTTTGACTAAAGGGACCCCAGTGTCAGCTCCCTGCTCAAAGCCAGTAGGGATGCTCATCCAGCTGCATTTCGAGCCAATCTGAATCAACGAACCCAAGCCCTTCGCTCGGCCCTGTGCGTCAGGCACCGCAGTAAGCAACCCAGAGCTTGTCTACAGTGTCAGCTAAGCTGCTGCTTTCCTCAAAAAACAGACGAAACTGTCCCCACAGTAAGGCAGCGGGCCGGCTCGTGTTTGGGGGCACCGGCAGCCCCACTATGGAGACAATAGGGGAGGCAGAAGATGGAACCCCAATCCCACGGGGGTCTGGGTGATGACTCCCAGAGACGGTTTATAACTCTTGCCTGAGCTCTGCGGAGCAAGGTGCCCGGAGCATCCTTGCCAACGCTCCGGAATCTACCTGCGTCCTGTGAAAACACGTGTCCTGTCTCGCGGAAGGGTTCACGAGGTGACCACGAAAGAGTAATTGTACAATATGACGTGTGGCCTCTCATGTCCCTCTTCCCTAAAGAGCTTCCAAACTGCCACTCTGAGATTTTTATTTTTCGGATTTGAGATGAGCTTGCTAAACCAGTGTGGCAAAGGATGTCAGTCTGTCTTTCCTTGTTCCTGAACCTCCACCTTGGTTAAATTAAAAAAAAAGTCAAGGCCTTTGGGACTTTGACTTCAACTCCATACTAAAACTGGAAGCAAGTGCTTGAGTCGATTTATTGTTTAAAATTTACAGCCAGTCTTGAAAAGAGTCCACAGATGCGGCTAAAAAGGACATGGAAACAGTAAACTATGAATTAGTCGACTACAAAATGCAAGGTGTGGCATTATTTTTATGTGAAAACTACAAATCACAAACACCTTCACGGTGTCTGGGGCACTATTCTACTTCCTGTGTATACAATCATCATGTTCCTAATTTGCTTTCTAGTCTCTTCAAGTCATCCGAATGTCTATCAACAATCTACTTGCTGTGACTTGGCCGCTGGGTCCCCTCAGAGCTCAGTACAGCGCTAAGAACAGCTGGTGGCTGGCTTTCCCCTACAGTCACACTCCTCTTCGGTGTAAAACCCCAAAACACAGTAGTCTGCCACCTTGTGTAAACAGCGGGCAACAACACATCAGTTCCTTTGGAAGAAACACAGTTTTCTCTCTGCCAAGCGAATGACCTACATTGCCAAATAATACTCTAAGTGCCAGAGGAAGACATGATGAGTATTCAAATTCCCTTAATCAATCAAAATAAACAATCAGTCGTCATAAAAGCAGTCTTTTAAAAGTTTTGATGCTTGGTTCATCCTCGGCCAAGAGATATCATTTTACATGCTTGCCTTTCCATGCATACACACACATACGCACGCACGCATGCACGCACGCACGCACATGCACATACACGCAATTTAAGTCCAAACCTGGACGGCCGAAATGATACAGACGAGCCACACAGATGTCACACGCCGCCTTCTGCGCGTTGGTGGGGAACGTGACGTGACGTGAGGCCTGGGTCTCACCTTTTCACGACCAGCTTCAGGGACTTATGCGAGCCCTTGACCAGGCAGATCGCTTCCTGCCTAAACCCCGAGAGGCCGACGTCGTTGATGCCGACGATCTCATCCCCGGCCAGGAGCTTGTCCACCGCCGCGGCTTTGCTTCCCTCTTCGATCTGAAACAAAGAAGGGCGTCACGTGAGCCTCTCGAACGGACAAAACGAGTCCCCGGAACCCACCCGGGAAAACGGGCTCTGGGACAGGCCTCCCAATTAACCACCCAGCCGTGAGAGGACCCACTCGGGCCACCGTTCGCCGAGGGGACCGGGAAGGGCAGGCCACGCTCAGGCACACACACAACCGAGAACAGTGGCTCTGAGGACACGGGGTCACTCCCTGGCCCTGCTCTATCCAAGCGATAACGATGGATCGTTTTAATTATGTCTCACCCGTTGACCCTGGACCTAGGGAGAAGACTTTGACAACGGCCGGATTGAGATCTGATTCAAGTACCGCACGATGCGCCCGTGGGAACATGCAGGCGAGTGGCCCTTTGAGTACATTCGGTGACGTGCGACCATCACCACCAGCAATGCCAGAACACTCCTCTAACCCTAGAGAAGACCTCAAAGCCCATCGGCAGCCTCGGCCTGATCCCCGCGGCCCCCGGCACCCGCTAACCCACTATCCTGCCTCTGTGGCTGTGCCTAACCTCAACGTCGCACATGGAAAGAACCACACAGTGTGTGGCCTTTTGTGTCTGGCTCCTTGAACTCACTCAGCATGAGGCTTGCGAGGTTCGGGCACACGGTCCCGTGTGTCCCCACTTCATTCCCCGTATGGCGGAATAATATTCCATTGTACGGAATACATTTCACAGATCCATTCATCAGCTGACAGGCGTCTGAATTCTCTGGACCTCTCGGCTACGATGCTGCTGTGAACACTGGTGTACGCGTTTTTGCTGACCGTGTCTGCTTTTCTCGTGGGTGTGTTATCCACGGCTAGGAGCCGCTGGCCGGGTCACAGGGTGAACATTCTGAGAAACTGCCAGACTTTTCTAAAGCGGTTGTACTAGTTTACACTCCGCCGTCAGCGTATGAAGGTTCCAATTGTCTCTCCATCCTTGCTGACACTCGATTTCTTTGATTATCAAACTAGATTACAGCAGGCAGTGTATATTAAGACATTCACTGCTCAGTGCTAAACACATATGCATGAGTATATATTGACTGGCTCCTGAGAAGCCTGAATGTTACCCATTTTATAAGTTTCCTCTGGAGAAATCTCAGTCTTTAAATCCTCAACCTACTCTTTCCTGAAGAGCAATAATCCCCCTCGGTATCAATGAGCCCAGACTGTTTTCTGCACCAGCGCTTGGCAAGCTACAGCCTGTGAGCAAATCCAGCCAAGCCGCCTTTTTCTTTCTTGGGGGGAAAAATAAAATTTCACTGGGCTACAACCATAGCCATTTGTTTACATACTGCTACAGGACAGCCTTGAGAAATCTGACCCGCAAAGCCAAAAATATTTACTACTTGGCTTGTTACGAAAAAAAAGTATGCCAACCCGTGTTCTGTACCAAAAAGCCATCATGTTTACAAACTGCCAGGAAAACTATTAACCAAAGAGGGTCGTTACGAGCACATTGGTGCACAGTCTGTTCCCTGCTCCCCGACTGGACGCCCCCCAAGAATTGCTTCGAAAGCCTGCACAGGGCGCTGAGGCAGGTCCTTTGTCTGGGGCCTCAGCTCCGATACCATGCATTTTGCCAGCATCTCCACCCAGCTCCGAGGACAGCGGAACGCTTAGCTGAATAAAGCAAACCTTCGCCGCAAGTCGACAGCGTCGACAAATCCAAACGGCCACTCCTAACGAAAATGTGAAGCGACGCATTCAGTTAACCACTAGTTACAAAAGTCTAGACAATTTTAGCCCTACGTAATAATAGGCTGATGCTGAGTCAGTTTCCAGCCACCCAAGATTACACCCCGGGCCACACGGAGCCACGGGGTCGGGTCCACATGGTGGAGGGAGGAGGGCTGGACGCGGGAGGCCAGTGCAAGCAGGAGGCCAGGGTGCCCATGCAAGCTGACCTACACACGGAGTGACCCCTGGCAGAGGGTAGTTAAAGACTGAAGCGGTGGCAGGACCAAAGCAGGCTACCTACACAGAACACAGACCCATGGACAAACCACAACCACGGAGAGAACCGGGGACCCCCAGCATTTCGAGGGCTGGGGGAGGAGGGGCTGGCCGAAGCTACAGGACACGGAGGGGGAGGGTGCGACTTGAAAGACACAGTCCCCACCCGGAAGACATGTGCAGGCTTGTGGCCCGGTGATAACTGTATCCCTTTCCACACACTCCCAGGACTGTCAGCGCAGAAGACACGAGGGACACATACATAAAACCCTCGAGTCCTCGCACTGCGTGCGCCCCCTTCCGGTGTGGATGCTCAAGGCACACTGTCACGGAGCCCGGATTTTGGAGACAGACAGCAGAACGCATTGGGGGCAGGTACTGTGGAGGAAGCCACGGCCCACAGAGAGGCGGCTAAATGGACAGGCACAGGGTGCCCGGGCTGCAGCACGGGGCCTGGCATATGCTTCCTCACGGACGAAGGGCTCCTGCCCCAGGAGGACTGAGGGGACGGAAGGACAGCATCGCCGTGTCACGGCCCGCTGTGGCAGCCAAACAGGTCCGTGCACATCTGCACTCTGGTGCTAGGGGACCCGCCTGTCCGCGTGGCTAAGTTTGCTCCTCTCGATGCCCCTACTGAAGCAGAGAAGGACACCCGGGCAGCTAGGGACGACGGCCACGCCTGAGACAGCGAGAACAGGGGACAAGTCACAGCTCCAGAGGCCCAGGGGCCCAAGGCCGGCCCACCAGCCGGACGCCTTGTGCGACTGGGTATCTTCAGGAAGTTTCCTGACTGTCGGTAATGACACCCGGTTCCAAGCCCACCTCGGTCTTTCCCGTCCACGTGGATGCCACAGTGACAAACTCCAGACCACGAATTCTGATCTTTCCCCTTCTTTTCTTATATTTACAATGCATAGCAAAGCTGACCTGTGATGCAGACGCTACGGATTACAAGCTTCTAATGTGAAGCTTAGGTGAGGTGTACAAATCAGTTCCTAATGATTTTTAGCTAAAACTGTCTTCGACTGGACACGTTCAGAATAAAGGGTAACTAACTCTTCGCTCCCAGAAGAGATATCTTCATGATTGAACATAAACCTACAATTTATTTACAACAAATAAGTAAAAAGATGGGCCCCTTTCAATACACGTTGATAGCAGACATTTCTCCCTTAAACCTATACTTTCTTATCTTTTGGGGAAAACTGCTCTTATGCAGCAGATGAAAACTACATCTATCTATGTACATACATTGATGTCACTTAAGAGACACTCGCCTCTGTGAAGATAGCTGATTTTCTGCAAATTCAACTCTGCCGCCAATGGAAATATGGTATGAACTGTGACTCCAATTTACACAATGCTTGGGTTAGAAAGAAGGCTCCAGAAAGTATTCAAGGGAAGAATCCAACACATAATGCACAATGTGAAAACATTGACACAATCATTCGCTAACAAAGTATCAACTTAGAAAAATAAGTTCCGTCCTCAGCAGTGATTCTAATGCGTGGCCCAGTTAGAACAGTGGCCTCAAGGACACAGCCAGCAAGTGGCAAAGTAAAGGAACTTTCTCATCTGAATGACCCTGACCCAGAGAAAGACATATAACACACACCCTCGAAATGCCAGGACCTCCAATATGGGTCCACTTTCAGAAACAAAACCCTCTGCCATGTGGCGATTTGTGTCTGATGTCAGATAAGTTCGTAAAAATTAAACAACTAACATCACTGGCTCGTGAAAGAAAGGGCATTGGGACATCACCTCCCAACTTTGTGCTTTTCAAAATAAAAGCTAGCTCCTTCGGAAAGACGTAGAGTTTTGGTACAGGAAGATGAAAAAAGTTCTGAAAATGGACAGTGGTGATGGCGGCAGGACCCTGTAAGGCCACTAAATCACACACATTTTAACTGCGGTCAAAACGTCACTTTGATGTTCTGTACATTTTCCCAGAGCAAACGCTAGCATTCCTCAGGACGTAAAATCAGGACCTGGCCGTTATTACACTGGCTCCCCCCGACCCGGCATAAGACTGAGCAGATGTGTCCTTCTCTCTCCGAGGAGAGCTTCGAATTTGACGAGCAACACTTTCGGCAAAAGCCATGACTAACGACTCGTGGGGTCTCGAGACAGTGTCGAAGGCCACACCTCCTGGAGGTGACACGTCGCCTGTGTCTAGTCTCAGTCTTACAAACCCTTGTACAGAAACAAGTTTCGTGAGGCTCGTGCAGTGGTGTCATGTACTCCGTCTTCACGGCGAAGGACACCTTCCTGCCACCTCTCATCTACGAAGACTCTGAAAGGCCCCCGTCTCCCCCCATCAATGAAGACCAGAGTCCACGGCTGTCACCTGCCTGGACCGCACCACACCCCACCCCACGTCCCAGCAACTCAGGTCTGCGTGTGGCAGCCAAAGTAGCTGGGTTGTTTATTCCCCATGCTTCCCTTGCCGAGACAAAGCATCTCTTTGATAGTTACTGTGACCACAGAGAAAGCAGCCAGCAAAAGACAAAGCTTTGAAAATCTCCCCTCCTACCCTCTTTCACCTATCAATACTCTCACATTAGGTAGTGAGTATTAGGCTTGAACTCGGTGAGAAACGAACCTGAAGTTGGCATTAGCTTCATAGGGCAATGAGGCTGCCTGCTGGCATTTGCAGTGTGTCTCATTGTAGTGCATCTCACATGACAGACATGGATGCTCACTGTGCCACGGTCCCATGCCTTACAAAACAAAGACAGCCCTGGGCATTGTAACTGGCGGAGGTAACTTCCTAACGCCTTACAATGGAGTGGGAGCCACGAAGTGGGCAGTTCGGTTCTGCCAGGGCTCACTTGTTCTAACTCCAAAGTCCCTCTCCAAAAAGGTAGGCAGGCAGAGAAGTCACCACACACCCACGATACTGGCCGGGCCCCTGGGCCGCACTGGACAGACCAAATCCTCCAGCCCTGAGTTATTCACTGGCATTCCGTGTAGAAAACTCCCTCTTACAGCCCCAATTAAGAGTTAAATGTCTCACGACATGCAGAATGCCTTATTGTTCTTATGGAAATGTTTGCTCTGGAAGCAGCAGGCGGAAAAAAAACAGTTGATGACAGTCTTTCTGGAACCGACTTTTCATACTTCACTGAACGGATGTGACAGCTGATCAAGAATGAAGACCCGCAAAGGCAGATGAGCCTTTAGTGGAGGACCAGGCATACAAGGAAAGCGTCTGTGTGCCCGGGCAGCAGGCGTGTTGGGGGGGGGGATGCTCACCTGTCTCCGGGGTGGAGATGAAAAGGTGTCACGCACGGTCGGGGCCCTGAAATGCGAGCGGGAGGACATTCTGGAGTGGATCGTGACGGGTAGACAGGCGCAGAGGCAGGAAGCACACGCCACCTGAGGAATGTCAGTCTGGCAGACTGGAACGCTCTCGCAGGGGAGTGTTGGAAGATAAGGGCACAAAGCGGAAGACAGGGAACTTGACCTTGAACCAGAATCTGGATCACATCCTGTGGGTCACGGGGGCCTAGAGAAGGCAGGCGAGGAAGCCGGACAGCAATGCTATTTATTCAAGCTAACGCTTCTCAAAGACTTGTGTTGCAGCTACACATAAAACGCATTTTCTCTGCCTCAGAATCAGATGCCAAGGAAATGGGTGCCTACTCCGTCCCCACGCTGCACAGCAACGGGGCTCAGAGCAACACGGGGCAGAGGAAACCAACGTTGAGGGCTTCAGAAGCTGGGACGGAACTGACAACGTGATCGGGGATGGACAGGGGACAGGGGTCTCCTGTGCTGAGCTTGAGTGATGCAGAAAATGACAATGACCAGAGACAGGGTGATAAGAGGAAGAACTTTTTTTTTGTAAGTCCAACATCATGTGTCGAAGCCCGTGAATCACACACATGTCAGCGAGGACTAGCTCAGGAATGCCTCACTTCCCAGACAGTGACATACACGCGTGACGAAGCCACGCCGTTCACTACACAGGGCGATCACTGAAACTCCTTGCTTAGTCCGCGGCGTCGAATCATTTGACTCATCCCCCTCCAGCTCGGTTGCTTTAGAAAAGAAACTTGACTCATCCGGGAAAAGTATCAAATTGTGAAACAATCTGAGACTCAAAACAGAAAACCTGCACCCGAACACGTGTACTGAGACTGCCTCATAGTCACCAGCCCCCGCAGTGGGAGAACACAGCAGGCAGCCTCGTTCCCAGCCAAACGGCCTCAGGAAAGGGCGAACCGTCTGAGGGGGTTACAACCAAGGCACTACAGAGGATCCACCTGTGAAAAACACACCCTTAAAAACTGAGCGAAGTCCAGCCCCTCATGAAGCAGTAGCCAGGGATGCCCAGGGTAGTTAACACCACGTCACACGCCCTACGAATCCAACAGTCTGTGCCTCCCTTACACGATCCGGGGACTATTTGATCAACTACTTCGGAAATGCAAGTTTTAGAGGAGCTCTACAAACATGCTTAAGAAGAAGGGAACCTCGACTCATCCCGTTTTTAAACCATATGTTTTTTTTTTTTTTTTAAGTGGTGACGTCATTGGCTGGTTGTTTATTTTTTGGTACAAGCAGAGAACAGGATGTTGAATCCCAGACTCTGGCAGTCCTACACATCAGCTTAACACTACCTGGCTGGGCTAGGGGATGGGTTTTCTCACCAAAAATACAAAGCATGAGGAAATAGCCATCTGCAGCCATGTGTTGCTTTTCATCAGCTTTCCTAAAGAATGGCGCCCCTTGATCTTGGCTCTCCATGTCCCTGGTCCCTATAATACTCCAGTTTCCCTAATAATCTTATTAATGTGCCATGAAAAACAAAATTTGGGCATGTAGTTTATGACGGTAAATCGTTGATTGAGCAGGACCTATAACGTAAGAGCTTATCAACATGTGAAGTTATTAATACTTGATATCCTCTCGTGGGAAATGGGCATCCATCGGGCTAACCTGGAAAGTCCCTGGAATAACTAGTAGCAAAGAATGGCAACTACGTGGCTTTTCAGATTTTCGAGCACACACAATGTTAACAATTGGACACAAATTGAAATGTCTGTGTACTCATCCTCCAAACCACCCATAAAATCTCAACTATGAAAGGAAAATTGCTTTCCATATGGTAGACCACCAAAAAAAAAAAAATGTCAAAAAGAAAAAGGATAGGACGATAATTAAAAAACGAACAAAATAAACCTAAATCCTGAGATGCTCTGGACCCAGAGGAGCGAGTCGGTTATGAGTCCAGAGCTTAGCAACACGAGGCTGTGCTCTGCAGATTCCAATACATCCCCTTCCGCTCTCCCTAAAACGAGGCGGGATCAGCGCCGGAAGACGAAGGCAGGCAGGTGTGACCTGGACAGGGGACGGGGCCAGGCCAGGGAGATGTGCAAAAGCGAGAGGATGGCTGGGTGATCCGCTCTTGCGCGAAGGAGGCACGTGGCCCCCAAAAAAACGTGAAGCGAGGGCTAGAGAAGAGCTTGCCTCAGGCAATTGGGAGCGGCAGCTCAGAATCCACGCCAGCGGGACAGGAAGCCAAAGAAGCCGTCAGTCTTAGCTGGGGTTCTATCGCCCCTTGGGGTACCAGCAAAGCTGGGGTACGTGCCTCCTCTCCAGATTTAAGAAGGTGCAGGGCTGGGGCCTTGGCGGACTCCTGATCAGCCGAATCGGCTGCGCCCCAGGGGACACAGGCAGCAACGCTCTGGCCAGTCACGTACGGGGCGCGTTCTATGAACACCACACCCAGTCGGGGAGAGCTACGATCCAGGAGAAAGATCTGCAAACAGCCTGCTCCAGCACTTGGCACCACCTTGCCTCCCGACACCGAAAGCCTCACCCTTCGCAGCCGCGGCTGCGGGATGTTGGGAAGTTGCGGCAGGACCTGCGGGCATGACCCGGGCTGGCCGGCACCGTGGCGGGACCGTCAGCAGAGGGCGCTGGCGGGATGCCGCAGGCTGCCGTAGGCTGACGTTCATTTCCAGCACCCGTCCGCCCTGCGCCCTGCGCCCTGCGCCCTGCGCCCTGCGCCCTGCGCCTTGCCGCCCCTTGGGGTACCAGCAAAGCTGGGGTACGTGCCTCCTCTCCAGATTTGGGAAGGTGCAGGCCTGGGGCCTTGGCGGACTCCTGATCAGCCGAATCGGCTGCGCCGCAGGGGACACAGGCAGCAACGCTCTGGCCAGTCACGTACGGGGCGCGTTCTATGAACACCACACCCAGTCGGGGAGAGCTACGATCCAGGAGAAAGATCTGCAAACAGCCTGCTCCAGCACTTGGCACCACCTTGCCTCCCGACTCCGAAAGCCTCACCCTTCGCAGCCGCGGCTGCGGGATGTTGGGAAGCTGCGGCAGGACCTGCGGGCATGACCCGGGCTGGCCGGCACCCTGGCGTGACCGGCAGCAGAGGGCGCTGGCGGGATGCCGCAGGCTGCCGTAGGCTGACGTTCATTTCCAGCAGACGTCCGCCCTGCGCCCTGCGCCC